>NC_134710.1:187025540-187345183 GCF_043290135.1 Rhipicephalus microplus | reverse complement strand
TATTTATTTTTACTCGTTCAAATGGTTTCGCCAAGCGCATTCAGCAGACTTCGGGGGTATGAAGGAACCATTGAAGCTCTCACCGAAAAGCTCATTGCTTCAATTTTTTGCCAATGACATTGTGTAAGCGTCGCACAGAGGCGATGCATTGCAGTATTAATTTTTTTATGTGTCATAGTCTGTCGCCCAGAAAACATGCATTCCTTGCGGTGTGGCTTCACGTGGGAGCAAGTTGCTGACTCATTAGTCCATGCTCGACGTTTACCGTCCGGTAACACAAACCAGGTCGCTGGGATTAAAGGCTAATACATCTCTAATGCCTTGCATGTGTCTTCATAGCTAGCCCGTAGATCAGTGCAAAAAACGTATGGGTTGTAGTTTACTGCAGTCGCTCTTGAGAAGCAAGGTCTCAGATTGTCCGTCTTGGTTATTTTTACTGCACATTTAATGCAACAAATGTTTTGCATAATGATAAATGTACTTTCGCTGTAGTGTGACAAAGAAATGCTCAGTTTTTTTGTTGTTTTTTTTGCCATAGCCTTCTGGTCTCATTGACAAGAAACAGCTGTGTACAATGGGCATAGCACCTGCTACATGACACGCCTTGTAAAGAAGCTATGCAAGTGATGCAACCTGCGTTGTAAGCTACTATGACATATATGTATAACACACTGCTGTTTACTCATTCACTAAGTTTGTATACTTTTGCATATTTCATATTCATTGACTACTATGCTTATTACCACGTGGTGATGCCGTTACTTGTTTTTCCAGACTACCACGCAACAACAGGATGACTATTCCTGAATTTACACTCTGTAAGTACATTGAAACATCTGAGCATCTGCTATAGCAGATCATCTCGAACCTCACACTTGCAGTTCGTGCATGGTTTACTTTGCATCTCATAGAGGGGCGCTTATGAACATCCACGAGCATTGGCTGTCTACCATATTATGGAATCTACACTTCAATAATATTGAAACTGAACACTACCTCTGTGTATCAGTTATACTTTATGGTACTGCTGAGCTAAACGACCCAGGTTTTTAAGCCACTGTGGCCACATTCAAATGGAGGCTTAATGCAAGCACACTCGCGTGCTTAGATTTATATCTGAGGTTCAGGGAAGGATAGAAACTTGAAAAGACAAAAAAAAAAAAAAGCTGTGAGCATGACGTGCTGGTGTAAATGTTTTGATAAGCAGTCTTTTATCCTGCTAAGCTATAATAGCATTTGTTTTAACCCCTGGCAGCCAAAATCAGTTTAGAGGTGCCCACCATTGTATCACTCATAATCATATCATGGTTTACATGTGAATCATCAGAAATGAATAAACACATTCCAAAATGAACACCACTGGAGTGAGGGGCATTAGCAAGCTTTTCGACGTTTAGTTGTGCATTGCAACAGTCGACAGTTTACAAACTATCCTCAGAACTGTTTTGTCTGAATTAACTCTGATTACTTCATAGAAGTTTACAAAAAGATGGGCCAAAGCTAACAAGGCTGCACTCAATTGCATCAGCCTTTGCACATATGTTCAATTAGCTCCTTCGAGCTAATAAACATTGTAATGGGGATGAGTGCTTGCAACACAGCTTTATTAAGCATGTGAAAGTTGTCGAAATGAGCAGGGTTGTGTTAGTGTTATCAAGATGTGGTAGTGTCCTTTTTTTTTCTTATTGCAGAGAAACGTCTCAGATTTGTTTGAGCACACATATTTCTGTGTGAATTAACTTTTCATACCTCTACTGTCTGTGACTGTGAAGTCGAATTTTATGCACTATTGTCATGAAATGAGCTTGGGAAATTAACGAGGTAGCCAAAACGTACATAAACTGGACTCGTCCACAGCCACACTGCAAGATATATTAGGTATTTCAAGCCGGGAAGCCTCTGAAAGCAGCAGGGAGAAAACAAGCTTCAGCTTCCAAACACAAGTATACTGAAAAAGTAAATAACACAACAAGTACTTAATATACATGACCTTTAATGATCCAGCATTTGCACAGGTTCACATCATGCACCACTAGTTGATTTTGGTAGTGTTTGCTTGCAAGAGAGTGCTCAAGTTCTATCAACATGTCCATGCAATAAATATTGTGCTCATAGTTGAGCCATTTAGTGTACTGTGTAAGTCACAAGAGTGGAAGCTTGGGCTAGTTGGTGCGTAGTCATATTTGCAAGATATTTCAGCGCGCGAACAAAGGAAAAAAAACAGGGTAGACAGAAAGAGCGCTGACTTCCAACTAACTTTATTTCACAGAGTGGCAAGAATATATACTGCTAAAAAAGGATGATAACAGAGCATGAAGGTAAAATGCAAGCCGAATCTACACATCAGTAACGAAACACGTGTGATGCGTCCTCTATTGCCTCAAAGCCCAGCCAGGCAATCACGTTCAGCCTGTGATAAAGCAACCGATGATATGCTTACGCATTTATCTCCTAGCAAGTATATTTTTTCGGCTTCGATAATTTCTCGGGTAAGCTGGTCCCTGTGCCTTGCGAATATTGAGCACTGATCAAAGAGAAGGGTGCACCCACAATCTCGGCAATGCATGCCAAGATGCTCTTGTACCACATTGTGCACATTGTTTCGGTGTTCTCGGAGGCGTTCATTTATGCACCTTCCGGTTTGCCCGACATAGATGCACCCACACGACAGTGGAATCAAGTATACGACTTCCACTGTGCATGGGACGTAGCGTGTCCTGTGCACGACAGAGCACGAGGCAGAATTTTCACGAGGTGTATTGACCCGTTTGCAAAGCCTCTGCAATTTTTCCGGTGCAGAAAAAACCACAAGAACGTTGGCGTCTCGAGCAATCTTTTTTAGCCTGTGTGAGACGTCGTGCACGTAAGGTAGTACGACAGGCCGGCTCTTTCTGACACTGTTTCGCTTATCCGGTTCGTCGCCTCGCTTCACAACAGTGACCAGCTTTTTCGCCACCAAAACGAGAACATGCGCGGGGTAACCAGCTTTGGTTACCCCGCGCATGTGCTCTGTCGCGCACAGGACACGCTACGTCCCATGCGCAGTGGGAGTCGTATACTTGATTCCACTGACGTGTGGGTGCATCTATGTCGGGCAAACTGTAAGGTGCGTAAATGACCGCCTCCGAGAACACCGAAACAATGTGCACAATGTGGTACAAGGGCATCTTGGCATTCATTGCCGAGATTGTGGGTGCACCCCTCTCTTTGATCAGTGCTCAATATTGGCAAGGCACAGGGACCAGCTCACCTGAGAAATTATCAAAGGCGAAAAACTACACTTGCTAGGAGATAAATGCGTAAACACATCATCGGTTGCTTTGTCACAGGCTGAACGTGATTATCTGGCTGGGCTTTGAGGCAATAGAGGACCCGTCACACGTGTTTTGTTACTGATGTGTAGATTCGGCTTGCATTTTACCTTCATGCTCTGTTATCATCCTTTTTTAGCAGTATATATTCTTGCCACTCTGTGAAATAAAGTTAGTTGTAAGTAAGCACTCTTTCTGTCTACCCTGTCCTTTTTCCTTTGTTCGCACGCTGAAACATCTTGCAAAAGTACTGTGTAAGCACTGACAAAGATGTACAAGCAACAAAAATCGACAATGAATGCCCAAAGCTTCTTTTTATTTTTAGAATTGCTGCTTCAATCTATAAGCACTCGCCTAATATCTTTGTTTTTTAGCGTACATCTTTGCTGCATATGCAGCAGAACGATTACTACTTGTGATGAGGAATTCCAGCTGTAGTAACTGTGAAACTGAACTGTAACGAAGAATAGAACAAGCCTGAAATATTTCCTGAAACAAGCCTGAGATACCTATCTTAAGTACGTAATACCTTTGATTGATTTTAACTATAATATTCTTAACCCCCACTTGTTCCCTGATCCACTCTGCTCTCTTCTTGTCTCTTAAGGTCACACCTATTATTTTCCTTTTCATCGCTCGCTGTGTCGTCCTCAATTTAAGCTGAACCTTCTTTGTAAGTCTCCATGTTTCTGCTCCATAGCTATGCACCGGCAAGATGCAGCTATTTTATACCTTCCTCTTGAGTCAAAATCAAGAACAGGAAATGGACATGGGCCGGGAATGTAGCGCATAGGCAGGATAATTGCTGGTCAATAAGGCTAACTGACTGAATTTCCAGAGAAGGTGAGTAGGTTAGGGGGAGACAGAAAGTTATGTGGGCAGATGAGATTAGGAAGTTTGCGGGTATAAAGGGGCAGCAGCAAGCACAGTACCGAGTTGACTGGCTGAACATGGGAGAGGCCCTTGTCTTGCAAAGGACGTAGTCAGGCTGATGATCATGATGATGACCTTTGATTGAGCTCACGGCCAAGAAATAATAATGCCTATCCTGTCGACACAGTGTAACATTGCTCATCTGTAAAGCATTCAAGGCAAAATCGCAGAGCGAAAAAGATTCAGAATTGCTCGCATCTGCGATTGTTTACGCAACAAACTTAGCAAAACTACATTTCTATCACTGTGCCAACTGCCGGCATTGGACGAGTTTTATTCCTGATTCTCGCATAACTGACAGCAAGGTTAGACCCTTGTCCGGAATCTACACTATTTAACTCGAACGCCGCAACACAGTGATAGCGGCGTTCGTTCAGCGATCTTGATGTTCAGTTATGTTCACACATTTTTCAGCTTTCTAGAGTTTTTACACAAGGGTTGAAGCTTTCACTATGTATAAGTAACTCTTGTTGTGACCTGACTCTTGTACCAGCTTGGGAACTTGCAATAAATGATGCAAACTTTACTTGATTGACATCGTTTTTACTAGTCGAGGACAGTTTGGTCACCTGGCGATAACAAGCCGTGCGAACTGTGATTTAGCAACAAGAAAAAGCAAAATGCCACTGGGAGCAAGCAGCTCAGTAGTACGAATAATCATATATAACGAATATACTTGCAGCACCATCTCGCCTCGCGGTATTTCCAGTATTGTAGTTAAGTATGCCGCCACTACCCTTATATCCGTACTCTAGTCAAAGGTACAATTTTCATTCTCTAAAGTAGTAGGCATTCTCTGGCAGGGCCATAGAGAGCTGCCCCTAGTCGCAAGAAGCCTATATAGCATGGAATGAGTACTAAATATCACACATGACAGTGCGAGCCACAAAACACTACTATCCATTCTGCCGCCATCCTTGCCTGGGTTGGCTGTCTACAACTTGCCCAGAATGTCTTGTCAACACACCTTAAAGATCTGTATATATCAGTTTGTTTATAGTGTATTTTATCACTAGCGTGTTTCTTTTAACCAAATATTACCAATAACCGCAAATTGGGGTCTTGTGTTTGCCAACCTCAGCAGAGAACCGTCGTAGTAGAATTGACCCCAGAAAAAGATGCTTTCCAACGATGATGATGATCATGATGAATTGTCGTTATGCCCTTTGTAGTAGTCGGCAACCAGCGCCTTCTAAGAGGCAGTGCTTCAGCGCAACATATGTCTTTTCTTGGCCCAGCTTGCCTAGTAATAACACGAAAGTATGTCCACCTACCTTAGTGGTCTAGGGGTGTTTATACGTTTATTCCATCTTACTACGAGTTATGGTGCTAGACTACTGACCAGCAGGTCAAGGGACCGTATCCCAGCCGCAGTGGCTGCATTTTCGACGGAGGCGAAAATGCTTGCGGCTCGAGTATGTATAGATTTAGGGGCACGTTAAAGAACCCCAGGTAGGCAGTGGAAATTTCCAGAGCCTTCCACTATGGCTTTTTGTAATGAAATCGTGGTTTTGGGATGTTTAACTCTATCCCAACTATCATTATTATTGTGAAAGTGTGTCCAAAGTAAACAAACAAATTAGATCCATACACAAAGTTTACAAGGGAACGATGGAATGTGACATGAAGCCAATATTCAAGCTTGGGTGGTCAGCCAGGCTTGAAGCCTGCAGTTCGGGGGTGGTGAAGACAGCTTAAGTGGTTCGAAAGTAAACACATGCGCCATGCAAACAACAAAACCATTAAATGCGAGATTAAGATTCAGGTGGCAGGTCAATGACATTGCTTCGAATTTCCCGGTATGGGCCGATTGCTTGCTAATAAAACAAGCTGGCTGAATACAGCGAAGTGGTGATGTAGGTTACTCTAATGATTAACTGTATGCCCAAAACACACGAAGCTGTCCTATTATGCATAGTGCAAGAGTGAACAGACATTCAACAGTATCTGACACTCATTAACGCATTCTATCCATACACACTTGCATAGTGTGTGTGTGTGTATGCACACGTGATTGTGCTGCATAATAAGCTTTTGTTTTACTTACTCTGCTTGTTCTGTGTTAGCACAAACTATAATGCACCCTTTTTCTCACACACCTGTGATAATGTGTTGCTATATTTTGAGGCTAAAGAACAAGTTAAATTCAGTTAATTCTACTACCCTGCCAGTATTTACAAGTTTTCAAAATGGAACATGTAAGTGTAATTAACAGCATATTTGCAGTATTGTCATGTACCTCCAAATATGCGCATACATTCACTACATCCAAAGTAATAATAGTTTTTTAAAACAAAAATGGTGCCAAGGTGTTATTATGTAGATACCTGCACTGCGGTCGACTACAAGCTAAGAATAAAACTGCCGTACACCTGACCTTTAGGTCTGCAATAGG
Organism: Rhipicephalus microplus; assembly: GCF_043290135.1. NCBI lineage: Eukaryota > Metazoa > Arthropoda > Arachnida > Ixodida > Ixodidae > Rhipicephalus > Rhipicephalus microplus. Next base: position 187,338,544 of record NC_134710.1, on the reverse strand, counting down.
GTGTGATAGTTGATATAAAAGTGGCATAAGGAGATGTGAGTGTACAACGACAATGATTCGCAGGCCATGACATAAATGAATGAAATCCTTTCCACTAGTCACCTTTGGCTCATACTCGCATAGTGACCTGTGCTATGCAGTTAAGTGCCACAGGTGATTCACAGTCTATATTAACACAGTTTTAAGAAATTTTAATGTGACAAGGAACTCATGTCGCAGAAAATGCTGTGCCAGCGTCAGTGGTGTTGCCGATTTGTGAAATCAGGGTGTCTACGAACCTGGAAAACCTGGAGAAGTCAGGAATTTGAACCCTTCTGAAAAGTCAGGGGAAAGTCAGGCAATTTATAAAAAACTAGGCCAGGTCATGGGAACTGACAGCAGTCTGTGCGACTATTGAAAAAAAGCATTGTCATTGATCAAAGCTTAAGAAGTCGCTCTTTCTGCTGCAACTACAGTGAACTGCTAGAAGAGGCATGAAAAAAAAAAGGAATGCATAGGAAGCAGTGCCTGAAAGACGCGCCCAGTGGGCGTGAGAGGCCGTTAGTGGTACCCTATTTACACCGGGTGACGCACAACCTGAAGAAGGTTGCTAACCGGCACGGAGTTGACATGGTGTTTTCTGCACCTAAGAAGCTCTCGAGGTTGTGCGCGCGAATTTCGAGCGGCAATGAGCGCACTAGCCTGTGTAACAAGAAGCATGCCAACCCGGTGGTGCAATGCGATGTGGGAGTGGTATATGCGACTCCGTTTTCCTGCGGTAGATCTTACGTGGGCCAAACAGGCCGCTGCGTTAACGATCGCATACGTGAACACCAGCTGTCGATCAAAAATAGTGAAATGGGAAATTTGCCTGCACACTGCGCAGCATGTGGATGTGAACCACTATTTCAGGAGACTAAGATACTGGGACATAGCAGAGATACGTGTGCTCGTGAGGTGTTGGAAGCATTCTTCATCAACATGAAAGGTGATAGCTGTGTAAGTGAGGCCTCGGTATCGCTCTACGGTGCAGAAGTGTCCTTTTTGATTGATAAGGTGCGTTAAGTAGCACGTGTTGATCCTCGACGCGTCGGCGCAGCTATGTACGGGTTCCCTATTTTACCGACGTTCTACAGTCAATAAAAAACAGTTGGTAGTTTGCGCTCGATCTGTTTAAGTGTTCCTTCTTTGTGGTGTCCTTTCTATTTCAGCGCAATTTTTTACCTGAATAGAATGCATAGCTGTTGCTTCTTAGTGTAAACCCAAAAGGGTACGCCGACCAATAGCACACAAAGTTTACTGACATTTCGGCATTTGATATGGGAGCCTTGTTCATAATAAAAGCCATAAAAAAAGCACAACATAATTAAGTGCACCTAATGAAGCATCCCATCACTTTTGTTCAGAGTATGTGCGAATGTCTGTATCTGGATTTCAGGTGCAGGCACGACGCAAGCTTTTGAACACACGTGCTTGACCAGTCAATTTGGTGGCCTGTAGATTCCGCATGTTCAGCGAGCGCATTGAAGATTATGTGTTGTTTCATGATGTCATATTCATGTTTAATTCTTTTCTTGAAATCACTAGTTTCACCAATGTACTGGTTGTCACAATTGTGGCAGCCCATGGCATAAACAAGACCAGGGAAATTTGGCTCAGCAACTTGTACTTCACATTGACTAAAGCATTCCTTAGCTTCCATGTTGATACATGCACTATTTTGATGTCTGTTGCTTCTACATATCACACAGTATATCTGACTTTCGAACCACAGCATGTTTGTCTTGGCCACGATTTCAGCTCGGCTTGAAGGCCTTTTGGTTAGGCTAGTACTGCCATCAGCTGAGGCTTGCTGGGCTATTTCACGCCTTTTATTATTAGTAGTATATTATTATTGGTGATGCAACAGAAAACTTCCTCAGCTACATACCTATTGCTGGTAGCTCGCTTTTCAAGGTTAGCAATTGGGTAACTTTAGTTAAATTTCCCATTTCAGTTTCTTGAGATTGAGTTGTTAAATCTGTGATTATTTTTTAGTGTCACGTTCATAGAAGAGTATGTTAATGAAGGTAATATGCCGACATCCGTGATGGATCTGTGGAATCAAGGAAGCTCTTACAGTCGAACCCCTTTATAAGAGACACTGATATAAGAAACAAATGGGTTTAAGAGACACCAGTGTGCCTACACTAAAATACGGGTTGATAAGAAAATGCATACAAAGTACCCTGCTTATAAAAGACATCTCATATAAAAAAACGGGAACTGCTGCCCAGACCATGCCTCTTAAAAAAGGGTTTAACTGTACAACTTGACATATTCCTTTTTGCCTATACATATTCAAACATCGGCACTTTAAACGATACCTCAGCTTTTATTGCAGGGGTTTGAGGAGTTTCGGTGCACTACAAATGCCAGAGCCTATAGAAATAACACACCAACAAATGTTGGTCTGTTAACACACCAACAAAAAAAAAAAGAAAAAAATTTTTGCAGCAAAGTTTGGTTCTTGTAACATTGTTGTTAGTTGTCAAGACAAGGTGCACAGAATATGAGGGTAGTAGTTATTATTTTTTCCAGGAAAGTATATTTTAGAAGTGTGCAAATTAGTAGGGGATTCAAATAGGTTGTAAATACAGCAATCCAGGTCAAATAATATGCAGTACAATCCACATCCTAAATGTTAGTCAATAAATACAGCAGTGCAGGTCGATCTACTCAAATCTAATCCACATCCTAAGTGGCATGTGCTACAGCCACTATATGAATCTAGAATATACTTCAGTGGCAGAATCGGCCGGGCTCCCGTGTCTGCCTTTTACACGGATGCCACAAGATGACCCCAGTTCTACATTTCCTAGCAACTTTGACCACTTTGTCAGACTATCCCAGGCCCCTTTAAACTTTCATCTGCAGTTAGTTCTAACTTGTGCCTTTGTTTCCTGGTTCTTCCGAACGTCAAACAACCAACTTGCTCACGGCCTGGCTTAGTGGTTTGATTTTGGCAATATATACATAATGTTTCACATTTACCGCACGTGCTCAGAATGTTCTAAGTGCGTGCTGTAAATACTATGTTTACATAAAATGAGCACCTCATACTTTTTTTGGCCACTTGAGAGTTTGTTTCCAGTGCACAGAGTTTCCCAAGCAGATGTGAGGGTAATGGAATTTGCTTTTAATCATCATGAAAAACGAGAAAGGTCAGGGAATTTGGAAAAATCGAAATGGTAGACACCCTGGAAATATCCTAATGAAAGCAAAGAATAAAAACTACACTTCCAGTCGGAATCGAACCTAGGCATTCGGCATGGTAGTCAACTATCCTACCACAAAGTCACGCCAATGCTTCAAACTGTTTCGGAAAAAGACCCTGTACAAGTGTCATGGCAGAGCAATACCAGTTGTGGTTGTACTGAGGTTATCCACTTTTAAATCATTGTAGTCACATTACACATATGTACACCTATGACATGTGACTAGTTTAAACATGTTGATCCACAGCTGTGGCATAACACATAATTCCACTGTCTTTTGAGCTGTCTGTCAACTTTTTAAATAGTTTTTCTCGCCTAACCCCCTGGACTTGCCGCAGCTCTTTCTTGTCATCTCGTAATTTAAAATATTTGACAAGAGACTTTGCGCTTACCAAATCAACTTCTCAAAGATAAAATTTTGAAGCCCTGATTGCTTATTTTAGCAGTTAGGCCAAACCTCATATGCGTGAAAATGTAGGCAACAGCAACGAGCGGTATCACGACATATATCACCTTTGTGCAAGCAGTCACTTGCATGGGCAAAACCCATCCACATGACTGTTTCTGCGAGCGATCTTCACTGTTGCTGGTACGAGGGTGTTTACTCATACCGAAACAAACAAAATGTTGATTTTGTTTATGAAAGTTTTCTGCAGGGGATGAAAAGTGGAAGAGTGGGGACGCATACAGCAAAATGGTCACTTTGGTTGCCACACTAACACGCGGTAACCATTCTGATACAGGTTCTGTCTGTAAATGCTGGCAAGTGGCATGGCACAGGCAATGAAATAAGCCTACGGTAGGCTCGGCAGCTGCTAGGTTGTATATGAACGAAATCAATTTTTTTTCTTTATGCCTTGAAAAACTATGCACACTTGGCATAGCCAGAAGGAGGTGGTTCAGACCATTCAAAATTTTTTTTAATGTTGCATGTTTCTGCACCAACGCATGCATAAACACGCATGCACACAAACATACATAAAGTATAACCAAACCCTCCCCTCTTCCGAAAAAAATTTCTCGCTGCACCTTGTAAACAAGTAATAGTGTCACAGATTTCTTATGTTAAACAGTAATGATCATCGGGAAAGGGGCTTTTACACATGGCAATTGCTAAGCATGAAAGGTTTTTGTGAGGCAATCAAAATATGCACATCCCTGAGTATACTATACTTATTTTTGTGTGTGTGTGTGTGTGCGTGTGCGCACGCGTGTGTGAGTGCGCGCGCAATGATATTTATATTAATCTATCAGATATAGCGATGAATAATGATGCCACTGTCCACTTTTTAATTCTTTCTATGGTAAAATAAACCCTTTATTATGATGCCCCAGTGCCACAATAACGGATATCACGATTGAATCCAGCTACAGCCTACACTGCTTTGCACCCCGCACCCTGACCACACCGTCAGAAAATGAGTAGGCTGTGCCTCTTGCGAGGAAGCGTAAGGAGGAGAAGCTTTTTTTCTGAACTTTCAAAGCATTGCCAGGAAAGGCCTGTGAAGCGCCCGTTGACAAAGGGGTGCTGGATTCGTGGTCGGTGCTTAACGAAGATGCACCGACCAATTTGGACCACTTACGTCATGCACACCATGTTGTGAAAACGTCTGAGTGAGGTGATCGTTGTGTGTATACATGTTGTGAACAACTTTCATTTCTTCATATTTAGATCGTGATACTGCAAATAACATTCCCTACCCTTTCCTAGTCTTGGTTGTTTCTTTTAAGAATTCCTTAAAAAACTTCAGTGTAGGCTTGAGTACAGACATTTAGGTGTAATATGAAATGCTGAGTTAATTTTGAGAGCACTCCTAGGTACTACTGTCATTTTTTTCTGTAGATATCTTCTTGTGCATTATGTGTATTATTCAAGTTTCTGAAATTGGTCACATTGCTTTGGAAAGAGTCATTTTGTACTAAAAAGCCTCATTTCATTGGATCATTCCCCTGTGTATCGAAGCCTGTCGACTAATTATGCTCAACCAAATATAATTCACAAATATCAAGAATCATACTTGTGTAATTTAAACTTGGAAAACATGCAAAAGGTCTGAATTGGTTTTTCAAACTTAAATACAATATGCTGCTCATTGATCAAAGTGATAGGTTTATGATGGCTTTCAGTATACTGTGGTCAAATCGAAAAGATAGAAAAGGAAGCGGTGCCTGAGAAAATTGCCCTAAGGCAATGTGCTGGCAGAGGAGGTTCTGTTCATCTAATTTCAGAGCTTACCATTTTAGTCGAGAACTGCAGATTCACAATAAACAAGACCGATTCATGTTCTACTCTGACCTCGTCAGTCAAACCTAAATTGATTATGGTTACAGAGTCGTGGCTCAAAAAATGTACTAAAAAATTTTTCCATCTGGTTTTCAGGTGTACCGTTCCAATTGCAATGCACATGGTGGTGGTGTCTTTCTTCTTTTTGATTCATGCTTGCAATTGTCTCCTGTGTTAACTCCAACTGATAGTCCCGAGTCAGTTTGGTGCAATGTCCAATTTAAAGCGGTACAGTCACTGACAGTTGGTTATTTTTACTGTTCCCCTGCTAACGCATCGCCCGAGTCCTTCACATCCCTTTCAGAGTTTCTTCCCACAATGAGCAATAATAGGTGGTGATTTCAGTATGTTTGATGGGAGGTGGGTTGACAATAAACCTGTCCTTGGTAATTAATCATCTCTGTCTATGGCATTTTGTGAGTCAATTGATGTGAATGATATTTATCAGTTTGACATTCAACCTACTAGGTGTGGCCTTAATAGTTCTTTTGTCTTAGATTTGCTCTTTTCTAAACAGCCATCGCTTGTATCTGATGACACCGTAATTCTTGGTATTAGTGACCATGATTGTATTGTGGCTCATGTTCAGATTCTTCCCTTTTCATGTCCACATGAATGAAACTATGTTTCGTTATCGAATGAGTTTACCATATTTCTGCAGGAATTCAATCATCGAGCTCAGTCCGCAGATCACAACACCCTAGTGGATACATTTTGCTTCGCACTGAAGCAGTTGATTGACAAGCATGTTTCAAATAAACACTTGTCTGCCAAAAAACGTCATAAGCGAAGCCAACTGAATGATTAACAAGGCAAGCAGTGCAACCCTGCCGTAATTGTGGTGCTAAAATTGCTTGGGAATGATATAAAAATAAAAACAAGATTGCCGAGTAAAAAGGCTTTCTAGCACATCAGGCCCAAAGTTACAAAATAACCTAGAAAAAGTGTGAAAGTGCTTAAAATCAAAATTAGGGGGTGGTGTACTTCTAGCTGATGATGTCGACAGAGCTTCTTTTTTCAATAGCCATTTTCAGTCTTCTTTCAAACCTCCAAAGCTGCCGCAGTGCATTACCGTGTGTTCCCGACAATTTGGTTGAATCTATGCTGGAGCTATTCGTGGTATACTTAAGTTACTTGACAATAGAAATGCTTCTTCCGCACATGGCCTTGGTGGTATACCCTTTTACGTATTAAAGGCTTGCTGTAACATAACTGCCAGCAGAAATCATTGCATACTTCTTGCTTACCTAGGGAAGGGAAAGTTGCAAATGTGGTGATTCATAAAAGTGGCCCGAAAAATATTGTCTCAAACTAAAGGCCAACTTCTTTAACAAGAGTATGTAGTAAAACAATGGAGCACATAGTCTACAGTGCTGTAATGAAACATCTAGAAAATAACTTTTTTACTGAATTTCAGCAGCCCCGCCGCGGTGGTCTAGTGGCTAAGGTACTCGGCTGCTGACCCGCAGGTCGCGGGTTTAGATCCCGGCTGCGGCGGCTGCATTTCTGATGGAGGCGGAAATGTTGTAGGCCCGTGTGCTCAGATTTGGGTACACATGGTCAAAATTTCCGGAGCCCTCCACTACGGCGTCTCTCATAATCATATGGTGGTTTTGGGGCGTTAAACCCCACATATCAATCAACTGTATTTCAGCATGGCTTTAGGTCTGGTCTCTCTTGTTTGACACAACTCCTATAACTCAGCCATGACTTGTTTCATTCATTTGACCTTGGTGTACAGACTGATATCATATTTCATGACTTAAAAAAAAGCATTTGATTCTGACCCTCATGTTTTGCTGGTACATGAATTTTCATCACTCGGTATTACTCCTGCATTGGTTGATTGGATTAAATGTTAAATATGTTACTATTACTTTGGGAGTCCCTCAGGAATCTGTTTTGGGGCCTCTGTAGCTTCTAGTGTACATCAAGGATACTGCTCAGGATGTTTCATGCAAAGTGCAGCTGTATGCAGGTGATTTATCATTGGATTAGTTCTGTGTCTGACCATGTGTACTTGCAATGCAATAATTCACTGGTGAGTTATGTGGTGCATGGCTCTGAAGCCTAGTAATTGTCAATGTGTCTCCTTCGCTCGTAAACATGATTCACACATGTTTGATCACACATGTTTGATCACATGTTAGACACCATCCAGCTAACACGAATAACTGAGAATAAAGGTCTTAGGTTTTATTTTTCACCAAAGCTTACTTGGAGTAAGCACGTTGAGTATATTACAGTGAGATCCTATAGAATATTAAATATTAATAAACAAAACTCCTGCTTAGCTCCTCCCAAAGTCGGAGAATTACTGTATTTTTAGAATGTCAGACCTATATTAGAGTAAACCTGCATGGCTTGGCACCCGCAAAGTAAAACCCTCTCCGCAGGGCAGTCTGTGCAAGCAGGCATTTGGTGTTTAGTGACACCATGTACCCGAGCTTACAGGAGGTTTAGACCTCTCCCACGCCTAGCCGTGCGTGGCTGAGCTGTGTTTGAGGAAAAGGGGATCCTGGGGGTTGAGCTGACGCCGGTTGATTGGACCGTTAAGGCCTCCCGGCAGAGGCAACACACCTTTTTGGCCCCGGCTTCACGTAGACGGCACCCCTGGGCTGACCTACCCAGGGGAAATTGGCAGTCGCCTTTTCCTATCTCTCCCTAAATCTTCATCTTTTCTCCTCTTTAAATCTATTCTGTCATCTTCTCTTTTCTATTTACTTCGAAATTTCCTGGTGGCTCGGGTTAACCGTGTGTAATTGCTTAAACCAAGGTAGTTATATATGGTTATAGCGGCGATGTATGGCTGGCGTCTTCAAGTGTTCTACCTTGCAGCATCCCCTTGTTGGGCTCGGTGGTGGGTGGTTACCATCGCCGCCGAACATTATATTCTATGTATGGCACACTTTTTCCTCCCACTCTCTTATCGCCGCCCGAAAAGTTGCCGCACCGAACAACAGGTTGCAACAGGTTGCAAACCAAAACAATCCTTCCCCAAGTGTAGTGTTGTACATAGCCAGAAAGAAAATAAGACAGTTCGATCAATTTCACCTTTTCTTGTATCGAAAACCCTCACGGAAGCAATTGGCCCAGCATATGATGTCACCATCCCGCCGTAGTGGTCTAGTGGCTAAGGTACTCTGCTGCTGACCCGCAGGTCGCGGGTTCGAATCCCGGCTGCGGCGGTTGCATTTCCGATGGAGGCGGCAATGTTGTAGGCCTGTGTGCTCAGATTTGGGTGGACGTTAAAGAACCCCAGGTGGTCAAAATTTCCGGAGTCCTCCACTACGGCGTCTCTGATAATCGTATGGTGGTTTTGGGACGTTAAACCCCACAAATCAATCAATCAATCAATATGATGTCACCAAGATGGGAAGCGGCAACCCTCTTCTGGAGGTATGCAACAAGCTTCAGTATGACAATCTCTCAAAACTTGTAGCATTCGGGGATGTCCCAGTATCAGTAGGCCCACATAGATCCATGAACACAGTCCGCGGCTTCATTTCTGATGATGATCTTCTTCAACTCTCAGAAAGTGAACTATTAGAAGGCTGTCAAGACCAGAATGTAGTCAAGGTACTGAGAATTATTACACGATGAGACAAGAAAGAAGCACCCACCAAACACATAATTATCACCTTAGGTACTAGTAACTTACCAGAATCAGTTGAAACCGGCTACTGTAAGCTCCGTGTAAGACCACACATCCCCAATCCTCGTCGATGTTTCAAGTGTCGACGTTTCGGGCATGGATTGCAGAGTTGCAGAGGGTGCACCACTTGCGCGAAGTGTGCATCCATCCTACACATATCCAACGACTGCACCTCAGAAACAACTCATTGTTCAAACTGTGAAGGAAATCACCCTGCCTACTCACGATCATGCCCCACATGGAAAGGAAAAGAAACAAATAGTAGAACTCAAGGTCAAATTCAATCTGTCATTCCAAAAGTAACGTAAACTTTTTTCTCTTCAAAACCCCTCTTATCCCTCCTTTGCAGACGTGACGCGCCAGGGCGCAGCACCACATGTTTTTGCACCCGCAAATGTCAAACAGAGTGTGGCCGCGGTCGTGCCACCGGCGCCCCCGGCTAGAGCAGCCTGTACTGCTCCACCACCTGACAAACAGGGTCGGCAGACCCCCGTTTCTGCTGAACATGGAACCACTGCAAACGCAGTCAAGATCCAAAAGTTCTGTGAATGTGTCTGCCGAGCAGGCACCATCCACCACCTGACAAGAGGTGATAGATACAAGTACGACTCCTCTGGCGTCTCAGACGCCGAAGGATAGGCGCAACTCTTTGGAGCATGCCAAGAAAGAAAAAACCCGAATTACAGGGCCCCCAAAAGGCCCTGTAAACTAAAGCAACACTTTTGTACACACAGCACCACACAACACTAAAATGACACAAATACTACAGTGGAACGTCAGAGGACTGCTGAGCAACCTCGACGATATCCAGGAGCGTTTACACAAACATACACTAAAAGTGCTGTGTGCAAGAAACACACTTGAAATCAAAACACACTAACTTTCTATGCAATTACGCTATCTTTCGAAAGGACCGAGATGATGCTGTTGCCTCATCCGGTGGTGTTGCTATAATAGTTAGTCGAGGAACAGCCTTCACACATTTACTACTTAAAACATCTCTTAAAGCAGTAGCTGTTCGAGCTGTCTTTTCAATAAACTGGTAACAATTTGCAGTATTTACATACCTCCACATCATCAACTGAACATACATGAATTCTTGTCACTAATCGATGAACTTCCAGAACCATAACTTGTACTAGGGGACTTCAATGCTCATAGTAGCTTATTGGGTGACTCTCGTTGTGATGCGTGAGGCCGCCTAATTGAACAGTTCTTTTTCTCTTCTGGTGCGTGTCTTCTAAATAAAAAGGACACAACATACTATAGCCTCGCTAACAACACCTACTCATTGTTATACCTCAGCATTGTCCCTCCATTGCTCCTACCTTTACTCACATGGAAAGTCATAAATAATCCATACGAAATTTTGAGTACAACAATAGATAAAAAAGGTCCTTCACAGGCTCACAGATGGCACATTGACAAGGCTGACTGGGAAAAGTTTTGAAATGCTAGCAACTTAGGTTGGTCTGATATATATGTGGCTAAAGCTTAGATGCAGCTGTAGACTACCTTACAGCTTTTCTAATTGATGCTGCAACAAAGTGTATCCCACAAACGGGACTTATTTATTTATTTATTTATTTATTTATTTATTTATTTACAGATACTGCTGTCTCGATACACGAGACATAGCAGGAGTGGGTACATTAGGAAAAGGAACGGACATACATTAAGCAATACCAAAGAAACATACAAAGCATTTAAAACATATTACAAAATATGTTTAGGCAGTTCTTTCAAAAACAGTTCAATTGGTTTTTCGCGTAGCAATTTACAAATGGTTGGAAGGGAACAATGTTGAGTGGGTGAGATCGGCGCGTGGTTCGTCGTGCTGAATCACAAAAAGAAATCGGTGCTTCAATGCAACTGCGGCTGTGTACAATCTTATGTAGCAGAGTGATACGGTCAAGTGTGCGTCGGAAAACAAGAGGTTCTAACGACAATGAGCATGCGTGAGATGAGGGAGAAAAATTGCGGTCATACCGGCCAAATATAAATTGTATTGCTTTTTTCTGTATGCCCTCGAGCATATTTATGTCAAGTGCAGTATAGGGTGACCATACCGCTGAGGCGTACTCTAGCAATGGTCGGACGAGCGATTTATACGCCGTTAATTTGCAGTCCTTGGTAGAGTGCTTGAGTGTTCGATTCGAAGTGCTCTAGCGCAAATTGTTTCAATGTGATGGTGCCACTTTAGGTTTTGAGTGTAGGTAACACCAAGATATTTGAATGTATTAACAGAGTTTAGGTAGTGCCCATTGTAACTATAACTAAACCTTAGCGGCTGTTTTTTATTAGTAAATGTCATTTGAACAGTTTTTTGGTAATTAATGTTCATTTGCCACGTGGCGCTCAAACCACAAAAGGACGAAAATACTTTGTTCAGAACATCTTGGTCATGAGCATCATTTACGCTAGTATATAAAACCCAGTCGTCAGCGTACAATCGCAGCTTCACTGGTGTGTCCTTAATGACCTGTGTGACATCATTAATATAAATAATGAACAATAGGGGCCTAAGCACCGAGCCCTGTGGTACCCCGGAAGTGACTGCACACGACGATGACTGCGCATGCTCAAACGTAACACATTGTGACCTCAAACGTAGCCAATCAGCTATCCAGCCTATTATTTTGTCATCATTAATAATACTTCTGAGTCTAGTAAGAAGTTTTTTGTGACATACTACATCAAATGCTTTGCTATAATCTATGAATATGGCGTCAACCTGTCCTCGAGTATTAAGAGCCGAAGCGATGTCGTGAGTGAATTCAATGAGCTGTGTAGTTGTAGAAAAACCAGAGCGGAAACCATGCTGATTACGAGACAATAAGTTGTTATTAGTGAGGTGCTGAAGTACATGTTGAAAACTTGGCACAAAACTTGAAAACTTGGCACAAAACGCCGACAGGCTCCCAGATGGCACATTGACAAGGCAGACTGAGAAAAGTTTCGAAATGCTAGCAACTTAAGTTGGTCTGATATGTGTGGCTTAAGCATAGATGCAGCTGTAGACTACCTTACAGCTTTTCTAATTGATGTTGCAACATAGTGTATTCTACAAACGGGATTTGGCACAAAACGTCGCGTCCCTTGGTGGAATAGTTAGTGTCGAGATTCACGTAAAAGACAAAACAAAGCATGGAAGTTGCTTCGGGACTCACCAACTGCCGAAAACCTCGATAGTTTCGAGACTATTAGTTTTAAAGGTAGAAGAGTGCGCCGACAGGCTAGGCGGGAGAGCTGGCAGAAATTCTTAACAGGCATTAATTCTTATACAGATGAAGCTAAAATTTGGAGCATGGTTGGTAAAGTAGCAGGAAGACAAGCACATTCACTCCCACTTGTAAACATGCAGGGCAACAGCTTGGAAGACCAGGCGAGCTTCATTGCCGCACACATCGAGGAGGTCTCCTGCTCGTCGCACTACACCGCAGGGTTTCAACGATGCATAGTCGGAATAGAAAAATAGGAACTACAGCGCAGATTCACAACGCACGAGGCATACAATGCACCTGCCTGTTTAGCTGAGCTACAGGCCTCACTAAACTGCTGCAATAAGTCTGCTCCAGGCTCCGACCGCGTGTCATATGAAATGCTGAAACACCTGCCCATCGAAACCCAAAAAGCCTTTCTATGCCTGTATAATGCTGTATGGCTTTCCCGCGAGATGCCCTCGATCTGGAAAGAAGCCATAGTTATTCCTATTTTAAAGCTAGGCAAGGACCTGTCCTCTGTTTCAAGCTACAGGCCAATAGCATTAACCAGTTGTCTTTGCAACGTCTTTGAAAAAATGACAAACAGGCAACTTATGCACTTCCTTCAGACTAATGGCCTACTTGACCCATACCAATGTGGGTTTCAAGAGGCCAGGTCCACCACTGACCACCTTGTCCATATCGGGGCTCTAATTCGTGATGCCTTCATTCATAACCAATTTTTTCTCTTTGTGTTCCTCGATATGGAGAAGGCCTATGATACTATGTGGCACTTTGGCATACTGAAAGACCTCTCACATTTCAGTGTACGGGGTAGAATGTTGAACATAATCGAAAGCTACTTAACCAATCGCACATTCCGTGTTCGATTCGGCACTGTTTTGTCGCGAACATTTGTCCAGAAAAGAGGAGTGCCGCAAGGAGGTGTATGGAGTTGCACACTCTTCATAGTTAAAATGAACTCCTTACGCCTCGCTATCCCTCGCAATATGTTTTACTGCACATATGTTGATGATGTACAGGTTGCTTTTAAATCATGCAACCTTTCAATATGTGAATGACAGGTTCAATTAGGTTTGAACAAGGTTTCTCAATGGGCAGATCAGAGTGGTTTTAATCTAAGCGCGCAAAAGAGCTCATGCGTCTTGTTCTGCCGGAAGAGGGGCATTCATCCTGATCCCAAGATCGACCTGCATGGTCAACATCTGTACAGTCTGAGCATAAGTTTCTTGGTCTAATATTAGACACAAAACTAACCTTCATACCCAACATAAAGTATTTAATGAACAGGTGCTTAAAAACAATGAATATTTTGAAAGTGTTGTCACCCACTACATGAAGTAATGACAGGAAATGCCTGATGAATCTGTACAGAAGCCTTGTGCGCATGTGCCTCAATTACGGTGCTATAACCTACCAGTCTGCGACACCATCTGCTCTAAAGGTGCTTGACCCTGTCCACCATCTAGGAATTTGTCTTTCTACGGGTGCTTTTCGAACTAGCCCCGTAGAAAGCTTGTACGCAGAATCAAAATAATGGTCACTACATCTGCAGCGATGTTATATGTCTTTTACATACTATCTCAGGATGAATGCAGACGAGGAAAATCCCACTCACTCCAAAATTAATGACTTGTCCAATTTTACCTTGTTCCACAACCATCCTTCGCTGAGAGAGCCCTACTCACTTCTTGTAAGGAGCCTCGCTGAGGAAACAGGTGTGCCACTTTTAGGACACCATTTTTTGGCTCCCGCAGCCTATCCGCCACCGTGGCAATGGCAGCTTATAGATTGCGATCTATCTTTCGTGGAGGTCACTAAACATTCACCTGTTGCACATATACTCACGCACTTCCTCGAACTCCAACACAAGTATAATTGCCCAGAATTCTTTACAGATGCTTCCAAGTCTCACACTGGCGTGTCCTATGCAGCTGCTGGCCCAACCTTTTCAAATTCTGGTATACTGCTCCCCCAAACAATCATTTTCACCGCAGAAGCCTATGCGGTATCTGTGGCTGTCAGGCATATTAAGGAATTGCAACTACAACGTGCGGTTGTATACACAGATTCGCTGAGCGTTGTGACAGCTCTAAAACCACTCAAAAAACATAAAAATCCTGTACTTCTGTCACTTTACTATATTTTATGCAGTATCTATGCCCTCAAACGACATGTTGTTATGTGCTGGGTGCCAGGGCACCGTGGGATCGCTGGAAACGTGGCAGCAAACTAGCTAGCTGCGTCTACGCATGACCACGCACCCACCATTACACCCATGGCCGTCCCTTCACTTGACATGAAACCTTTCTTATGACGGAGGCTCAGGGCATGCTAGCAGCACCTATGGGATAGGCAGACAACAAACTACATGTTATAAAACCAGTACTTGGAAATTGGCCACCAGTGTCCAGATCACGCTACACACAAGTTACACTTACAAGGCTGCAGATAGGACCCACACACTCTACACATTCATACCTTTTGTCCGGCGATGACCAACCCATCTGTGAGAGGTGTGGAGATCCACTAACAGTACTCCACATTCTAGTTGTGCGTAGTGATTTAGATGATTTGAGGAAAGAACATTTTTTATTGCCCTACCGGCAGGAGCTACCACTACATCATCGGTAGGGATCCGCTTTTTAAACTTCAGTCACTTTTTACATTTTTAAAAGATGTCCATAGATTTCACCTTATATTTAGAGGTGATACGTAGTTCAATCTCTGTACAGAGGTCGGGGCTGCGACGGCCCTCTCCACCAACATTGTCATTTGTTCCACCTCAATGCGTTTCACGTCACTGCCATGATTTTAGCATTTTTTAGTTTTAACCTGCCTTGTGGCGTGAAATTTTAGGCCCTTTTACAGCCGTGAAACACTATCATTGTTCATATTCTGTTCATATTACTTGAATAACGCACCATTGCTTTTCCCTCATCATTTTTCACAGCGTTCTTTGGCCATTACAAGCCCCTGTGCCAATAAATACCATATATCATGAAAGTAAAACCCTATCTAATATGCTGGAGCTTGTACAAAACTGTAGAGCCCATTTTGTCAGTTGTGACTATTACTTCACGTTTAGTGCTACTGCAATAAAGGATGTGGTGGCAATTACTGAGTACATGTAGAAAAAAAGATTAGATTGGAAATGATTTTCAAAAATTTTCACTGCTTGGTTAAAATATATAGCCTTTTACCTCCCCATTTCTTATCTCAAAGAAGTGACCACTCTCTAAAAATAAAAGAAAGTTCTTGCAAAACAAATGTCTACTAACACTCATTTTTTCCACACACAATCTGCCGGCCGAATGAGCTTCCACAGGGGTTGACTTTACAGAGAAACTTCCTTCAGAGATATACTGTTATAATCATAGCGACATCTTTTTTTTTTTCCTGTTTCTGTGTTAATCTTGTTTTCATGGTTATCTGTTTAATGTAAAAATATGCTACTGCGTGTATTCCCTGCTGCAATAATGCCTTCGGGCACTGGAGGTACTTTGCATGAATGAATGTATAAATAAATAAATAAATAAAAATTCGGCAGATCCCATGTACCCGGGAATCAACGTTATGCGAAGCATGCAGAAGGAAGGTGACCGTGTTGCAATTTTTTTAATGAGTGACACGTCATGAAATGACGCTAAATACAAGTACAAATGTTGCACGCACAGACATAAGTTGAAGAGTTGCAGATGTTTATATAACCAGTTGTTTGCACTTGCACAACGATGCCAACTGCAACATGCCTATTAGCAACAACAGAAGCTGATATGAAGCACTGATGCTCGCGAAGATGCTGACCCTGGCCACTGCTACATAAACTAACTTCAGCGCAAGGCAGCTAACCACAATTGACGTTAACCCGAGGTGACGGCTGTATCAAAGAAGTACACAATGTTTTTAAAATTGGGTAGACAGCACTGCAACAACTATTGACATTTCAAGAAGATTAGCGTCTATGCGAAGAGTAGTTCTGAGACCCGGCCTAGCTCTGTGGTAGAATGTTTCATTGCCACTCAAAATGCGTGGGTTCGATTCCAGCTTGGACCCTGACATTTATTCTTTGCATTTGTTGGGTAGACGCTACTGATGTCGGGTATTTCTTAACGCTCACGCGTTAAAAGTGCCCATGTGTGTTCTCGTCGTTAGTGGGTAGATACTAAGTGTCAATCACCTGTGGCACATACCTGCATACCATCGACACATACCCACTCATGGGTATGTGCCACTTTCTGGCGGGAAGTGTTTGACGATGTACGCGACGGGATTGTGGCAATATTCATGTCTTGGCCAGCGCGTAATACTCGTCAAACCATCTTACCCTACCATGCTAATTTTAGTTCATGCCAAGTTGAGGGGGTGACCACGAGAACACCCAAACGTAAGTGGCTAGATAGATAGATGCGCTCAAAGTCGCTGAAGTTTACTAAGAAATGCTTCGCATTTAATATTCGATTATTGCCACCTATGAGTCAAAACAAAAGACAGTGACATGTAATTACAATGAGAAAAGGGAATCTCCATGTTTTGAGATAGATGAGGTAAAGCACAGATCTTCATCCATGTACAGAGTGCTCATTTACTGAAATTTCGTCATCACAATGCATAGCATGGATGGGACAAGAATGAGTCAGCCTTTTATGTTTCCTTGTTTGTTGTCTTGTGAGGCCCTTTGCCCTACTCATTTTGTGATGTGTCTAAGGTTTCATCACTTAATAATAATAAGGGAGCTGTAGTTTTGCAGTCACATATGGTTGCAAGTAGTACTATCCAATACCGGACACTCCCTGCAGTTTCAGGTGACATCTCCGTATATGCAGGTGACGCATCTGCATCGCCACACTTGATTGCACTTAGATACATAGTATGTTTGCAATATGCTCCCACTTTAAATGAGCATAGTAATAATTATTTATAAAATTTGTCATACAAACGTTGTAAATGCACAAAAAAAAAATGTTCCATGCACAATCTGGCATGGTGGAGCACTTTCAACAGCCCATCAAAAGGTTTAATGGCCAAGAACATGTTGCAGGCTCCAGCTTCAATGAGCGCTTAAAGGTTATGCATACAAAAAAATTCAGTACAGAGCTCAATGACTGAAAACTTTTCTTTTAAATAGTGCGCGCTTGACTTGTGTGCATTCAACAGACCAACAGGGTATTTTGGTGGCACCATAGACCATTGGAACAGGTGTAGTGAGTATAGACTCCCGGAACCACTGAATCTGAGCCCCTGACATTACTGAATCGCTTTGTATCTTCCACCTTCTTCACTATTTCTCACTGACTTTTAAACAGATAACCCTCTGTGAGTGTCTGCATGTTCATACTTACCTCTATCCCCTTATATTCCCGCCTGCTTGACTTCCTGCATGTTTGATAATGCCGTGAGGTGAATGTGTTCATTAACACATGACAAGATCTACTATACTATTGCTTGTGGCAGTACACACGTTATTGGACACTATATTCAAAGGTGCTTTATTTAGTTGGAACTCTGTTTTATTAGAGCAAATTTCCAGTTAAGCAGGTTCCACTGTATATTGTTCCCATTACCACATCTCTGAGTGAGGCACTTCACATCATCAGAATGTTCAAGCTGCTGGATGCCCATAATGCCTTCATCTGCAGACATGGTCTTTCTTTAAACTAAGTGAGCTAAGACCTTGCCTGTCAATACTTGGCTGCTTTCAAAGGGCATGTTTATATCTTCGAATAATTAGTAATAATTATCATTATATTTAGCATTGAGTGTGGTTGAAGTACACCACTTGTCAACATGACCTTTAAGCATGAACAAGGGAGCAATGTGCTTGTTTAGAAAAAAGCATGCATAGCAGGCTGGTAATAGTCTTAGTTATGGATTAAGAGTCAATGGCATGATATACCATTTTATTTTTGTTCTAAGGTGCCTTCATTTTGCATTGTGTTGAAGATACTAAAGAAGAGATGAAAATGAAAATGCATCAAAAAAAAGGGTCAACATTCCCCTATAAACGTCTTTAAAATAGAAAACAAATCTCATGATATCCCACAAAATAGAAGTTTTCAGACAGGTTCATAGTTGGTCTCTCTCTCAATAACTCAAGCATAACTTTATTTCTCCAACTGCTTGTGCATGCATGTTACTTTTGAAAAAAAAGCAAAACAGCTGGGCAGCCTAAAAAAATCAGTTCGATGACTGATGGCGATGATTTGTCAGAATCATTAACCATTTTATTATCATATATGGTATCACTATATGGTATATAATAGGGCTCAGTGAGGTTAGGAGGACAGATGAGGCCTATACTGTGTTACAGAATGGGCACGTCCTTTGCTATCGAGGCTTGGCAGACAGAAGAGAACTGGGAGTGGGATTCCTAATTCACAGAAACATAGCTGGCAACATAGAGAAATACTATAGCATTAATGAAAGGGTGGTAGGTATTGTAATTAAACTGAATAAAATATACAAGATGAAGGTAATACAGGCTTACGCGCCTACAACCAGCCATCATGACGCTTCAGTTGAAAGCTTCTATGAAGACGTGGAATCGGCAATGAGTAAGGTAAAAACACAGTATACTATAGTGATGGGCGACTTTAATGCAAAGGTAGGGAAGAAGCAGGCTGGAGACCAGGCTGTAGGAGATTATGGCATCGGCACTAGAAACGCCAGAGGAGAGCTACTAGTAGAATTCGCAGAACGCAATAATTTGCGGATTTTGAATACCTTCTACCGAAAACGAGAAAACCCCAAGTGGACATGGAGGAGCCCTAATGGCGAAAATAAAAACGAAATAGACTTTATAATGACTGCACACCCAGGAATCGTGAAGGATGTGGAAGTGGTTGGCAAGGTACGATGCAGTGACCATAGAATGGTACGGTCTCAAATTCGCCTAGACTTGAAGAAGGAATGACAGAAACTGATACGCAAGAAGCCAATCAATGAGCTAGCACTGAGAGGGAAAGTACAGGAATTCAGAGTGTCGCTGCAGAACAGGTACTCGGCTCTTAGTGAGGAAACCAACCTTAGCGTAGATACAATGAATGATAATCTGACGAGTATCATTACGGAGTGTGCAGTGGAAGTTGGAGGCAGGGTAGTTAGACAAGACACTGGCAAGCTTTCGCAGGAAACGAAGAACCTAATTAAGAAGCGTCAAAGCATGAAAGTGTCAAGTACAACAGACAAAATAGAACTGGCAGAGCTTTCGAAGCTGATTAATAGACGTAAAGTATGCGATGTAAGAAGGTATAACATGGAGAGAATTGAACACGCTCTGAAAAACGGAGGAAGCGTCAAACAAAGCAGTGAAGAGGAAACTTGGGATAGGCAAAAGTCGTATGTATGCACTAAGGGACAAAGAAGGCAAAATAACTATCAATATGGATAGGATAGTTAAAATAGCAGAGGAGTTTTACAGAGATCTGTACAGTAGCCGAGACAACCACGACCTTAATACTATTAGAACTAGCAGTAACCCAGATGACACCCCACCAGTAATAATAGAAGAAGTCAGAAAAGCTTTGGAGAGCATGCAAAGAGGCAAAGCTGCTGGTGAGGATCAGGTAACATCAGACCTGCTGAAAGATGGAGGACAGATTGTGTTAGAAAAACTAGCCACCCTGTTTACGAAGTGTCTCCTGACGGGAAGGGTACCAGAGTCTTGGAAGAACGCTAACATCATCTTAATACATAAGAAAGGAGATGACAAGGACTTGAAGAATTACAGGCCGATCAGCTTGCTCTCTGTAGTATACAAGCTATTTACAAAGGTAATTGCTAACAGAGTAAAGAAAACATTAGAATTCAATCAACCAATGGAACAAGCAGGATTTAGAACAGGCTACTCAACAATTGACCACATTCATACTATCAATTAAGTAATAGAGAAATGCTCAGAGTATAACCAACCACTATACATAGCCTTCATAGATTACAAGAAGGCGTTTGATTCAGTAGAAATATCAGCCGTCATGCAGACACTGCGGAATCAGGGCGTAGGTGAAGTATATATAAACATTCTGGAAGAAATCTACAGGGGATCAACTGATACCATATTGCTTCATAAAGAAAGCAACAGAATACCAATCAAGAAGGGTGTAAGGCAGGGGGACACAATCTCCCCAATGCTATTTACCGCGTGCTTACAGGAGGTTTTCAGAAGCCTAGAGTGGGAACAGTTAGGGATAAGAGTTAATGGAGAATACCTTGGTAACTTGCACTTCGCCGATGACATTGCATTGCTGAGTAACACAGGAGACGAATTGCAACTCATGATTACGGAGTTAAACAAGGAGAGCAGAAAGGTGGGTCTTAAAGTTAATCTGCAGAAAATGAAAGTAATGTACAACAACCTCGGAAAGGAGCAGCGCTTCGAGATAGGTAATAGTGCACTTGAAGTTGTAAAAGACTATGTCTACTTAGGGCAGGTAATAACCGCGGATCCGAACCACGAGATTGAAGTAACTAGAAGAATAAGAATGGGGTGGAGCACATTCGGCAAGCACTCTCAAATTATGACAGCTAGATTGCCACTATCCCTCAAGAGGAAGGTATATAACAGCTGTATCTTGCCGGTACTTAGCTACGGAGCAGAAACCTGGAGACTTACAAAGAGGGTTCAGCTTAAATTGAGGACGACGCAGCGAGCAATGGAAAGAAAAATGGTAGGTGTAATCTTAAGAGACAAGAAGAGAGCAGAGTGGATTAGGGGACAAACGGGGATTAAGGATATCATAGTTGAAATAAAGAAGAGGAAATGGACATGGGCCGGGCATGTAGCACGTAGACAGGATAAGCGCTGGTCATTAAGGGTAACTAACTGGATTCCCAGAGAAGGGAAGCGGGTTAGGGGGAGACAGAAGGTTAGGTGGGCAGGTGAGATTAGGAAGTTTGCGGGTATAAATTGGCAGCAGCAAGCACAGGACCGGGTTAACTGGCGGAACATGGGAGAGGCCTTTGTCCTGCAGTGGACGTAGTCAGGCTGATGATGATGATGATGGTATCACTGGAAGTGCATCTTTCCAAATGACTGTCAAAAACCGTTTAGTTTTCTTTGCAGGAGCAGCTGTGAACTTGCTTACCTAATTTTTGTTCATTGGCATAAGATCTAAATGCTATACTTTAGCCAGGGAAGAATTGATTGCCACTAATTACGTGTTCCATCTGCTTGGTGTGCTCTTAAGGCTAGCGTTGTGTTTTGCTTTTAAGTGGACACTAGTGTTCTGTAATGTGGCACTGGTGAAGTGACTGCTAGAGAAAGATGGCCATATGTGAAATGAACAGTGGGTGCATGCATGGTTAAAGTAAGAACGTGACATGTTACATTACATCATGCAGTTGCTTAAAACTGCAAAGTTTCTACACCGCACTAATTTGCAAGCCTGCTCAAGCAAACATGACTGCTGTACAATCCTGAGCAAGTGTACTCGTTCTTTTTTTTTTTTTTTTTGAAGATTTGAAGTAGGTGTCAACGAGCAAAAGCTCCTCCACCCTCCCTCTCATAATTTTTTTTAACCTGTTTTCCACTACAGGAGCAGTTTCTAGAAACCCAAGCTCTAAAGACTCTCTAGATATGTGCATGCTTGCTTAGTACAAATCTGCAAAGTGGTGCCTCGATGTTTCATTCTGAGTTGTCACAAATTGTCCTAACATTTTAAGAAAGTCTTGCCCCCGGTCAAAACAAATGAAATGCCACACAAGTATTCTTTCTGCTTTAGTAAAAACGGCAAATGTATGTCCATTCAATTATGCATTTCAATAAAAGCACTTCGTAGCGGCTCTTCCACCGCCAACTTGATTTTTCCTCTGACACCGAGAAAGGACCACGCCTACAAGTCTTATCCAATTATCTTTCTTCACAGGACGGGGTGCTTGCTTTAAATTTAACGGTATCTGTCACATAATGTATGTTGGTTAAGATTATTGTTTTGCAGCTTTTTTCACATTGAATTGGTAGCTACATCAATGTTTAGCACATATTTAATGTTCACTATAAAATAGATGAATTCTTAAAACTTCTGCGGCGTTGAATTCGTGTGGCGATAAGCTCTTAGTAAATCCATTTCATGGTTACTTGAAAAAGCGTTTGAGGACCACTTTAATGGGACTTGATAGGTGGTAGGGTGGTATTCTACATTGCTAAGAGAGTGCTACAAAACTCCTACTTAAGGATAACAGCAGCCTAGCATGCCATGACAAAATTTGGTTCGAATAGAGATGTCAAACTATTCCCAATTGTTTATCTACTTAAAATACGTGAGGAATGAATCGTTAAAAAAAGGGGGTCTGGGGTGCAGCCTCACTGGCGACCAGGTGCCGGTAATGCACTCCCTCACCAGAGCAGGATTGGCTGCCCTGGTGCAGTATCTGACCACAACCTCCCATGAACACAGCAATTAACCCTTGGCCCTCAGTGTCCAGTAGCTGGACACTGAGGGCCATTTTCTTCTAATATAGCCTACTCTATTTCGAAGAATGGCTGACCCACTGGTGCAAACGGGATTTGAAAGTGACTGCCCATGGCTAATACCCCTGTCACACGGCCACCACTAAACTCCGTTGAACACCGTCAACGTAAATATCTCCTAGGTGGTTCGACGAAGAAGCAGTTGTGGCAGTGCCACACGGCAATGAAAAGGTTGTAACAGTTGGCGCGAGGGGGCTCAGCTGGCGCTGTTTGATTTTCGGAAAAGTATTCTAATTTCATCTCTATTAATTTTTTGTGAATCTTCGTTCTGGGGTTTTTACAAAAAACACTATTAAGGAGGTAAAAGGCTAACAAACCATAAAGATATTTTCAAATAAAAACGAATTCGCTAAATGTAGCGATGCTGCTAGTAACGCTGGCCACATTGTGCTTTTAGTTGTCTTGTTGCCTGTGTTCATGTTTGTGTAAGAAAGTTCTTGTGCTTCCTTGCCTCGTGAGCGCACATTTTGTGTTCTTCAGCCAAGAGTGACACAGCGACGACCACAACCACACGCATGGACGAAATATTCTTCAATGGCGCCGGCCGGCCTGACTCGCGAGGCACCACGTGCGAGGCACGGAGTGTAGAGCATCGGTGTTGAGAGTAAGTGAACTCTAGGGGGCGTAAATATATGTAAACAAACACGCGTTGTAAATGAGTACTGCAACGAAAGAACGTTTAAGATTGTCAAAATGTATTATTCTTTCACTGCGGCCACTTAGTGCTCGAAATTTTTCTCTGACCTCTAGACTGCTGGGGCGAGAGTACCTCGTTTCGCTGCGAAGGGAGATCGTTGAACGTTCTTTGCGAAACGCTCCGTTTACCTTCATTTGGGTAAGGGTAGCCGTTTGACACGGACCGCATCTTCGTTGTCGTAGACGAGGGAGTTAAACGGTCTTCGCGGGTTCCCATGTGACTGGGGTATAATAAAGATCCCGTGTGAAAAATACAGGGCTTCAAAAAGAAGAAACGACAGGCAAAAGACTAATCTGTAAATAAATAAAAAGTCATTTTCTAAAAGTTTGCCTTCTAAATGGATCAGGAAATGTAACTTATACCCCTGTCACACGGCCACCACTAAACTCCGTTGAACACCGTCAACGTAAATCTCCCCTAGGTGGTTCGACGGAGAAGGAGTTGTGGCAGTGCCACACGGCAATGAAAAGGTTGTAACTGTTGGCGCGAGGGGGCTCAGCTGGCGCTGTTTGATTTTCGGAAAAGTATTCTAATTTCATCTCTATTAATTTTTTGTGAATCCTCGTTCTGGGGTTTTTACAAAAAACACTATTAAGGAGGTAAGAGGCTAACAAACCATAAATATATTTTCAAATAAAAACGAATTCGCTAAATGTAGCGATGCTGCTAGTGACGCTGGCCACATTGTGCTTTTAGTTGCTTTGTTGCCTGTGTTCATGTTTGTGCAAGAAAGTTCTTGTGCTTCCTTGCCTCGTGAGCGCACATTTTGTGTTCTTCAGCCAAGAGTGACAGAGCGACGACCACAACCACACGCATGGACGAAATATTTTTCAATGGCGCCGGCCGGCCTGACTCGCGAGGCACCACGTGCGAGGCACCGAGTGTAGAGCATCGGTGTTGAGAGTAAGTGAACTCTTGCGGGCGTAAATATATGTAAACAAACACGCGTTGTGAATGAGTACTGCAACGAAAGAACGTTTAAGATTGCCAAAATGTATTATTCTTTCACTGCGGCCACTTAGTGCTCGAAATTTTTCTCTGACCTCTAGACTGCTGGAGACGAGAGTACCTCGTTTCGCTGCGAAGGGATATCGTTGAACGTTCTTTGCGAAACGCTCCGTTTACCTTCGTTTGGGTAAGGGTGGCCGTGGGACACGGACCACATCTTCGTTGTTGTAAGTACGAGGGAGTTAAACGGTCTTCGCGGGTGCCCATGTGGCAAGTTAGATCAGGAAAGGCACATTTTTCTAGGGAACATCGTGCTCCTTCCTTGTTTAGAGTGCTCCCAATTTCTAGCCAGGATGACTTCTATTTCCTGTAGGAACGTCTTTCATTTCCAGCTCAAACAACTTCCATTTCCGGCTGTAATGGCTCCATTTCTGGCTGGAATAACTTTCACCTCTGGCCGAAATGGCTCTCATACCCCGCTAGAATACAATTTCATTTCCAGTCAAAATGGCTTCCATTTCAGCTGGATCAATTCTAGCTAGAATGTATTTCATGTCCCATAGTCTGGCTGAGTTCGCAAATAGTTTCTAGCTGGAAGCTGCAGAGAAAGTAGGTCCGTTCGATTGATAGAGCTCTTATGATAGAAGAAATCATCTTAAAAAGCAGATCCGTTCAATTTACCTGCATCAATTGGAACCGTTTCACGGTTGTGCATGCAAAGTTCAGAATTTGTGCAGCTTCAACGTGATGCAGTGAACTTTTAAAAAGAATAGTTCTATAAATTCCCATTTCATCCACTATCTCGTCCTAACTAGCTTTCCTTTTCTTCATTTCAAAAGCTTGCTCTTAAAGGAGCACATAAACGAAAATTTTCAGTTGCAATATTTTTTTGCATCATATGAAAGTGCAAGCGCTCAAGAGCTAAATATATATTGGTAAGTGTGAATGAACCCTGCAAACACCATTAGTATGTTTATAAAAGGTGGTTTCAGTTCCTACTGTACCCTAATGTCACAGCAAACTATGCGCGAGCTTCTCGACATGCTCGAGCAAGACATCGTGATATTTCACCGCTGCTCCACTTTTTAGCTCCAGTTGTGATGCACAAATGGCCATTGTAAATCTTTTTTAGGACACACTAGTGGCCATTTTGAATGTTTCAGTACCTGGCATCATCACAACTAGCCATGGAGGGAAAAAAAGTAGGAGGGAGTGTCTTGTGAAAGTTTTGCAGCCATAGCCATAAAATTGGAAACCGGAGCTTGCTAGGAATCGGGCCCAATGTGGGGAGAATGACAGGGAGAGCAGAGCCCGAAGAAGTTGGCTTAGACACTGGGCGAGCACGCTCATCAATTTTTGTTTTTGTTCAGGAGAAAGGAAATGAAACAAGACTGAGCATCATGAGAAATTAACACGAACACGAGGACCAAGAATCTTCATAGGAGGTTGGCTTGTGCATATACTAGGTGTGGCCCCTCCTGTCTTTTTCTATTTTCTTCCATGCCACTTGCCAGCCTGACATTCAAGTTGTGAATGGTGAATGGTTGTGAATGAATCGTGTAGATGTCATTTGGCGTGCCATGTGAAAAGCAACTTTATGTCAAAACAAAATACCTTATCATCCTTTACTGAGCTTCACGTTTGTGCAGAGTCATCTTTCTATACAAGAGATTTGTATGGCAGAGGAATTCAGGGTCGAAAATTTTTGTCAATTGTAGAACACAGTTTCAAGATACACATACTGGCTGTAATGACTTCCCCTTTGACATGTTTATACTTACTGAAATGCATACTAACTTGTAAAATACACATGTCGCAGCAATTAATGCCAAGCCAATAGCTTATTTAACAACTCATATTACATTTAAATAATTAAATGGCGAACTGAGACATTTAAATGGGAAAACTGAATTTTGGCCATGTTATATTTTGTATTGTTAAGGTGTTAATCTTGAGGACATTTAGGTGAACGTCAAGCCTAAACTCTTATGTATCGGCATGCAAGTAGAAGAAATTTATTAGTTTGCATGTGTGCATTTGTGACATTTATTTCTGACTCAAATAAGTGTCATCCCATGCCAAACATCCCAGCGAATTTGGTGACCATCTCAAATGTATTCGAAAAAAAATGTGCTGATTTACTGCATTGAAAACAGAGAACTGCTAGAATATTTCCGAGAGCAAAAATTTTTTGGTGACGTGGCTGCCTTCTCAACTTCCAGGACTGTCGTTTGGGTGTTGTTTGTGCAATAATTTATTATTAAAGTACTGCTCCTTCTTTCTATACCAAATTTTGTGTACATGTTGAGGAAAGGTATTACGCTCGTACTACAATCGCGACTCACATCTGATGTGAATCGTTGTTCAACAGTTCTGTCGTGTTCAACATTCCTTTCGGTTAAGGTTTGAAAGCTGCATTAAATACACGCGCTAGCTGCAACACCTCGCTGATTCAAATATTTCTAGTTTACCTTTTCCCTTTATTTTTTGCGTTTTACCCGTCAGACCAGTTTGGACGTATGCAGCCGATACACACTGTTCAACTCTGCATGTTTAACGTATTCATCGCATCTGTGGGTAATAACAATATAGAAAGTTTTGCACCATGTATAGACAAAAACAAGCCAAGCGTTTATTTCTTCCTCACTGAACACTAATCTTTCTATATATATAGCAACACTCGCTGCACCCGCGTCCAATCACATGGGATGTATGTAGTACAATTCAACACAGTATCCACTTACTACCACATTTCTCGCGATCAGCAGGCATCATGGCTACACTACCGAGGAGGTGCGGTGAGAATGACCGCAACAGCTGATGTCGAGGCACAAGGAGGAACCCTGAGTGGCTACCAATTTCGCTGGTTATTAGTTGGCGGCAGACATTCAGCCACTGGCCGGCAAATGACGGTACCCAATGCTCGGGCGAACAAATGTGGTCTATTGTTGGGCCATACTTTGTTACCCACGTTGGCCTGTTCTTATGGGCCAAGCATAAGCCGACATTGCATGATATTTGTGGGCGCTTTTTTTTCCTACACCACGCGTATTATTTCTCTGTCAGCGAACATTTCTTGTTTGAGGGTTCAGCATCGGCTTTCACAAGAATGTACAAGATTATTTGCAGAAGACTATTTAAATCATTTGCGAATTCTAGTAGTAGCTCTCCTCTGGCGTTTCTAGTACTGATGCCACGATCTTCTACTGCCTGGTCTCCAGCCTGCTTCTTCCCTACTTTTGCTTTAAAGTCTCCCATCAGCATAGTATACTGTGTTTTTACCTTACTCATTGCCGATTCCACGTCTTCATAGAAGCTTTCAACTGAAGCGTCATCATGGCAGGATGTGGGCGCGTGATCCTGTACCACCTTCATATTGTATCTCTTATTCAGTTTAATTACAATACCTACCACCCTTTCATTAATGCTATAGTATTCCTCTGTGTTGCCAGCTATGTTTCTGTGAATTAGGAACCCCACTCCCAGTTCTCTTCTGTCAGCCAAGCCGCGATAGCAAAGGACGCGCCCATTCTGTAGCACCGTATATGCCTCATCTGTCCTTCTAACCTCACTGAGCCCTATTATATCCCATTTAACACCATCTAGCTGCTCGAATAGTACAGCTAGACTTCCCTCACTAGATAAGGTTTGTGGGAATTGAGGCCGCCCGCTGCCTTTGCGCGGGCTTTGCCGCCTCTTTCTCCGCTCTCATGTCTCCCCTCCTCCGCTGTCTGCCGCGCTGGGGGGAGCAGAGTGACGTTTAGCCCCCTCACCCGGTAGCGGATGTTGACTGTGGCTGCTGCTGCTGAAAAACATTTACTTACAGATGTTATTTACAGGGAGGGTAGGAACGGTCCTTAAGGGGCCGCCCCGTACAAACACTAGGTGAGCTCCCTCTTACGGGAGCCCATTGGCGTTGGCCGCGGCCCGGGCACGCTCGACCAGGGCCCGTTGGGCCGTCAGGTCAGAGCAGCCGAGCAGGGCTGCCTCCCAGTCCTCCCGAGAAGGGTTGGGTAGTGGGGTAAGGTTTGAGGTTTTTTGGCATGCCCGCACCATGTGGAAAATGTCAGAGGAATTTTCCTCACAATGTGGGCACTTCCCCGTGCAAGCGGGGTCAAAGTGTTTTATGATTGCCGGGCACAATAGAGTTTTAGTATAAAGGCGAAGGAGGATTCGCTCCTCCGCCTTCGTGAGGCCCTTACAGGGTTTCGGATAGACGTTATGGCCGGATTGATAAAATTGTGTGACCTCCTTAAAGGTGTAGGCGGGATTGGGTTCGAGTTCCGGATCGGTAGGGGACGAGGATGGTGCCCGGAGAGTGAGCGCGCGGGCGGCGCTCCCGTGTGAGCCCGTGTGAGCCGGAGGCCCGTGTGAGCCGGAGCCCATATGATCGTTCGGTGCGCGGGGGCAACTAGGTAGCTGCTGTTCTGCAAAATTTTATAAGCACGGTACGGAATGTATCCCTGTTCAATATTGCGACAGGCACCCCTTGAGTCGGTGATGATGACCCTCGAGTCCTGATCTGCGGCGGCTAGTGCGATGGAGATCTCCTCCGCGTGCGTAATGTTATGTGCACGGAATGTGAATCCGTTTACAACGGTGTTTTGGTGGACGACCGCAGCCGTGTACCAACCACCGTGGGGCGGGCCGGAGGCGTCCACGTAGAATACTCCGAATTTGTGGCCGTAGTGTCGAGCCAAGGCTTCCGCCCGCGCGAGGCGTCGGCCACTGTAGTCGTCTCGGGTCATGTTAGCCGGAAGAGGGCGCACGTGCAAGGAGTATCACCAAACTTCCGGAATCCGTACGTGCTCTTCTGTGTGTATTGAATGATTGATGTGTAGCCGGGCAAGGAGGCGGCGACCCGACGGTGTTTTAGAGAGTCTAGTATATTGGTTTGTCAAGTGCGCCTCTCTCAGCTCCTTGAAGGTGTTCACCATTCCCAAGCCCAAAAGGCGCTGGTTAGAGGTGCTGACAGGAAGGTCGAGGGCGCGCTTGTAGATTTTGCGGAGAATGACTTCGAGTGCATTCTCGTCGGATTTGCGTAGGTGGAGGTATGGAACCGAGTACAGGACTCGGCTGGTTACGAATGCATGCGCCAGCCGCAAGGCATCTTTGCATCGTAACCCCCCCGCGCTTGTTGGAAACCCGGCGGACCATCCGGCCCACCTGGTCCCCCACCTTACGCAATTTGGCCAATGTTGTGTCTGCTCTGCGATTTTTGTGTATAAAAAGCCCCAGTACTCTAACCTCATCGCGTTCGGGTATTGGTCCGCTGTGAAGGGAGAGGTCGATTTTTGTGGTGCACTTTGGTGAGGGGCGTATGTGCACGAATTCCAATTTGGACGGGGAGCACTGAAGGCCGCAGCGACGGGCATAGTCATCCACGATGTCCGCCGCTTGCTGCAGGCTTGCCTCCATGTCTCCTGCCGAGCCGTGTGACGCCCATATGGTGATGTCGTCGGCGTACAGCGCATGCTGTATGCCTTCGACTTTCGCCAGCTGAGCGGGGAGTCTCCCGAGAGGTTTTGCGCGCGTCTGTCGGAAGCGGGAGAGAGACCTCTCCGGGGACGACATGGGGTAAGCACGCTTTTCTTTTCCGTCCGTCAGCTCCCTGTGGGGCTCGTTCGGACTTCGCCAACAGCGCCTTGCGCCCGCGGCGAACGCTTACCTTATGTCGCCGCCGCCCCTTCCGAACGCTAGGTCAAAGAGTGGTACGGTGTCCTAGTGCGTGGCCTAGCTACGCCGACCCGTCTCCCTCCGAAGCCAACGCGAGTGCCTTTGCCCTCGCTCGAGCAACCGGGCCTTGGTCTCGGTGTCTCCGTGGATCACCTATACCGCGGAGACGTGCTCGTGGCACCCTGTGTAGTACTTTTATGCCTGTGGCGTGGATAAGCCTTTTTGCTTTCCCGCCGCACCTTCGCAACGGGCTGTACTGCGTTTGGTGTTGCCACAGACAATAAAATGTTGCCACTTTGAGCAGTATCGTGTTCTCGCCACGGCGACGGTTAACGTGTGCCCTGCGGCTTGCTAGGACCGGGCCCACGCTAGTGGCCGTACTCCTTCGGAATACGTGTCACTACAGGTGTTAGCATTAAACGTTGCCAAGTACAGGTTCCAATGGCGGCCCGCGCAACGTATTGAGACGGCTGTAATTCCGGGCACCCTCGTCGTCTACCAAGCCGGCGAGACCTTCAGCGGCACCCGTCAACTCCCCTACGTGCACCAAGAGCTGGCCTGGTCCGTATGGAACTTTTTATTGTGACTTTTTTTAAACTGTTAAATTGTTTTAACCAGCCTTTTTTTAAAATCTGTGTAGTTGTGTGCGCTGCGACGCACATAGAAATTGAAAAGCGCGACCAATAATCATTCTGTAATTATTTCCTTGTAACCCTCTTTTATTAGTTCCATCTTGTTATTTTATTAATATTCCACGTGTTTTTCTTTTGGTTGTACCTCTTGTAGTGTTCTTTTAGAGCATAGTTTGTTTCATAGCCGTCTTTTTTATCGCGTATCAGTTTTCTTCCTCTGCTATTTTTGTTAACTCCTGCCTTTGTCTTAATGAAATGCTGTTTATGTGTAATCAAACTCCGTGTCTGCTCTATGAGTGCGTCGGTCAGGCTCATTCATCACCACACGTGCAACCCCGCACGGGTCGACCGACCTGCAAGTAAATTTGAAATGTGCCACTTCGAGGCCTTTCAGGCGTCGCAGGCCGAAGCGTAAATTGGAAGCCTGCGAGTCTGCCGCACGCCGATGTTGGATCGGCGGGGCCGCACCCGAAGTGCGTGACATACGCCCGGTCTCGAATTCGCCTAGACTTAAAGAAGGAACGACAGAAACTGATACGCAAGAAGCCAATCAATGAGCTAGCACTGAGAGGGAAAGTACAGGAATTCAGAGTCTCGCTTCAGAACAAGTACTCGGCTATTAGTGAGGAAACCAACCTTAGCGTTGATAGAATGAATGATAATCTGACGAGTATCATTACGTAGTGTGCAGTGGAAGTTGGAGGCTGGGTAGTTAGACAGGACACTGGCAAGCTTTCCCAGAAAACGAAGAATCTCATTAAGAAGCGCCAAATCATAAAAGTCTCAAGTACAACAGACAAAATAGAACTGGCAGAGCTTTCGAAGTTGATTAATAGGCGTAAGGTATCCGATGTAAGAAGGTATAACATGGAGAGAATTGAACACGCTCTGAAAAACGGAGGAAGCGTCAAAGCAGTGAAGAGGAAACTTGGGATAGGCAAAAATCGGATGTATGCACTAAGGGACAAAGAGAGCAAAATAACTACCAATATGCACAGGATAGTTGAAATAGCGGAGGAGTTTTACAGAGATCTGTACAGTAGCAGGGACAACCACGACCTTACTATAAGAACTAGCAGTATCCCAGATCGCATCCCACCAGCAATGATAGAAGTAGTCAGAAAAGCCTTGGAGTGAGTGCAACGAGGCAAAGCTGCTAGTGAGGACCAGGTGACATCATATCTGCTGAAAGATGGAGGACAGATTGTGCTAGAAGTACTAACCACCTTGTTTATGAAGTGTCTCCTGGCAGGAAAAGTACCAAAATCTTGAAAGAATGCTAACATCATCTTAATACATATGAAAGGAGATGACAAGGACTTGAAGAATTACAGGCCGATTAGCTTGCTCTCTGTAGTATACAAGCTATTTACAAAGGTAATTGCTAACAGAGTAAAGAAAACATTAGAATTCAATCAACCAAAGGAACAAGCAGGATTTCGAACAGGCTACTCAACAATCAACCACATCCATACTATCAATCATGTAATAGAAAAATGCTCAGAATATAACCAACTACTATACATAGCATTCATAGACTACGAGAAGGCGTTTGATTCAGTAGAAATATCAGCCGTCATGCAGACACTGTGGAACCAGGGCGTCGATGAAGTATATATACACATCCGGGAAGAAATCTACAGGGGATCAACTGCTACCATAGTGCTTCATAAAGAAAGCAACAGAATACCAATCAAGAAGGGTGTAAGGCAGGGGGACACAATCTCCCCAGTGCTATTTACCGCGTGTTTACAGGAGGTTCTCAGAAGCCTAGAATGGGAACAGTTTGGGATAAGAGTTAATGGAGAGTACCTTAGTAACCTGCGCTTCGCCGATGACATTGCATTGCTGAGTAACTCAAGGAAAGAATTGCAACTGATGATTACGGTGATAGACAAGGAAAGCAGAAAGGTGGGTCTTAAAATTGATCTGCCTAAAACGAAGGTAATTTACAACAACCTCGGAAAAGAGCAGCGCTTCGAGATAGGTAATAGTGCACTTCAAGTTGTAAAAGACTATGTCTACTTAGGGCAGGTAATAACCGCGGAGCCGAACCACGAGATTGAAGTAGCTAGAAGAATAAGAATGGGGTGGAGCACATTTGCCAAGCACTCTGAAATTATGACAAGTAGATTACCACTATCCCTCAAGAGGAAGGTATATAACAGCTGTATCTTGCCGGTACTTAGCTACGGAGCAGAAACCTGGAGACTTACAAAGAGGGTTCATCTTAAATTGAGGACGACGCAGTGAGCAATGGAAAGAAAAATGGTAGGTGTAACCTTAAGAGACAAGAAGAGAGCAGAGTGGATTAGGGAACAAACGGGGGTTAAGGATATCATAGCTGAAATCAAGAAGAGAAAATGGACGTGGGCCGGGCATGTAGCGCGTAGACAGGACAACCGCTGGTCATTAAGGGTAACTAACTGGATTCCCAGAGAAGGCAAGCGAGTTAGGGGGAGACAGAAGGTTAGGTGGGCAGATGAGATTAAGAAGTTTGCGGGTATAAATTGGCAGCAGCAAGCACAGGACCGGGTTAACTGGCGGAACGCGGGAGAGGCCTTTGTCCTGCAGTGGACGTAGTCAGGCTGATGATGATGATGATTTAATCCATCTGTGCACCACTTGCTCCATAGAAGGTTGGCCTACAGCCTTGGGGGTGTGCTGGCAGCCATAGGTTGGCCCGTGTGAGGCCATTAACGAAAATCGCCCTCGGCCCAACCTTGTTGATCAAGCTTGGGCCACGACTGGTTAGGTCGGTTGTTCATGTTGGGCCAGCATAGAGCCGAGGTCGTATTTTCAGTGGGGAAGAGCTCCCTAAGGCTGAGCCTCCGAGAGTCTTAAAGGACAAAGCCGTGTGTTTAACAAATAAGACAAAAACTTTTAATGGACATTAAAGTCACGAAAATCTCTACACAAGGAAACACTTAATAAACAGTACACTGACCGCGGTAAGATACTTCTAACAAAACAAGCAAGAGAGTTCAAAGCCTTAAAAAAGTCCGAATGCGGGTGCGGCGGGATGGAGAAAGGTGCGAGTTCCGTCTCACCAACCATATGCTGAGGCTTAGCTCTTGGAGTTGTAGGCGCGGGTTCGCTGGTCACGGCGAAGAACGCTGGCGGACGGGCGACGTGTTGAGAAACAAAGGAACTTGGGCAGGCAGCTCGATGCACAGCTCAAATCTGTAGCCCAACGGCTGTTGCTCGCCTGTCAGAACCGAAGTCCGCATGCACTGTGCTGGAGTTCAGGACCGGATGGTCACGGTCCCCTTGAGCGGGAACGCGACGGCAGGAGGCCCTGGCCGGTTGAAGTCACCGATGCTCTGGCCCAACACCAAAACGGACCATCTTCAGTGCCATTATGTTCGCCACGTACTCTTCGAACTCCCCTAGCTCGCTCTTCTCTGCTGCTCAGATTTTCCTTGAACTCTGGCCTATTTGTCTCATCCTGATTGGCGATCCTGAACTTTCGTGTTGCCCGTCTATTCGCTACCGGAATCTCCGTGGCGACTTCGCACTGGGCCACTTGTACGTCGATCCCTCGCGCCACGCGTTCTCGTGATCGACGCTACTTCGACATTTTCTGCCTCGGTGACCGTTCGCGCGCGTTCTTCATTCTTTCCCTATTGCTCACTTTTCCAAGGCGCGCACTTCAAACGTGCACTCCAGTCATCACAGGCACACATTCCCGCTGGGGGAACTTGCAAGCAATTTTCTGTAATTTTTTATGCCGTGGCTGACGACAGGAAAGCATTGTGCCAGAAGCTTTTGTGATCCCCACAAGTCATCCATTTTTTTCTCAATATTTTACAAAAAAGTCAACATTTGTGTTACTCTTTTTGCTAGTATTTAAAGGGACCCTGAAACGGTTTTGACGATTTTTTTACATACACATTGAGCCAGTATACCAAGTCCCAAGGGTAACTTAGAGACCGATTTGAGCTCTCTGCGTAAACTGTGTAGTTTAATAAAACACTTTAAAGCTGCGAATCGTTCCAGATCGCTGCAACTTGGCCAAACGCGGTTTCAACCGCCCATACACCAAGCGACACGCTCCGCCTCGCTGACGTCATCATTTCCAGCTGATCTGATTGGCTGTGGAACGTGCAGCACAGACTGCCGGTATCGGATCGGCAGCGGAATTTACGCTTATGCGGTCTCACGCCACATCGTGACGCAGGCGCCGTAAAGGCGGAGCTTAACCCCAAGTGCTCGAAGCAAGAGTTGAGGGTAGTTGAGGGTGGGCGGATTGGAGGAGGAGGGTACTTTTTTTAGTACTCTCAGCTCCGTTAATAATGGGTGTTTCGATTGAACTCTGGTGCCAATGATTTGCTTCAGTAGCCTAATAAAAAACGAAATATAAAAGAAACTTTCTCAGGGACCCTTTAAATACATGTTTCAATATTTTGTTAAGCTACCCGATTCTTGGCCAATCACCCAGAGTGGGTGTGAGCCAGAAATTTAGAATATGCATTTACATCTACAAACCCACACAGTGGGCATGCGCCACAGCTAATAGCGGAACGAGATCAAGCTTCTGTAATGGTTTGGAGCATTCGACGACCCACTCGTTGCACGATTCGCATTGTGTGACACCTGGTTGTTCCTTTGCTGTTCTAAAATGCTTTATTACTTATTAATGCAATTCCCTCCCTAAGGCCAGTTTGCGAAGGAGTTTCAAGCACCGGTGTAGCTTAGTGGTTGAATACGGGGCTGGCACGCCGGGGACCTGGGTTTGAATCCTATGCTTCCTTGGTGTTTTGAATCCTATGCGTCCTTGGTGTTGAATCCTATACATCCTGAGCTTCTTTTTTTTCCTAATTCGTGCAATACTGCTAACAGACACCGGCGGAGGACAACTACGGCTCACGCGACCCTTGTCATAACAGCCTTCGCTGTAAAATATAAGAAACACTCTGAGGAGCACAATCGTACATTCGTGAGCACGTTAGAGCACTTGAAGCCATTAGAAATTTCAAAAACTGCACTATCTTATGGATGCTAGGGGAGTTGTTGACACATGTTGTTTTCTATCATATCATTTCTGCAGAGGTGTTTTTTACGGTAACTATGACTAGACTGGGTAAATATATTCATTTATTACCATTTTCATAAGTTTTGAATGCAAATTTTCCCAGCAGCAATGCTTTTGTAGCATAGTCAGTGGTTCATATTACGAACAGTTTCCGTACATTTTTTTCGAGATCAATTTTCTGAAAATTTTCAAAACTCTATGTACCTTTTCTAAAAAGCTATCCGATCGATTGGGCTGAAATTTCCTCAGATTCTACTTGAATCTTTTCTAATAGTTAACCTAAAACTTTGAAAAACTGTTTGATTTACAATTAACAAAAAAGTTATTATTTGGTAAGTCTCTTTCATGGCATGTCACATATATGAGTAAGATTTTTTTCTTGTGAGGTAAATATAAGAATCCATTTTTAGGGCTAGGTGTTAATGCCACTATCATGTGGAATTAGCCTGCCAGATTTCACGGTTATTTTGTTTTTTGTTTTTGAGAAAGGGTAAATTTTTTACTTGCCAGTTACAAGTTATTAACAAAAGCTACTGTGTCGAAATTGTGCGAAATGAAGGCAGAAATCTTTTTTTATTGAACACGCGAAATTTAACAAGAAAATGTGGATCGCCTTCTGAGATACAAAGCTGGAAGCAAGATGACCCCTTTACCCTACCATAACCCCTTAGAGAAGCGAGTATAATTAATAATGTCATGCCAATGCCTTAACTATAGCAGTTTTATGATGTACCTTTCAGATTATGCAGTTAAGTTGTGCATGCGTACCACAACGATCCAAGAGCAATGTGTGGTTTTCATTCTCTTTTGTGCGTCATGAGCATCATGAAGTGTTGTGCAAATGTAGAAGGGAGGAGTAAAGCAATGTGAATAAGTTACAAAGGCACTAAAATGAAGGGGGATAGTAAAGTGATGTTAAATACAGCATAAGTTGAATAAAATGTTCAGTCTCCTGGAGGTTTCAAGGATTCTTTGGCAAAAAATGTCCGTTGTCAGAATTTCACAATCAGATAAACATTTGTGTAACATCATGCATTAGTTAAATGTGTGAGAGTGCACCAGAAATTAAGTATTCTTGCAGCACAGCACCACCTTATTACCCTGTATGAAATCACTTACACACAACATGGTAATGATTGCACCTTTGATTTCCCCCCCTTTTTTTTTACTGGAACGAGCTTAATTAATCGCACTCGTGGAATGAGGCTTTACAAGCTCTTTGTGAATGTATTTGCAAGACACTTAGGCATGCAAGGCTAGTACAGGTTTCAAAAAAGAAAATTCAGGTAATATCAAGGGCCTGTCACACACTTTTCAAGTACTAAAAACATGGCATCGAAATTAGGTTATTTTTTACTTAACAATGTTTTAAATTCTGACAAAGTTTATTGCACTTATACTTATATAGTTGAAACTTGATATAGCAAAGTCATCACCACTTTCAGATTACTTTGTTATATCGGAAAGTTTGTAAAATCATGAAACAGTTTTTTGGTTCTTTAAAATCTGAAATTGTAACAAAGGAACACATAGAGACATCACGGCATTGTATTTGCCGCTACCCCATGCGTGCACATGTGAAAAGTTTTTCAGGTTGCTTAAACACTGAGCCTCGTGTTTGTCCGGGCGATGCAGGCCAGGTAGACTGTCCCATAAAACTATGACAGGCAGCGAGAATTAATGCAGTCATTACGCGAGCATGGCTAGCATGAAAGTTGCAAGGAGGTGCTCAGTGTCATCTGTCGCATAAATCACGAAATAGCGAATGCACACACTATGTGTTTTTTAGGAGCAGCGACAGGGAGAATAAACCACTATCACCCATAGCACAATCTCGTAAGTAACAGTGCCTGTTGAGTCCACTGTTGAGTCTATTGTTCCGAGCATACGGACAGCATGCAGCCTTGCCAAAACAAAACGAGTCATGACTTGGAGGTGATAGATTTCTTTACCACTAAAGTGTTGGCGCCCGCACTTGTAGAAAAAGCCCACCTGTACAAAAATTAGAAATAAGAAGATGTTTTTACTGTTTATTTGAGAAAGATACTTTGTTAAACTGGTCTTAGTTCTAATTTAGTTTCATTAATTCTGGCTGATTTGATGACAGTATCGAACCTTATGAGTACCTGCTGGAGAACGTGAATTGAACTGCCTATAAAATAGGTTTTTGTTAAAGTTTTAGATGTATTATTATGCTGTAAAAAAGTCCACCCATGATGCCATCTAAAGTAGTTCCCGGCACACAACATGTATTGTTACGAGTGATATATGTTTACGACAGATGCTGAGACATCTCCAGTACTAGTAAAGCTTGGAATTTCTGGTGGTGAGAGGGCATCGAAACACTCTATGCAATGAAAAAAAAAGTGGGTAAGTGCAGGAGACGAGAACGAAGTCATAATTAGGGAGATTAGTTGAGAGAGAGACGAAGCAAGACAAGGTGCACTGAAAGGAGTGAAATGAACGATCGGACAAGGCGTGACGAAACAGCTTGACGGCTGCCGATGTCATCACGGCAAGAACCATGACCGTGTAAACGTGGCGTGGAACCGTGCGGTGGGCCAGGGACCCCGGGGAGTCAGCACACTTGCTAATAAAGTTTTTCTGTCTGTCAAACTTACGCCGGCGAGTTGTGCCTGAAATGGAAAATTTGCCGCAGCAATTCTAATCTACAATAGAAAGGAGGTCGCTCTGTAGACTTTGGACTGAAATGGTCCCATTTTTCAAGGACCTTGAAAATGTACTTTTCAAATTCGAGTGTTTTGCACGTATCAATGCTGGATATATTGGGCTCCATCAGTGCATTTGCCCTATGCCATCACAGAACCGCAACGTCCATCAACATGAAACTCAGCATGACAGACACTGCGCTCTGACCAGTGGGTGCTACGTGCGTCGTATTTAACAACCCTGCAGTGTTGCTAGTTTATCACCCGCAAGGTATTATGCTGTGTAGGTTCTTCTTAGAAAAGTTACATACTGTAACTATCCCAAGGTATGCAAAAGAGAGACCGTGCGTCTCTCGTCTAATCCAGCAACACCTATTGTCTAATCCACCGTCGGTCTAGTGCGTGCATTAAAAATTAAGACGTTCACTGCCAGTGCCTCTGCTACAGTGCCTAGAATATTCTAGGCCACTGCGGACCCACCCTTTTCGGCCAGGGTGCTCCCCAAAATAATGAGAATGCTGCTTCGCATCCTGATGGGATGCGAAGCAGCAGCGGTGCGCACGGCGTTGACCCGGTTGAAACGGGCATTGACGCGGGGGCTGGAAGAACGGTTTAAGCGAAACTCGGTGTAAAGTTTCCTCGATTTACGTTTGTTTGAAACACAAAGACACGTGAGGCGGGTGGGGTTTCGTATAAGTTTCGTCGCAGATAAACGAGCCGAAAGAGTGTTTCCAATCGAAATGCGCACTGGGTGGTGGAGAGGTAAAGCAAGAGAGAAAGAGCCGGCAGCTGCGGGTGCTGCAGCGAGCATGCTGCGGGTGACGGAAAGATGAACACAAGCGTGTCTGTGAGGGGAGCGTGACGTCAACGCGTCGCTGCGGCGTGACCTAGTTGGCACCGCTCGAACACTTGCGGCGAGAAAAACGTTGCGGCGTGTTCATACGGATGCGCATACGTGCGGTGTTACACACGTGAGTCAAAGAGCTGCTTCACATCTAAATGAGTTTTAGTGCTGGAGTCTTCGGGTTCCCGCGGGGGAGACGCTCTAGGTGCCGACCAGTGCGGACGCGCGAAGATCGGCTCCTGCTTTCAAGAATGCTTTCCTGTGGTATTCACGAATTTGTCGCCGAGTTTTTACTCTCATCGTGTGCCTAAGTTCTCAAGAAATCAGCAGATACCACCTTTGTGCCGGTGAGTGGACTCTTAAACCGTTTTTTGGGACATTTTTACACGGCAACGCCACCGGGGGATTTAGGCCTAACCAAGGAGGCGATTGTCGCCGATGCGCCGGCCCGGCGCCAACGCGACTCAACGCTCTGCGCGTTCCAGTATCTGCAACTGAGAGTGGAATACCAAGTAGATGGAGAGGACATCTCTCCAGAGTATTGCACGGAAGAAATGGGTTGGAAGGAAGCCGAAACGAGACGCTCAAGGAATAAGCAAGCCGCGGTTAGCGTTCCTGCTGCCAAGGGTTCGACCGAGGCCGGCGTTGCGGGAGACGCTCGAGCCAGTCGTAGTAGGTATGACACCAAGCATACAATCGTGCGAGCTGGACGCATTGCCGCCACTACCTAAGGACTTCAGCAAAATTGTGCTACGACCACGTGGAGGATTAAATATCTCGAGAATTGGCACTGGAGCCGTGGCAGACGCGATAGTACTGGCGGCCGGCGTCAAAGAGGAAGAGGCCATGCAGGACATCATCTGTTCCAACTTGCAGCAGAACATTATGGTGGCAAGCACTCCGCACCAAGACAGAGCTTCAAGATACCTCAAGGTCAAGCAAATTGACATTGGAGGCAAAGTTTTCGAGGTTAGCGCGTACGCCGCGGCACCCCACGACACTTGTAAAGGAGTGATTCGCGGGATCCCCGTAAGCGATACTCAGGACATTTTGACCCGAAAGATTGTGAGCGCGAACAACCCGCTCGCGCTGCAGGCGAAGAGAATCAAGGACACCGGGACAATCATCATAGCGTTCGAAGGACACAAGGTGCCCAGATTCGTGAGATATGGACCTTCACTTTTGCAGTGCTCCCTTTACCGCAAGAACATCGATATTTGTTACGTCTGTGGAAAGCTGGGACATCGGTCTGACGTCTGTCCGAACCCAGCTGAAACAATCTGCAGAGGCTGCGAGATCAAGAACCCAGATAGCCTGCACCAGTGCAATCCAAGATGCAGGCTGTGCGACGGTCACCATCCCACGGCAGACAAGGAGTGCAAGAACAGGTTTTTAGTGCCATACGTCGTCAGACGCAGACGTTGGGAAAGATCGCGAGCAGCCGCAGAAGCCCGGGACGCATCAATCACATCGAGTCCAGACATCAATGACAAGCAGCTTATTTCAGCCTACGGAACCCAGAGCATCCAGACTACACAAGAACAGGAAAGGCGGCCCCACTCCAGGGGGAGGTCGCGTTCCAGAAGAGGTCCTAGACCCAAGGCCCGCTCCCAATCACGGGGGCGCTCGAGTTCTCAAGGTCACCTTCAGGGTCGGGATCAGCCTGGGCGGCACCCGAATGGCCAGCTGCCTGGCGTTCAGTTCAAGATCACGGCTTCACCCCCGGAGAGGACGCCTGCAGTTACTTCGAAAGGCAGCTGGGCTGAGCGAGTGCGCAACGGCGGGGCAGAGGTGATGACAGGTAAGCTGCCAGAGCATGATAGAATTGCACAGCTAGAGCAAGAAAACGCGAGACTTACAAAATCGAATGAGAGGCTATCAGCTGAGTTAAAGGAAATAAAAATTCTTCTCACTAAGCTAACCAGCGCGCAATCTTCACAGCCAATGCCTCAGCCAGTTGATGTCCCTGTGGCTGAAAACGTGGGGGACTCGAGAACCGCGAAAAAGAGGGCAGTCATGGCAGAACACGTGGAAGCCAACCAAACGACCATGTCAGATATGAAAGAGGTGTTTGACACGCTCAGCAAAGTAGTAGCCAATCTTAGCGAGCAGATGGGTAGGCTACAATCAAGCGTGGCGGCACTGGAAGAGCATATGACTTTGCGCATTACAAAGCTCAAAGCAGATCTGCACAACAAAGCAAGGCCTCCTCATGCACCAAGCTCACCCCTTCGGCCACCAATACTAGTGGTACCAAACCTGTCGACAGGTGCAGCATCAGGCTCTGGCCGCCCATGTAGTAACCATGATGGCAGCGCTACGTGAAGCATTTC
The DNA here is from genome assembly GCF_043290135.1 of Rhipicephalus microplus. NCBI lineage: Eukaryota > Metazoa > Arthropoda > Arachnida > Ixodida > Ixodidae > Rhipicephalus > Rhipicephalus microplus. The sequence goes on along the minus strand of NC_134710.1, from coordinate 187,296,843 downwards.
GTATCTGGCAATGGAACTGTAGAGGTTACCTTAAAAAGAAGGCAACCCTGCAGAAGTACATCAGGAGCAGCCAAGAAAAGCCTCATATTATATTATTACAAGAGACCCTTTCACCGCAAGCAACGTTGCCTGGATTCCGGCCTGTAATAGGGGATACTGAAGGGAGGGGAGTCTGCACCTTCGTATGCAACAAACTAACGCACGTAACCCACCACCTCAAGATAGAAGCAGGCCGGTTGGAACACGTCTTGGTAGAGATCGTGCCGGGTACCAGCAACCGTCAGAGCATTTTTATTCCTAATATATACAGCAGTCCAAAGGAACAAAAGCAAGGGTTCAAGACGGTTCTAAAGAAAGCTGTTAATATCGCCGGGGAATGTCCACTCGTCATAGCAGGTGATTTCAACGCCCCTCATCATACATGGGGTTACAAGTACAACACTGGGAAAGGAAATCGACTTTGGCAAAGTGCCAGTGAACTTGATCTCACCCTAATCACAGACCCCAGCCTACCAACAAGGCTTGGTACATCTTGCTGCAGGGATTCCACCCCGGACCTTACATTTGTAAGGAACATCAAGAAGGCCCAGTGGATGAACCTTGCTGTAGACCTAGGGAGTGACCACTGCATTCTTGCCACTACCTTCTCCGTGGAGCGTAAAAAGCAGAGAGAATTTCACTTCACAGACTGGGATAAGTTCAGGAAGATAAAGATGGAAAGGGAACAAGGTGGCCACAGACAAGGCTTGGAGCAGTGGGTCAAACAGATTAAAGATGACATCAAATCCGTCTCCTCCACCATTACCACAGATTTTCCGGTTGAAAGAATGGATAGCCGGCTCGCTCATCTTCTTGAGGCAAAGCAAGCACTACTGAACCGTTGGAAGGGTCAGCGCCTGAACCGAAGACTGAGGAAGAAGATAGCTGAGGTAAACAGATCAGTCGAGGAACATTGTCGCGCACTATCGAGGCAGCAATGGGACGAAATCTGCAACTCCGCCGATGGTCAGATGCGCAATGGCAAGACATGGAATATGTTAACGCATCTCCTCAACGAAAACACCACCAAAACAAATCAAAAGCATGTTATCGCTCGAATTTTGCATAAAGAGATAGGGCGCACTACAGAACAGCAAGTTGTCCAGCAGCTCGTGCATAAGTACCTCCCAATCGAAAGAGGATTGGCACCACCAAGTAGACAGTACCAGGGCAGGCCAAATCCAGGTCTTGAGGGCGATTTTAACATCGAGGAGATCAGAAGAGCCTTGCATGATCTCAACGGCAGGTCGGCCCCTGGCCCGGACGGTATATCAAACAAGGCCCTGCGTAACCTTGATGACGATTCAATTGAAACCCTGAGGGATATGATCAATTCAGCATGGAAAGAAGGCAGGGTGCCAGAGCAGTGGAAGCTAGCCAGCACGATCCTTATTCCTAAGCCAGGAAAGCCCCCTAACTTGGACAACATGAGGCCAATATCCTTGACATCATGTATCGGCAAGGTCGCAGAACATGCCTTACTGCACAGGATAAACAAGTACTTGGAAGATAACAACATATATACACACAATATGGTTGGATTCAGGGCAGGGCTATCCACACAAGATGCATTGAAGCTTATCAAACACCAGGTCATTGACAATGAAACCAGAGACGTGAGAGCCATTCTGTGCCTAGATCTAGAAAAAGCGTTTGACAACATCCACCACTCATTCATACTCGAAGCAATTTCCAAGCTTGGTCTAGGGAAAGCCTTCTATGACTACGTATGGTCCTTTCTTACAGATCGGAAAGCCGTGATGAAGATTGCAGATATCGAGACCGCAGCAATCGAACTAGAAGCAAGGGGCACGCCACAAGGGGCAGTGATTTCACCAATGCTGATCAACATTGCGATGATTGGACTGTCAAAGAAATTATCGAGCATTGAAGGATTGAAGCACAGCATCTACGCACATGACATTACCATCTGGTGCACAGGTGGAAGCGAGGGGCAGATTGAGAGCGCTCTGCAAGAGGCGATTGACACCGTAGAAAACTACCTTCGCCCTTCCGGGCTCAAGTGCTCCTCGAGTAAGTCAGAACTTTTGCTTTATCGGAATGCACGCCGGGGACCGAAGCCCAGGGGATGGAAGCCGTTAAACCAGATAGACATCCATCTCCGTACAAATCAAGGGGATGCCATCCAGAGGGTCGACTCCATCAAAGTCCTGGGAATGCTGCTAGAGTCTACCGGCGCCAACAGCAAATCTATAGCCAAGTTAACTCGGAAAACAGACAGTGCGGTGCACCTCATACGCAGAGTGGCCAACAAAAGAAATGGGATCAAGGAAGACAACCTCATCAGGTTGATGCATGCGTTTGTTCTAAGTCACTTCACATACGAGGCAGCAATGCACAACTGGTCAAGAGAAGAGTCCGAGACACTGAATGTGCTCCTCAGGAAAGTTATCAAGAAGGTCCTGGGCCTACCCATACATACCAGCACCGAGCGTCTGCTTGAGCTTGGCATACACAACACGCTCGAAGAAATAGCAGAAGCCCAAGAGAGAGCACAGTTTGCAAGGTTATCTACTACAAGGTCGGGGAGAATGATCCTGCAGGAGCTGGGCCAACACCCAATAGCAATCAAACGCAATTACAATGATATCCCTGACAACATCAGAGAGACTATCACGGTATCTCCTATACCGAGAAACATGCATCCAGAACACAACGTCAGAAGAAGAGTAGCGAGGGCCAGGACTATACCTCGTCAAGTCTCAAACGAGGAACGAGGGGTCGCATTTGTTGACGCGGCTTCCTACGCCAATGGGAGAGCGTTTGTGGCAGTGGTAGTCGATGGGGCTGGCCATGTCGTCAACTCAGCGACGGTCAGGACGAAAGACCCAATCATTGCGGAACAAGTGGCCATCGCCTTAGCACTCAAGATGGATAACATTGAAGTCGTCTACAGTGATTCCATGGCAGCACTACGGGCGTTCGCCAAGGGGACGGTCTGTGAACAAACGCTGAAAATACTGCAAGGCAAGAACATAACACATCATCTTCTGAGTTGGTTCCCAGCTCACCTTGGACAAATCAACGATTCCCCTCCCAATCTCAACGAAGCAGCACACGAGGCGGTGCGAGAACTCTCCAACCGCGCCTCCCCGGGGATGCGTTCTACCGGTGAAGGGGATAACCGGGAAATTCTTACAACATATAACGAGCTCACTAAACATTTCTACCTGTCTAGAAGGATTTTCCCTCCACCTCACAAAAATCTAACCCGGCCCCAAGCACTTACATTAAGGCTTTTGCAAACGCGGATGTACCCTACTTTGAAAATGTTACACATCATGTACCCTGACCTATACCCAAGTAATCTTTGTCCACATTGTGGGGAAATAGCTTCATTAGAACACATGCTCTGGCAGTGCACCAAATTCGCTCATTTATCGCAAATCACCTCTGCCAGATGGGAGGCGGCAAGCCGCAGCTCGTCCTTGGCAGATCAGCTCTGGGCTGTCCACCAAGCCCGCGAGGCGGCTGAGGAGCTTGGCATCTCAGTCCCCACGTGGGAGCTGCCCGCAACACAGTGATCTGTGTTTTGGAGGACAAAATAAAAGTTTATGCAATCCAATTCGGGTTCCCGCGTTGTTTTTGCATTCTCCCCGCTTTCTTATGTTGGCCAGCCGCATCTAGAACCAAAAAGTTAAAGTACCCAAGCTGCTCGGGTCCGGTGAGACGTCGTAAGGTCAGCAAGAAAAGTACGCTGTTTTGACAGTACCTTATACATTTATAGCGGCTACATTTTTTTCTTAACTTCAGTTAAAAATATAAGAAAAAATCGTAAGATAACTTCATGTGTGCGTCGCTAACAATAATCAGAACGTTCGTTATTTTTTTTGCCTAGTAGCGCCAAAAACTATGCGGCGACTTGCAGAACTTTGTTGTCAGAAAAGAGGGCGCTGCTTGTGACGCGTTTGCGTGCAAGAAATTGCTAGGGATGAAGCAATTGGCTGGCAGTCAGGTGCCAGCGCACTCGCGCACGCGCGTAACTTCATTGGTGGACTTAGTCTTCAAAACGTAGTTGCCGCTGTGGATTCTTTGTCGCCATAGTTGATGTGATCTGGATCCGATCATGTTGGAGATGAATTCTCTCGAAGGCAGCTCTGCGGCAGGGTTCAAGGTAAGTTAATTATAATTGTAGACGGAATGCTGAGCTCGAAATGTAGCACTTCTTATCCTTAAAGCAAACTTCGTGGCTTCCAGTCTGATGAGGCCGCTTAGGCACAGCCAGCCGCATTTTCTAAGTCGCAATGGCGACGAATATTCTAAGTCCAGAGGTGGCGGTGCCAGTAGGGCTCAGAAATGCTGTGTATTGGCGTTTGCCTGATCGCGTCAATGTTTTTCAAAGCAGCCGAAGCTTGTCTTAATAAACGGTGGGCTTTATATGGAGAATATTGTTTTCTGATGAGTTTCGATCGCAGCGATCCATTTCAGAGCGCGGCGCGGTGTAACGACCGGTGCTTTTGTCTTGTTGAGCTTTACAGTTCGAATTTAAAGCAGCCATTCGCACTGAGGCCACTGCTGCCTACGCGGCTTCCCTGTTGAATCGTGTAAGCGTTTTTTGTGTGGATCCCGTCCGCGTAAAACTTAACCCCGTTTCTTTTTCTTTTTTCTTCGCAGTCACCAAGCGGAAGCCACGGGGATTGCGGCACCGTCTCTCATGGTACGGTCTGGATTGGGGGAGAGCTTTGGCCTCGCTGATGCCTCGTGCTGCTTACGGCAGTATCGGGTTCATTGCGCCGTGAAAACATCTTGTGAACGTCTGCGTAACCCGTATTCACCTTAGTCGTGAAATGTCAAACGAACGGAAAATAACTTCTCTTTTTATCGGCGCTACTGAATTTATTTTCCTTGCCGTCCGGCGTGGGGTTCTGGCCATCGTCTTGCGTACGTCGCAGAGCAGCTGTTTAAATTTTCTGTAACATTGTATATTTAGAAGAGTATGGAGTGAACAGGTAAAAGTTTTCACTATCACGATTGTTGGCGACTTCTGGTCTTTATGCTGCTGAAAATGAGTCTGTGCCGTTGAGCGGCCGCTGCGTACCGCGTTTTCAAATCGGCGCACAATTAGCGAAAACTCGGCGTTGGTAAAGGATTTCCACCTAGGGACTTCTCACGTCAATTGGTTTATACCTCCGGAAACTTCGCCGTTGACGCCGGCGCTGCGCGTTGCGCCGTGACCGAGGTCGGCGAGGGGGAGAGAATTTGTCGCAGCGCAGTAGTTGGCAGGTTTTGGGCTCCGTGTAACTTAGCGCGGTACCTTTACAGTTTTGATGTTCAGCTTAAAATTTGATGATTGCCTGGCTCAATGCTGTGACGGCCCGGCAACCTTTATTTCGCCGTTTTCCCCCTCCACACGCACTGGCTGTTTTCTTCATCGTCTGCTTTCCCCGTTACGTGACGCCAAGGCACAGCTTTCGAGTGCGCTTGCTTCCGCATGAGTTTATCGCCTTCTTTTGTAGCATTTCTATTGCTTGATGTGGTAATCTGTACGACGAGACTTGGGCGATGTGCCGGAATTTCACATTGAAATAATTATGCATGACGCATTTTCGAGCTCCCGCTATCTCCTTTTTTACGTGGTTTTCTGGATATTGTCCGCGCGACCAACAGTTGCGCTGGCGCCGTTATAGCCTTTATGGGACCACGTGAACCTTGCTGGGAGGTTTGAGAAAGTATTTGGTGGACACAAAAGTGATGCAAATCTTTGTGTTAAACAATTAATGCCGATGTGTTACTCAGCAGCTGTTCTACGCGGCTGTAACATATTCATCTGGGAAATGTAATCACCTAGTTGCCCATGTGCATCCAGCGGGTTTATCTGCGGCTGGTGGAAAAGTTGATTGCTCATGTGTGTTAGTTACGCAGCGCTGAATGAGTGGGTCATTGCACATTGGAAAAAGCGCTGCAATACTTGCTCAGTAATACAGAGTATTGTTCAGTGATTTCACCTGTGTGCCTTAGGTTGTTTTTTTTTTTTTCATTAAAAAAAGAAACAGGTGAACTCCTTATTCATGACATTATAGATGTGCAAATAGAACTTAAGCAAGCTTGAGTAGGAAGGCTGTTATTTGAGGCTTCAGGTACACATATATGTCATTTAGGTTATTTGCAAAGTGTGTGTGTATGTACTCAAGTAGTGCTCCAAGCATGCTCATTGCATGCTAGTTATTGTAATAGATACTGTGGTTAATAGCTCTGTTCATTTGGGTTATTTCACAGTTATTGTACTATGCTAGAAATAGTTATATTATAAGCTATTACCAATTGGCATGTGAAAACATTCTCACTTTTTATGTACGAATTGAATACTCCATTTAATCTGATTAAGTTGTTGAATATGGTATTGCTTAAGCCAGAAATTGTAACAAATCACTGTTCAAGGTAGCGAGTCGTGCAATAGAAAGGCAGTAGGCTCTAGCACTACATTGAAGATGCTTGTATTTTTTCTTGTAGTGTGGCAGTAACCTAAAGGCTTTTTGCTGTAAGGTCACTTCTGTGGTTATCAACTCTGAAGGCAGTTCAGCAAAAAATATCGGCCAAACTGCTGCAGGAAACATGGCTGCTCACGCTTTGATTCATTGTGTCAGCAACTGGAATAGAAAACTTTCTTGCTCTTCATGCAGTTGTGAACTACTTTGCTTCAATTGTATGCTACCCGGAGATTCGTGTGCACGCGAAAAGAATTTTTTTTATTTTATAGGCCTTATGGTATCATTAGAATAGCACACAAGGTCGCACAGCTGCATTTGTGTATATTGTCAGTTAATGTCATATTAAAGCACAATATATTTATAACCCATATCATTCTATCTTACTTATGACTCTCACAATGTTGGTCATGCATGTTGTGTGTTGTGCATGCACAAGCTTCTGAGTATTTGTTTGGAATTCAGTTAAAAAGCAGACCTAATGTCAAATTACTTAGTTCATTAAACGTTCATACTGAACTTGTGTTTTAATCTTTTGGAATAGTGAGACGGGCAAAATAATTGTGAATAGATCTAGGAACTGGCTTTGACTAAATTTATAATGTAAGCAACTGCAGTACAGGAACGGACATGGGACAAATGTTATTGGCAGATATGTGTTAAAGAATTTGTATGTGTCAGAAACTGAGAATCTTTATATGAAGTGATTGCTTCTGGCCGTCCCAGTTATTTGTTCCTTGTCTGTACTTATGCAGCAGTGTCGCATGTTGAGCTCAGAGGCTCTATGGACTACATTGAGACACGAAAGGAAAACAATGACTTGGGTTACATTGATGAACTCTACTCTGAGAACATTAAAGCCAGAAGTTTCACGATCATAAGTTCAGTATAAGCAAAGAAGGTCAATGCCGAAGTTCTATTTTAGATTTCACGCTGAAATTTGCACGTGGCGTCTAAAATTTCAAAATGCATTTTTCGTATTTTCTCAACATTGGCTCAACGAAACTTTTTGACACTTCGTATGGTAGATCTATGGCACCCCAAATCAGGGCCGTAACCAGGGGGGGTTGAGGGTGTTCCGACACCCCTCGACATTTTTTAATGCTTTAGCTTTCGATTGATATTAAAGTGTTTCCATGCCTTCACATCGACCACTTGTTGCCAAGTTAGCTTTCTACACAAAAACTCGCCACGAAAAAAAATTCCTGGTTACTGCCCTGCCACAGATGACATTTAAAATCTGCGTAGGGCCCAGTAGACTTCTTCAAAATCTATGATGTCATGGTGTTAGGTCGAGGAATCAAGGTGGCGTTTCCACCTGCATTTTCTTTTCACGCCTTTTTTTGATTTGCCAAGTGTCCTCTTGTGGTAAGAGTGCTGTTTTCAGGATGGTGAAATCATACTTCAACTTTGTATTATTTTTGCTTAGCCCCCTAGAAGTGCACAATATGAACACCAACTTTGCAAGAGGGAAAAAAAAAAGCTGAAAGTGAATAGTTTGGCAGCAGTGCACATTTCAGTGGTCAAGCTGCGTTAGTTTCTGTGTATGCCATGTGTCACACCGCAAGAATGTCGCTTGCTGGCCTTTCAGTGCTGGTGCATTCATTGCTGTAGTCCAGTGGCGGTGTCATGTTGGCAAGGGTGGAAGTGCTGTGCTATTGTGTGCCAGTCTGACCAGCTGCGCATAGACAGCAAGTTCCACTGTAATTGTCGATTGTAAGGGTAAGCCGTAAAATCTAGCCGATTATTCTTGTTGACCGAGCAACACAACATTGGCTACACAAAGGATACGGCCGCATCCGTATCCAATGTAGTTCAATCATGTAATTATGGGACTCGTTAGTGCTCGCCTCAGTGCTGTTATCACCGTGGTTTCTCTGCAAAAGTGGTGCACCAGCACGAGTAACGGTGAAATCTTGATAATTTGTACCTGCCGTGAATGTGGCATGATAATGCACTAAATGGCAGTGTGTGTTTACTAGTATGAATGTTCATCTCCTGATGTGCGCTATTGCCACAAATTGAAAAATAATAAAAGAAAGTACCACAGCAGATGGGGCCTAAAGTACCCATCAGAAAGTCATTTCTTGCTTTGCCAAAGTGCAGAAAAGATACTGGACTGGCATTCTCGCACAGTCATCTGATGGCGTGCATTGGCGATGCCGAGGAGAATTTCAAAACTATTGCAGCTCCCTGAATACACAGCGACTGAGATAGAATGGACGCTATAGGCTTTTTGGGATACATATGTGCACCTCTCTGCTGCGATCTTATACTAAGCGACAACTGTCGGTTTCATTGAACCGCGGAGCGGTTGCGTGGACTCCATCATTTCCTGGTTTGTTATGTGCACTGTGTCTCCTATGCTGCCAATGCAGTCACCGCTGTCAGTGCAGTGGCTTGCTGTGCCGTGTGCGGGAATTTGATGTGTGAATTGCTTGTCCCGACTCCGCTCCAGACTGAGCACAGATAAGCAGGGTAGCCTGTTTAATTAGTGTGGGCATTACAAACTTCCTGCAAGTGAACTGTGCCACCATTATCTAGTGTTCATGAAAACAAGAGCTAAGCATCACTTATCCCTTGTTTTCTCAGAGTTATTTCTCTGTTAGCTATGATGCTTAATGATAACTCGCACACACATATTTGTGGGTGACAAGTCTGGTCAGCTCAGTAGTAATGAACGTTTAATGAAAAGCATTAATTTTTTTTTGTTTACCTGAAATAATTTTGGTTAATGGTGATGTTTGACCCCAGATGCTGCACCGAAAATAACTTGCATTGCTCCAAAGCACATCTTTTGGTGCTCGGAACCTGCTCCAAAACTCCCCATTTACTGCTCCAAAGCTGCTCCAAAATGACATTATTCCTGCTCCCTGCACTGCTCCTAATCACTGAAGTCCGCTTCCAAGCCTGTGTTAGTGAGATCAGAGTAGCAGGTCTGATACCAGTTTTGGCTAAATAGGGAAACGCTTGTGTTATGCATTGGGTGCACACTTGACCGTTTCAGCTGATCAAGCTTATCTGGAGCTCCTTAATTGAGGCATGTCTTGCAACTTGATCCTGTGAAGGCCACGCCGCTACTTGGGCTACAGCAGTTAATATAGTTCCTTAACGCATTTAGGCCCTTATGTGCTGTTGTGGTTTCGTGACATACAGAATGTTTTCTACTAAACAAAAATAGTGAAGATAGAATGTGATACAAATGTTCTTGTTTTCTTTCGTCTCTTAAGAGAATAGTGCTATGCATTATGAAGATTCCAGCAGGGGTGAGCACTTCGTGAACTTTTTGTGGCTGTATAAAATATATCGTCCCCACTTCATTCTGTTTGGCAGGCTGCTGTATAGACTGCAGTGGGAAAGTTAATACTTCCTTCCATAAAACAAAAAAATGTAATTATAATATTTTTTATATAGAAAGAACTGCTTATTTGCTTTTGATTTAAGTATAAAGTTGATTTTTAATTGGACCTCTGCATGGTGCAAATAGCATCTCAGTTTGGATAAAAATGACAATTTTGTGAAATTTGTGAATTTTCCTCACAAGGTTCATTAGCTTGAGAGGTATAAAAATATATTTTCCTCGAAATAAGCCTTTTGTGGAGTAAGTATTCACTACACAGATATTCATACAAAGTGCTTTATTGTAATAGAAAAAATATGAACATAACATACATTGGCTAAATTTTTGGAGGCATATGTGCCAGAAAAGTTGCACTAATATTATTGAGCTTCAAACTCCTTACACAAAAGCCTTTACTTAACATGTAGACCAAATTTTGTATAAAAAGGAGCAGTACTTTATATAATTTTTTCAGAAACAACACCCAGACAACCTTCTGGGAAGTTCTGTAGGCAGCCACATTCTCTCCAAAGTATTCTGGGAGTTCACTGTTTTTAATGCAAGTTTTTCGAAGACATTATAGATGGTTGCCAACATGGTTGGGACGTCTGGCGTGGAATGACCCTTTATTTAAATGTGGATCTATATGGATCAGCCTTCTTTTTATACTGCTTTCAAATTTGGGCTTTCATAATAGAAAAAAACTTTTTTTTCCCATAACCTGCTCAGAGTTTAGATTTTAGTTGCATAAAGTAATATTTTTCTGCTGCATAAATTACTCCAAATTCTATTTGATCTTAGCTGATCTGTTGCACCCTGTGTATGTCAAATTCTCCATATGCCGCAGAAATGTGGACCTTGCAACCAAAAACGTTCTTCAAAACTACATAACATTGCATGTGCCACTTGATGGGTATGTGCACACCAAATGAAAAAAAATCATTGTGGGCAAGAAAGAAAAAAAATGCGACAAGACTCTGGCAAGAAAGAAAGAAGTGAAAGCTGTTTCTCGTGCTTCACGTTCCCCACCATCAGCCACAAAACAATCGTTTGTAGCATAAAATACCTTTGAAGAGACTGCACTAAATTTTTCATGTTGAAAGCTACATTCATCGAGAGTACGGCCAACATTAAAAGAAAACTAAAGGCAACTATTAAGTCGACATTGATTGTTGAAATAGCGGTCCAGACACCTCGTAGTATTACTTTTGTGTCAAAAGTATTGACACAAAAGTAGTATTGACTTATTTTGAAATAAAATTGTGTTTTAGTGGTCCGCGTTGGCTTAGCACACTTCAAATTACTTGCCTCAAGCAGAATGTCCGCGTCACTGATGCCGTGCACAACGTTGCTCGTTTTTAAATGTGTGGTCGCCGACACTAGTAGCAGCAGAACGAAAGCAGCGGGAGCCACTACAGTAACAACGGCCATTGAACAATTTCCTGCTATTGGCTCCAAAATGGCATATGTGATTTGTTCAACTGGGCTGCGCTAGATGGCACGACCTGTCCAGTTTAGCCAGGCTAAAATTGGAACTTTTGAGGGTCATTTCTCGCCAACTTTCCCAACTTGGGTGCTCGCCAAAATCCAATTTCTATCAAATAGTGAGAAAAATACACACATATAGACATTAGTTCTAAAGTATTTTCTCAAAATATTCTGATTGGCAAGAATGCCTCGCGCCCATTACCACCATATAATGTTCATGAAATGGTAGAAAACCAGGTACTAAAAAAATTCCCTATAAATCTTTCAGTACTTGTTTTTTTTAATCGAAGTTTAATCGAAGTCATTTTTGTTTTAGTGGGGAAAAAAAATTATGGGACCTCAAAGCATCCCCTTTAGGAGTTGAACGTGATAACGACATCCTGTTCCAATGCGTACTTTAAACACTTAATGCATGAAACCTTTTCGAATTTGCAATGCACCCACTACGTGGCCTTAAGGGAATAGGCGCAGTAGCGTGTGTGCCTTTGTAGTGGGGTACGGGCTTTCAGCCACGGAGCCATTATAATAATCGCATATTCTGACACCCGTTGGCAACGGATGCTTGTAGCAAGCATTATTACTGTAATATTTCATGTTGCATTGTGAAGAATGTATACAGGATGCATTGTTTGTGGAGCATGAAAGCTACTTTTCACTGCATTATGAAGCAGGGGAAGCTTTTTTTCACCGTTTTCACAAGCGGAGACATGGCTGTGTGGTAGAACATCCGCTTGCCACGCAAACAACCCGGGTTTGATCCCCACTTGGAGCCAAACAACCCTGGTTCGGCCCCCATTCTACTCCAGGATTTTTTATGATTTGTTTGTTTTATTTGTATCGTTCTCGATTTTTTGGTCACGCATAAGATGATTTTTTGCTCACAACCACCGACATAGACGCCAGAAGTTTTGTGAAACGAGCTCTTTAATGCTCTCACGTTAAAAACATTTCTGAAGTTTAGTCCCGCCATTGCATTTATTTGTTTTGAGGCCAGTACAAGCCAACTAAGTTCGCTGCATAAAAAAGAGCGGTAGTGTTTTTACAACACATGGTTCAAAGTCCTCGTGTTAGTACTCTATTTTGTATGCTACACATCGAAGTGATAAGCAGAGGTAAAGATGTGACAATGTGAATGAATTATATGCCACTTTGCTCCCAATAATGAATCGTGTTACTGATTGTAGCTATCGGCCACAGTGCAGCCTGTGGCCGATAGCTACGCCATAAAAGTCTGATGTTATCTGATAACAGTTGGAAAACAATACATGTTACCAGACTGACAAGTCTTACTTCAACCAAAATCTGCTGCCTGGAACCACCCTTACCAAGCCGTGAAAAACAGCTTGGCTTACTCTGTCAAAGTGCAGCGGACGACATATTGTAGGTGTGAATGCGCAGGGCGTGGTCACATCATGCCCCGTTGATGAACTTTGGCATGGATCAGCTCTAAAGAACCGTGCTCAAGCCTCCTTCCCTACGATATATATGGACGTTCCGACATGCATTCTGACGCCAGTGGGTTCTCATAGCCACATACAATAACGGTAACACCATTCATTATTGGTAGCATGGTGGCAAATAATTAATTTATTCACATTATTATACCTTTACTTCTGTTTATTATCACCTCGATATGTGGTATACAAAATAGAGTACTAAGAAGGGTTTTGAACCGTGTGTTGTAAATGCACTACCACTCTTTAATGCAGCGAACTCAGTTGGCTTGTATTGCCCTCATGGCAAAACAATGCAATGGTGAAACTAAACTCCAAAAATGTTTTTCTCCTCTAAAGCAAAAATGACATTGAATAAACTTTCTGTGAACAAAGTCGCTATGATTCTCAATCGTATGCGCCTTCCTCCTGATTTTTCCTTGGACCACATTAGTGTGCTACAGATGTCTCAACTTAGACCAAAATGGCGTTTTTGCCAAGTTCAGGATTTTATTTTAAAGCGTTTGAAAACAAAAATATTTGTAAATAGCACATTTTACAGTGAGTTTGATAAAAGTAATTTTTGCATTGTATTGATGGTCATACTTTATACGGAAAATTCTTGGAAACACTACAATTTGCCCAGATTTAAGTATGCCCTAAAGAATGAAAATTTTCAAGCTCTAATCAGGAACTGTCTTATATTACAAGCATGTACGAAACGGGCAATTTATAGGAAATTTTTTTCGTACCTGGTTTTTCATCATTTTGTTAATTTTAAGTGGTGCTCATGGGCGCAAAAAGCTTTTGCCGCTCAAAATATCTTGGCAAATACTTTGGAACTAATGTCTGTATGTGTGTAATTTTCTCAAACTATTTGACAGACTATGATTTTTGGCGAAGCACCCTGGTTGGGACAGTTGGTGTATAATGACCCTTGAACCACTCGTGCAATTCCCCATAGTAACGTTCGGAGGTTCTTTTTTTTTTCATGAATCAAACATAAACGAACAAACAGCATTTTACTATGTCTCTTGATGCATGGAAGGTTCTTTATTTTAGCTCAATTACTAGTGAGCTAGTTCGATTACTAGTGATTATTTGTAGGTTGTAACTTTGACATTATCGGGATCATTTTGCTAAAGTCCTACTGCAGCGCGTGGGTTCTCTTGCATTTACCTTAATTTTTTTATAAGTAGAGAACTGTTTTTAATATTGTTGTTTTAGACATCACACATTAAGCTTTCACACACGTAAATTGTTATTTATTTGACTTTAGTGTCCCTTTAAATGTAGCACAAATTTCGCGACTTGCTTCACGAAATGGCGACACTCGGGAGCAAAGGATTAAAAAAAAAAGTATAGTGGTTGTAAGTATCCTAAAACACCTACTAGGAACAGGTTAAAATTTTAATAGTAGTGCAGAACTTCGAGTGCATCTTTTAATGGTAGACCATTCCTTTGACACTGGCTGGCACTTGCTGCTCTCCACTAAACTTGATACGGTTTGTGATATGTTTCATTAGCAAGTGCAATGTAGTATCCAAAATTATTTTCAGGCTTCTTTTCAAGTTCATTTATCATTTTAAGGTTGGTATGGGGCCCCATATCTTGACAATTTGCCACATTTCTTGAGACACGCTGCAACAATAGGTGTCCTTTTGTATTGAGATCCAAACTTGCTTTCCAGCTTTCAACATGTTTTTCTTTATCCCATACTTTGTTTCAATAAGTAAAGTTCTGGGTTTCTAACATTGCTGTCAGCATGCATGGGGCTCATATGTGTTTAATGAAGCTAAAAAATAATTTATGGGGGGTAGGAAAGCTTTTTGTTGAATATTTTTAATCTGTCCACTTCAGTGGCACTTTGTTTACATTGTGCAGCTACTGACACTGTCACTGGTGCGATCTGGCTGTCGCATTCGCATTTCTGTGGGGGCGAAATGCTGGAGGCCCATGTAATGCGAGATGTCCGTGCACATTAAAAAACACCAGAAGGTGGAAATGTTGCAAAAATGTGATCACTGCGATCTACTCTACGAATTGACGAGCGTGTTAGGGGGTGTGTAATAAGTCGAAGAGTATTTACGGACCCTTCAACATGAAAACTGCAAAGGAGTGAAATGCTAGAACAGGAACATTGCCTTGATATTTACCAGACTGTGACAACAGTGCCTTCGTTTCAACATCCTAGCCATAAACCCACATCTTGTTTGTCATGCCAAGGTTCGCTAAGTTATAAGCAGTTTCTGACACATACGTTGCAATTCAAGCTCTTTCATTGTCACTTTGATACTAATCTTGCAAGCAGAATGTGCACATGTCAGTAGCAGAATAGCTGTGCCAATTGCACCAAACTGTGCCAAGAGGTGAAACTGCTATATCCGGCGACATTTTTGCAAAAATCTCCTAATTTGCTCTGAACATGCTCCAAAATATCGTTCGACAGTCTTTCGGAGAAAAAAAAAAAAAAGACTGGTCATGTTTTCAAACTGTATTTAAGCTTCCACTAAGATTGAGTGATCATTGGAGCATACTGACTCGTACTATGCAGTTGAAGTGTAGTTGCTATAGGTGCAACTCTGCCAAACAATCCTGACTGACTGACCTCTACAGGGATACTGCGCACAGTTTTTTTGCTACTACTAGACCATACTGTATTTCATTATTAAGCTCGGTAAGATAACTGCATTGAACAATACATGTTTGTGCTTGAATAGAATATTTTGTTAGTTATTTTTTGTTTTAAAAACAAATTGTACTATTTCCTGGGATACGCTTCCTTAGATGTTCATGAAGGGTGCTTAATTTATAAGTTATGCCTGACCATACAATACTGCACTTTATTAGCAATACCACTAGATATAGCATACTGTGGAATTTTTCCAAGAAAGCATTGGTGTCTCAGAATCTCCTGCAGCTAATTCAATCCTCAAACGCAATCTTAATCACTGCATCATACAGATAATCTGGGCTCCACCCGTGCATTGCTTTCCGATGATGAGGCCGCCCACAATCAGGCTCGAGCATTCATTCTTTGTGCCGAGGGCCATTCATCGACCAGGAATGCGGGTACCGCAGCTGAGAGCCCAAGGCCATTATCGAGTGACCACATGGTAACATTCCAGGAGATACCAAACATTATCCTCTAGCCAGATTAATCTATCCCCGAGCACACACTACTCTAAAGGTGACAGAGACTATGTAATTTGGAGGCAGCTACAAACGAATACCATCCCAACGTCCTTTTTACTCCAGCTGTTATAAACTCTGCCAAAGAGAGGACCCAAATCTTTACCATATTATCTGGGGCTGTCCTAAAATGTTGCAACTTTTAATCCTGAGTTTGCACATATCACTATCTCAGTGATGGAAGTGATGCTCCAAAGTCTTATATTTCTTACTAACTGCTTCGAACCTGCTACAAAATGGTATTGGGAAATTAAAAACAATGGACTTGAACTGTGTGATTGTTTAACGAACCAAAACAAAACTAAAAACAAGCTGTCTATACAGTAGACACTCATTTAACATAACCTCAAGAGACCGTAAAAATGTGTTTCGTTTTAAGAGATGCTTAATTTACCAAGAGATTGGTAAGGCTGCAAAGTACAGGTACGAAACCAATTATGTTATACCCGCGTCACACGGCCGTTTTGAAGGCCGTTGAACCGATTGTCCATTGAGTCAACGGGTATGCAGGCGCTGCCACACGGGCGGTTTCGAAGGCTATCGAGTCAGTGGCCCATCAAGTCAACGGAGCACCTTACAACTCCATTGAAAGTTCAACGGACACAGAGCGGCAACAGCGTAATTGCGCCCTCTCGTTTCTAGTGTGCCCGTACTCATGATTAGAAAAGGAAATAATTAACGAGTATGCATTGAAAGTTGTGTGTATGAACGTATTAAGTTTTTTTAATAGAGTATTTGTGTCAGTTTCAATTGTCGTTGAGTGATTCAGGTGTTTCCCGCGATAATTTCATGGCACTGCAAGTTTTTATTTTCGTTTTTGTATATATAAATTTCTCTAGCTCAACACTCGCCCCAAACCGCCCTTGTTATCGCCGACGCGTTTATTAAGTGTAATGGCTTCGCGCATTTGGCGCTCGAGCAGCGGTCTGACTGTTTCGACGATGTAGAGAAAAGTCCCCGGCGGAACGCTCTCTTAAAGAAGTTCTCGCCAAGCAGTGGCACGGTCTCCTCGAACCACCTCGTCGACCGAGTGAATGACCACCTTTCTCTGTCCACACTTCGCTCTGTCACCACATCCATTGTCATCAGGAAATTGTTCACGAGTAGCAGCTCTTCCTCGATGGTGTCAGCTTTTTTTGTCGCTTCGATCACAGCATCAAGCTGTATAATTGTGCTCGTATAGAACACGATAGCGGCCTTGTCATCTGTTTCGCGGTTCATGACTGCTGCACACAAGCACGTAGTCGTAACAGCCAGCTGTCACAGTGCACTCCCACATGTGTAAACATGTCAACACAACCGCAGAACAGCAAATAAAGCGGTTATAGCATTGCAACAGTTTCGCTGCTCAATGACTAAAAATAATTATGCATTCAAACGCGCTATAAACATTTATTTGCATGTTTAAACACAAACGAGCATAAGTGTGCTTTTAAGTAGATTTATATGATTTCATTTACGCTGACATAAAAACGAAAATAAAAACTTGCAGTGCCATGAAATTATCGTGGGAAACACCTGAATCACTCAACGACAATTGAAAACTGCCGTGTGTCAGCGCGACAACTCCGTCGAGCTCGATAGAGTTATAGCGTTTCGATGGCCATCGACTCAATGGCCTTTCAAACGTGTCCGTGCGACACAGGTATTAGAGGTAGTTCTAAGTAGCAGTTCCGTTGAAAAGATTTACATTTACTGAGAGTCTACTGTACTATCATCCCAGAATGCTAGTATGCAGCTTGCTTACTATTAACTGCATACTAGCTGCACACTAGCTTTTTGGCAAGGCACAAGTTCTGGCACTATATATTCACCTCTATATTTGGACCTAACAAGCAGATTATTTTGGTGAATTGTGTGTGTGATGATAGTTTGTGATATCATAGTGCGTACTAATGTCTGCTGTGACGACTGATGTGACTGATTACATTTATTATTATATCAGATTTGATCTCATTTATGCCTCAAGAACTGGCATTTCATGTAAATAGCTTTCTTTTAATATTTGATGCTCGTGTAGCTACTTTTTGAACATGTGGGAATTACACATTTTATGATCTTGAACCAATTTTAAATTTCTGCTTTGGCTATATAATAGGTGATTGTGCCTAGTTCTATAATTTGCTACTCATCTTTACTACTTTTTATGTAATTTATTCCACAAGTACAGGCATTTTAAATATATATAGCTCACCTGTGTTCAATGGCCACCCATCTGCTTGATCATTTATTTCTTGCATTAGTTCTGATTGTTGTACATGCAAAAAATGTTTAAGTATTAATATGACATTTCTATATGAAGCGTTGGACTCCGGGTTTGTTAGGAATATTTTGCCATCTGCTCTGAAAACACCTGCTCTGAAAACACCAATATGCTCCTAATTAGCATTTTTTCTGATCTGGAAACACACAAGGCTGCTTCAAAGCATCATTTTTTTTTAAGCTCCAGAATCTGCTCCAAAAAGCAGAATGTTGCTTCTGTCACTGCACTGCCCCTTAGCAGTGGAAGACCACGCTGCTCAGCTCCAACCCAGAAACCCAAGTGTGGGTCACGAAGCGAGCAGAGGCAGCTGCCAGGCACCGAGGTCTCCTTGCCGCTTGACCAACACTGGACTCTTGCACGCTGAACAGCAGCTCTATGTATACGGTGCCAAATGTTTCACCTCGTCCTTTTCAACAGCAGCAACAGTTATTGTTTGAACACTTGCAGAAGTTACATACCAAGCCTCACATTACCACAAATTTCACGGAGCTCAAAGAATCAATTTCGAAATCCTGTATTTTATTAACCATCCATGAACTCAGACCCTCACGATTCTCTCCATAAAGCACAGGCACATCACCACGCAGCGAAGCCCTAAATTTTTCTGAAAGTACAAGCATGATCAGAATAGTCTATTTGGATATTAACCTGCTCGTGCTTCCAGGGCTGTAGCTGAAACATCGGGGAAAGTCATATTTGTTCATGCAATGAGGTGAATTCTGGGAAAATGCTGGGTGGTCTGAGGTCACAGCTTCAAAGAAACTTCAGGCTGTCTGTCTGCAGAAAGGTGGTACCCAGCAACATACTTTCACCTTTTAGGAATTTCTAAATAGGCATGCATGTTTGTGTGCACATATCAATTTCGTTGAACATTTCGAAGAACTGATCAAGCTTGGAGAGCAATATTTGTGTTCGAAAAAGAAAAAGTTTGCTTGGAAACTGCTCCAAAGTGAGATTTCAGCATTTCCAGAAGCTGTGCCGAAGTGGCTTTGGTATGTGCGTCACTGACATGTGCACTTCAGTGACTATAGTTTGCCGGATGATTGGAGAGAAACTTGAGGAGTAGCACTTTGCTGTCTAAACCTGTCAGCAGGTGTCCTCAGCTTTTACAGCGTGCACTTTTAAGCAGTTGGCAAGCTTTATTAAATGTTTGCTTTCTTTTTGAATAGACCTCTTATGGGCTACAATTCAAACCTTTTAATAGTTAGAAGCTGTTCTGAAAGTGGTTGTCTTACTATTTCAGTAGTGTTCGATTCATATTTGACTTCTAAAATTCACTGCTCTCCCTTAGCAACAATGAAAGGTGGTGTATGCACTGATGTCAATGCAACTGCATTGTATGTGCCTTATCTATATTCTGTGGTTCTACACGCTTGTAGTTTAGGTTTTGCTTGAAAAAAGTCACAGCTTTGCCGTAAAGCAGTGAATGCAATAGCAACAAATTAGAATATCACGCGAAGGATGGCAAGCAGATCGAAATGTGGCCCGCGTTGCTCACGCACATATGACAAACAAAGCGTACTGACAGGTACAGATAAATGCGAATAAGTGTCTCAATCGTTACTTCACCTTGTCTGCAAAGGTCGCCCTTTTTGCAAACGGAGACTGTGCAGCGAGTGCTGTGACCTTTGTGCATCCGGTAACTACAACAGAATCGTTCCGGTGAAAGCCCAAGGCGTACGATTCTTCCCACGGGGAGACAAGCGCACTCACTTGTGAGCGCTCATCCCCCCTCTCCGCAGGGCAAAGTACGCGTGAGAGATGAGAGTGCGCACCGCCGCATCATGACAATCTGGCGACGCGAATTCATTGCGCCATCTTGCTGGTAATGCTGAAAACGCTAGAGTTCCCCCGAGATGCACATCGCCAGTGGTAAGCGGTAGATATAAGTAGCTTGCCGTTTCAATGTTGAAGGAAGTGCTTCTTCATGGCTCAGTATTTCCGATGGAGGCTGAAATGTTGTAGGCCCGTGTGCTCAGATTTGGGTGCACGTTAAAGAACCCCAGGTGTTCTAAATTTCCGGAGCCCTCCACTACGGCGTCTCTCATAATCATATAGTGGTTTTGGGACGTTAAACCCCACATATCAATCAATCATCTTCGTGGCTCAGTGGCTAACGCCTCGCACTCACAAGCAGGATGTGGGACATTTGATTCCGTGCGCTGGAGTCTTTTTCTGGATTATTTCTTTCTTGCGTTTTCATATATATACATACTTATACAGTGAATGACGCTGACGCCGGTGACTAAATCCAGCCGAAAGTGTCCATTTCATGGCTATT
The DNA here is from genome assembly GCF_043290135.1 of Rhipicephalus microplus. Taxonomy (NCBI): domain Eukaryota; kingdom Metazoa; phylum Arthropoda; class Arachnida; order Ixodida; family Ixodidae; genus Rhipicephalus; species Rhipicephalus microplus. Next base: position 187,276,361 of record NC_134710.1, on the reverse strand, counting down.
GCAATGAAATTTTTCTTTCTGTATTCATATATAGATTAAAAAATGGTTCTGGTTGCAAACACTAACCATGACTGCTTGTTCCGTTTTCAGTGCTCGGCTGAACTTATGCATAGTTTTGGCAATGGCAACTTGTGTAGCTATAGCATGATTTTGTTAGTGCGTTTTCAAATGTGTAGTGAATGCACATAGGAAGCATTGCAAGTCTAATTTCGGCACAATTTTGTTCTATAGGCTTGACAAATGGTGTGAATGGAGTGGTGAACAGCAGCAGCAGCAGCGGTCACCACAAGTCATCTGACAAACATAACCACAGCAGTAGCAGCAGCAGTAAACATCACAAAAGCAGTAAAGAGCACAGGGATGACCACCACAAGCACAAAGATAGACACAAGGACAAGCACAAGGATAAGGACAGAGAAAGGGAAAAGGACAAGGAAAAAGAAAGGGAAAAGTCATCTTCTGGGTAAGTAGTTATCTTTTAGCGTCATTTTTTTTTTCCTGCATGAAGAAGGGCTCAAAGAAAAAATTTTTATACAAGCTGATTTCCAGAAGCGTTAGTGATCGGTATCCTGTAAAGGTGTGCATCTATTGAAATACGCCTTTTCTGATTACAAAATACAGTATATCTATAAAATAGCTGCTTTACTTTAAAATGGCCTCTCATGACTGGTGCGATTCCTTTGACCTTAGACTTCACCTATTTAATGTGTGATATAGATTGTAATACAAGGGCACAGCAAGAAATGGCGAATATAGTTTCATGCAGTGTAATATCGTATTTACTTGCGTAATGAACCTACCTTTTTTTTTTTTTTTTTCAGAAAAGTTGTAGCCAGTTTGGGGGAAGGTTCATTATGCGGGAGAAAAAGTCACTGTTGTTATAACAGCGAAAATCTTGCATGGCGGTTTTGCTTGTCTTAGTCCGCGAAATGTGCGGCAAATTGTTTTCGTAGCCTGAAGCTCTTCTTGTTTTCTATCGCAACGAACGTGCACGGATTGTGTCGTCCAGCCGGTCGGTTCCCGTGCTCCAGTGCATGCTCGACCAACTTTAAGTTTAAAACTAGCCGTGTAGATAGCATACCAGCCGAACGTGCCCTGCGCAGCAGGTGCCAAACTAAGTTCACTACGACAAACCCGATAACAAAATCGCAGCGTTCGATGGTGGTGCATAAACGTTCCGGAGGACAACACTCCATCGGTGCGGTTGCATGTTGAGTGGCCTTCGAAAAGGCGGGCGCGTGGCGTGCACTCTATGGTTGTGTGTTTCTACGCTGCACGCCCGCCGTTGCGGAGGCCATGCGGTTAGTTTTTTGCTTTCTTTTCTTGCCGCTGTACTTGCGTGGTGCTATAAGCAAAAAGGTTTTTCCTGCTTGCAACAGATGGCGCGCCACTCGCAACTGTTAGCATGGTGTTTAAACTATGTTTTGACTTTTATTGCATCATTATTATGTGGTATAATGGCTTGATTTATCGTTTCGATCATCAGGGGCACTGGTTATCATACGGAAATAAAACGAAAAGAAGTACTTAAGTTTTTTTTTTCCTTTTCCGAGGATCAAGTTGAGGAGGGAGTGTGTTCATTACGCCAGTGGTTTCATTACGCAAGTATATACGATATATCCATGATGTTCAAAAAACAGAATGGGGAGGCACTTGTTGATGCTTCAACTGTTGATGCTTCATACCCAACATGAGTGCTGTGAGTATAAATAGTGTGCGTACTTCTTTGTGCTAATCTAGAATGACATCCACTTGTCAGGGATATCTTAGCAAGAGGGGTGTTTTGTTGCTACATTCAAGGGTATGGGTTCAAGTCCCGGCCATGGTAGCCACGTTTCAATGCAAGCGAAGTGCTATATTGTTCATATGTAGATTTACCGTAAAAACCTGCATAGAATCTGCAACCCACATATAGTCCGGAATGTATTTTAGGGATATCAAACGCAAGAAAAAAAAAGGTTTTACCTAAATATAGCCCTCCAAGAAAAACAAACTAAAAACAGTTATTTTTGCACTTGTTCATCGTTGCCTTGCGCATGTTACTCAAAAATACCCTTTGCAGAGATGTCCTCCTAGGCACCTCATCTTCAATACCATCGAACACAGCACTTCTTGAAGGCACGACGAACGAGTGCCTCGGGGACGCAGGCCAAAGTTTCGGCGATCCATGTGCTCGATATCGCTGAAGAGGCCCGTTTCAGCCGTTTCGCAGGAGTCTCTTCTCGCTCTGCAGACTTTATCTACTCCGTGAACAGGCACACATCAAGCGTCTGCAGCTGGGAAGTCCTCCCGGAGTGGCAAGTTCGGCGCGTAGAGTCGGGCCAGAGTCTCTTTACGGAGGCGACACCAAATGTGTCGTACATGAGTATTGATGAGAGCCCCAGCAGCGCTTTATTGCTCCCAAATGAGGCCCGTCTATTCTCGTTAAACATGAAAAACACCCCATTGTTCGTGCCCGGGAAACTTCTCATGAGGCTAACACAAGAGGGCTTTCTTCTGTTTCACCCCAATTGTGAATGCGTCTACGTTAAACTGACGCACCACAGTGCCGTTGCTGATGGTTTTGGCAGCTGAGATCACCTTGCTTTTTTAAAGGCAGCCGAATACTGGTTTTGCGGACCTTGCATTGCGTCCAATCGTGTCCGCCAGAAAGTGGACTATCACTAGCGCCCTCGACCAGGGGTTCAACAGCTGTGCCAATTGCGCCAATTTGATACAATGTTCTATCGTTACACCGAGCTGCACCAAAACTGCGAAATTCGCTTAAATTGCACCACGCTGTGCCAAAATGCCCAGCCAGCTTAACTTCGGCGAGAAATGTAGGCCACGTCTGCCACCTGCAGTTTTTGCCATCAGTGAATATACCCGAATATTCTAGGCATCTGCCCTACGCTGGCGAGACGCGATCGACCAAATGAAGTAACGACGCTGCGTGTCCATTGGTTCCTCTGACCGCAGCGGATACCTATTAGCGGTACGACAGAACTTCAAGACAACAAAATGCTCCCACCCTCCGAAGGGAATCATGAGAAAACGCAAATGCATTTCTTTGCGCTGAGAGGGGGTACCGTTGCCGTCAGACATTCGCCTTCACCGACTTCTGCCATCTCCATGAGAGACGCCCTGCCAGCGAACGGTCGAGAGTGAGGTGCGAGCAGAAGGGAGAGTGAGGCACAGGGAGGAGAGCGGGCGAACGCCAAAAGAAGCGGTGAAGCACTGACCTATCCTCTCCTACACTCTCGCACCACATGCTCCAGTTGTTAGGGGCAAGGATAAGTGCGCGTGCCCGCAGCTGTTGCTATGGGAGAAAGCGTGAGAGCAAAGAGATAACAACTGTCGGCGTGCGGACACCGCCATGGACAATGTGGGATGCCTGACATAGCCAGACTAAGAAATGCATTCGCATTTAAAATGCTTTGCCTTGACCATCTTCGCGGGAAATGTAAATTTCCTAGCCTGATAACGCGACTATGGCTTGTTAGGAATTCAAGCTAAAAGCGCATGCTGCATTTTCTGCACGCAAACGAGCTCGACGTGCTGCAAACGCCAGCGTTGCCAGCGACCACATTGCCTTTGCAGTGGCACTTGAAAAACATTTTATTTGCCTTGAAGTTGCGTTCGTCCCGGCCACGGTCCTGGCGATAGATATCTGGTACCGTTGCTGGGCCAATGGGCACGCCCCATTGTTACTTTACCTGGTCGAACGTACCTTGCAAGGGAGCCGAAGCGGCACCTCCCCCCCCCCTCCCCCCTTTGGTTCTAACCCGAGCAGAGAATGCTGCTTAAGCCACCTTCGTCGCAGGGCACGAGTGCCCTGTAGGAAAGTTTATTGAGATTTGAAAGGGGCTGTGTTAGCACTAGTCTAGGAACACTGCACATTTTGTTCAATTACTCATGCGTTGGTACCCCGCATAATTCTGAGTACCAGTATAATTACTGATGTCTAAATAAGCTGCTGGCAATCATTTGAAGTAGTGTATGACATTTTTGGTCCCCCCCCCCCCCCCCCAAAAAAAAAGAAACTAAATTGTGGACCAGTTTTTTTTTTTCTTTCTCCATTCTCGCTTTTACGAATCTCCCACATTTTAAGGTCGCGAGCTTGGCAGATTCATATTTAAATTTGCAGAGTCAGTCAAATGATGCGACAGGTGCAGCAAATGCTAAGATCGACTTAATAATTGTTTGCTCAGTGGGATGGTTCAAAATTCTACTTTCATTGAAATGTTCATCACTGCACAATTCAGGTGATGTTGAATGGTTTATACACATTTTTTTTCTATCTAAATGTAAGCCTTGTTTTTTTATACTGCTCCAAATTTGGATTTTAGTGCTCCAAAAGTAACATTTTGCAGCTCTAAAATTGCTACAAATTGTATTTCGGTTGTTGCACCCCTGCTCTACGTAATACAGGGGCCTGATGATGAAAATAGTTGCACAATGCCAAAACTGAAACGGTAAATTTTTGGCTGAAAATTCGTTATCCTCATATAGTCTCGTATATTTCATAGTACAAAATATAGAGAGCCTCTGACTACATGCAAATTTTTAGGGTAAGTGCACATTAAAGGGGCCCTCAAATACTTTTTTTAGTAACCATGGAATGAATTCATTGGAAGAGCTTATTGCTTTACGAATTCAACGCCGCAAACATTTTTAGAATCCGTCCAGTGCAAATGGAGTTACAATGATTTGTTACATGCTCCAATAGAATTCTCTCTTTTCTCGTCTCGACGAAAGCGCTAGAAGCTAAGCAGGGAGGGATGGCAGGCAAAAAGAAAACCTTGAGCACTTCTTTTTTTTTTTGAATGCGGTGCTTTTTCAGTGTGATCGCGCACGCACGTGTGGACAAGTCGCGGCCTCTCGCGGCTATCTCTGTATCGACCGAGCGTGCCATGCTTAAATTGCTGATAGATGGGCTTTTTACAAGTCATTTTGAGCGTCTTTTTTTTCATTTTTCGAAAGAAGAGGAAGCAATTTTTAGCGTCTTCTTTCATTTGTCAAGAGAAGAAAAAGCAGATAATTTATTGTGAATTCCAGGCCGTGTGCTGTGCTATAATATTTGGCTCGAGTGTTGTTGGGAGCCTCTACTGCCGATCGGCAGCTTTTCTGACCATGCTCAAAAAGTGTTGCAGGGCTCCTTTAAAGGGAACTCTGGCGTTTTATTGATATTCACAGATTTCAATAAAATTAAACTAGTGTTCTCTTTTGTACCGTGGTGATATATGCCAAAGTATACAACCGTAAGTCATTTACTTTTTTGAAAACAAATTTTAAAGGGCCCTCAACGCCCTCTGATATTTTACCAAACATTTCAATTAAACAAGTGCATCGCGTGAAGAATGCCATCACGATCGACGATGCCACACGCCGCAGCGCTACAGGTAGCGGGCTCGCTGCAATTTCGAAAAAACAATAGCTTCTCCTTTCCGGTCCCCGCCATTTCCACCACGGACATGTGTTACATCACCAGTGAAACTCTATGACGTTACCATTTTTGATGCTTGCGATTGGTAAAACTACAACAGACGACTTCCGGTCACTCTGCAAACAGCTGTTCGCGCGCACCTTGCTGCTATTGGTCGTATTCCTGCTTGCTAATCGACATCTGCGGCCCGTAACGCAACACAGGGTCCATACCGGCACGATTCGTAGGGGCACGACAGCAACAGCGGTTAGTCAACCAACAGTGCACCCAGATGACACACAACACAGTTGACAGCGAGGTGGGTCGTCCGAGAGGCAGATCGCGGCAACTGAAAGTAGGCGCCGCCTCGAACAGCGCGTCATCAGCGGTGACGTATGCCACGCGAGAGGAGGAGGGGCACCCAGCTGGCTCAGCTAGGAGGGGCCAAGCGGTTTTGGAAGAGGGTAGCGTAGGATAGAAGGAAAGAAGCCATCGTCTCGTTTTGATCGTCAAACGCATGTAACTTTTCTATTACGGCACCGTTTTGAAAAATTCTCACGGCTACATGTTCGTTGTAAACTCAAGCACAACATTCTCACCTCAACTAAATTTCGACCGCTGGGTGGTTTAGGGGCCCTTTGAAATTGGTCGCCGATTCTGAAATCACTTACAAACATGGGCCATCCTGTGTGTGTGACGTAAGAGCCTACTCTTTTTCAAAAACCTTGCCTTTCCCAGCAGGCAGATGCAGCGGGTGCTTTCTTCGAGGCGACGACAACATGAGCACAGTTCAGTTTTGTCAGCTGCATACAGGGTTTTAGTGGTCGTTGACGTCGGATCTTGCAATATTTAGCAATGAGGAAATCGATTCCAGGCATGTCAGATGCTTCATGCGCTGGCGGGTCGAAATAAAAAAGTGGTGTTTCAGCGCTCAGGTAGTAACTGCAATCATTGCTGAACTTGTCAGTGGTACGTTCAGACGAGCTGGAACAGCTTGATTCCGCGTCGGATGACATCGCCAATTTGCTTTTCGCACTTGAGGAGAGGCGGGTGTGTTATTTTTGCACCGTGGCCAGCCGATGCGGGGTGTAGCGGATTTCGTGACGTCATCCGATACCCACCATGGATGATGAAGCAGCACCCTGTTTCTGTTTCTATTTTGACTCGTTGTTTATTGCTTAATTAAAATTATTGACGAGTGCCTGGGCAAAATGAACCGCCCTGGATTTTGCAAGACTGTCAATGCTATATTTGAAAACATTATCTCAGTATGATCGAAAATGAACGGGAGTTCCTGTTTAAAGAACTTTACGTTGTCAGAATTAATCTGGTGCTCCAACTACAAGGTGCTTCATAATCACATTTGGCATGTAAAACCCAGAAGTTAATATTTGATTGCTTTATGCTGCGTGGAATGCTATGTCAACTTAACTCGCGACAGTGCCTTTGCATGCAGTTCTACATTGTTGATGTTCATTTTGCAAGGAAGTGAGAGAGGGCGCTCGACTACAGGTTTTTATGGTACTACAATGCTTCCAGGGCCAGCGTCGGTGCTTCATCTTCCTCTACAAAACATAAGGAGGGTCATCATGTGTCTTCTTCCAAAGGACATTCCACTGGAAAGGAGCACAAGACTTCCTCTTCCTCTTCATCCAAACCCAAAGATGCTCTGTCTTCATCATCGTCAGTTCATAAGAGCACAGAGGTCAAGAAGGACTCCTCTACTAGCAAGGAAAGTAAGACATCAGAGTCCAAGCACAAGGACAGCAGTAGCAGTAGCAAAGACAAAGAAAGGCACAAGGACAAGCACAAAGAGCACAAGGATAAGGACAAGCACAAGGACAAAGTGAGCAGACTTGTTTTGCCTATTTAATCCTTGATCTTAGTGGTGCAGAGGTGCAGGCCTAACCTCGATTTTTGTTTTGAAACATTAGTGTTCCAGTTCTTCTTTTTTAGAGAAGTACAGACACAATATCTCTACTTTTTTTCTTTGCAATAAATAAAGGCGATGTACCTCAACAACGCAGAAAAAATGCTAGAAAAATAAAGTACTGCATATTTAATTATAATGATTGATGTTGTGGTGTCGAAGGCCGAGCGAAGCACATTTTGGGTTAAAATGTCACAGTAGATTGCTCCTCATGTGACCACTTTCTGTGTCGTGACATTCTAGAAAGCAACTAATACTGGCTGCAGAAAAGCTAATATTTTATTCAGGGTGCTCCGAGACATGGAAGTCTCGGAGCACCCTTCCAATTAGCACTGAAAATGTGTTGTCGAAATTATGCCAGTACTGCCTCTGCAACACTTTTTGAACATAACCAGACAAGTCTTATTATCTGTAGTGGAGGCACTTGTAAATATATAAGCTGAATATCACGTTGAAGGTAGCAGGGAATTAACCTTTTTGTACTGTCCACTAGGCATATGTGAAATACATGCATGGCTATAAAGTTTTCTAAAAAAATATTTTTCACCTGTGCATTGTGTATCTCCAAGAGACCTTGTACCTTTGCTGTTAGTTATGATCAGCATAAGTTTAGTTTTTTTGGAGGGGAGAAAAATGTGATTCTTGTTTTTATTGCCAGATGATATACCGTATTTTTGCGCGTATAACCCGCCCCTCCATATAATCCGCACCCCCACTTTCAGCTCACCGAGAAAGAAAAAAAAAAAATCCTCGCATATTGCCCGCACATTTGATATACAGGAAAGGCTGTACAAAAGCTACTGCTCAAGCAGCATAGCACATATGTAGACAGAAAGAGCTTTATTTAGCAAGCAGAATACGCTGTCTGCAAGGCCAGTCACAATTCACTCACTGTCGCTAATCTCGCTAGAGCTATCACTTGAGCCGCAGTCCTCACTATTATGCGCAAGGTCATATCTTCGGTTCCATCCATGTTGTTTGTGATGCAGCATTTCTTGAAACTTTTTCGCACCATCTCACCTGGAATGGCCTTCCATGCCTCGACAATCCACTTGCAGAATAGGGCAATATCAGGCCTTCGGACTCGTCCTGTCGGCGTCAAGTCATAGCAGCCTTCGGCCATCCACTCGGCGTAATAGCGCTTGATATGCGCTTTGAAGGGCTTATTAAGCGACACATCTAGAGGCTGCAACATTGACGTCATTCCACCGGGTATAACAGCTAAGTCGGTGCTGTTGCGTGAAAGGCAGTCCTTCACTTCCTCAGTTGTGTGGCCGCGGAACGAGTCAAAAACGGCCATGGACCTCTTTGCGAGCATCGCACCGGGCCTCTTCTCCCATACCGTCTTGATCCAGTCTCTGAACAAGTCACTGTTCATCCATGCGTTCTCCTGTGCGCGCACCACCACACCGGCAGGCAAATGAACCTTTGGTAGAGTTTTCCTTTTCAAGATGACGTTCGGTCGCAGTTGCGTGCCGTCGGCGAGGGCACAAAGCAAGACTGTGATGCGCAGTCAACGCGCTCACCGAACTGTTGCCTGTCTTCTCAATCGTTGTGTCCAACGGCATTTCAAAATAAACAGCAGTTTCATCCGCATTGCCGATTTGCGAGAAAATGTAATTGTGCTGCTTTCACAGGCCAATTACATGTCTCTGGTACTTGAGCAGCTTCTCCTCATAAGAAGCCGGCAAGCGTTGACATATTGTAGTCCGCCGTCTGATTGAGAGCCCTTGCCACTTTATAAAGCGGTGAAGCCATCCGCGGCTCGCACGGAACTCGTGAGGTAGGCCTAGCTCCCTCGAAGTCGCCGCGCTTTCACTTGGGCCATCTCGGTCGAAACGGCGTGACCCCTGCTTTTCACATCTTCGATGAACTTTACTAGCTCCGCCTCCAGCTCAGGGTAGGCACCGGTCTCGGGGGCCACGAAATGGCCTACGGTTGCGGTGCGCGGCTTGTAGGCTCTTTTTCTTCTTTCTCCACAGTCGCACCCAGGACTCGTCCACATCGTGCTGTCTTCCCGCTTTGCGATTTCCGAATTCCTCGGCGATGGTGATGATCTTAAGCTTTTGCTGTGCCGTGAAGGCCTGCCGCCGTACGCTACTCATGGTGACAGAACACATCGACTTAGGCTTGGCGAACGGGTCGAGATGTGGGGAACTAGCGGTATCAGCGAGGTAAAGAGCGCTCACACTCGGCAACAACTTGACAGCACTACCCCTTCTAGTACACTGTAACAGCACCCTGGAAGCAACAGAACCGAAATGCATGCCTGCTACCGCATCAAAAAGTATTACATTAATTTATTGATAATATCTCTATAGGCACTATAATATCTCATTTGCCTTGCTGAAATAAATACTGCTTTATTTATTATGGAACTAACTTTAATTATTATGGAACTTTCTTAGACAGCACCACCTTTTTGGCAAGCCCTTTCCAAAAGTAAACATGGCATCCGTGACGTAGGGACATGTGGAGGGTCACTGAGCGGCCGCGAACACCCAAAAAATATACTTGTGGTGTGACAGTGAGATTTTACACTGAACAATCTAATTGTCTCTCCCCAAATGTTTTTCTAAACGCTTCAACGATGCAGGCAAACGAAACCAAAATCGGCCGCAAGCTGCCGTGGTACTTGCGGAGCAGCACGAATTTGCGGAAACCGCCTCCGTAGCCTTCGCTACACTGCTTCACAGCACAACACGCATTGCTGTGAAGCAGCACTATAGGAAAAACCCCACGTATTATCTCCACCTCCACTTTGCCACCGAAATTTTTGGGTTTTTGGTGCAGGTTATACGCACGAAAATACGATATCATACTGCCTGTAAAATGTTCATATGAAAGCGAAACTAAATGCTGTTCTTGAAGACCAGAAATGTTACAAATTTTTGGTGCACCTTACACCATTGTGTAATCTTATCGACTCAGAGGAGCACTGAACAAAAAATTTTGGCCTCGTGTTTTTTTTTCCAGCGTGTTGCCAAGGGCACATAGTTAGCAGCAGTGCACAACAGATAATTAGTTTCAGGTTCCTCATTACCGACCAGTCTCAGTTTCGGTTTGAGAGAGCTCCAAAAACAAGCCGCTAGGTGGAATTATTACCACCTAGCGTGTGCAGCACTTGGCCATGCGGGTACACAGAACTGTGACGCACTTCTGCACGGTCCGCATCAAGATGTCCTTTCGGACAGAAAATGGGACAGCAGTGTTGCCAAACACAAAACTTTCAACGTGTGCTTTGTTGCCAAGGGCTAAAGAGCAGTTGACGAGAAATACCGTATTTACTCGCGTAATGAACCCACCCTTTTTTTTTTTTCCAGAAAAGTTGGCACCAATTGGGGGGGACATAATCCTCACACTTTTTTGGGGGGGGGGGGGGGGAGGGAACCAATGCAAAGTTGGGGGTTGCGAGAATTACACAGGGAACATTTTCCACGAAAACGTACAGAGCGAAAAAGAAAACGAAGTTGCCGCAAATCTGGATTCTCACACCAGCAACTAACAGCAAGCTTTGAGAAGTACTAATTTAAACTTACCTCAACAATAAAAGCACAGGTTCAACACAACGCAAGATTTATTTGAGACACAAAAAGTGTAAGCAAATAGTTGAGAATTAAAATACCCTAGTTTTAGGCACATGGCAGGCCAAATGCGTCCTGGTGGCTTTCAGCTGCCGTCCACCAGTAGCAAACACAAAAACTCGTAGACTTCGAAGGGCCTACCGGCGGCCCTGTTGCTTGCCGTTGTTTAGTGCATGATTTATCACTTTCAACCTGAAAGCAGCTGTGTAGCTTCAGTATCGCCCCATAACGTGACAAGATTAGCGGCACAACATACAAAACGTGCCGCAAAGCGCACTTGCCACTTTGGCTTGGCTTGGATTGGATTGAATCTCTGTGCAATAATAGTACGCTTGATGCTTAAGGGATGGCGCGTGCTATCATCATCAGTGGCTGGAACGAGCAGACGACATTATTGTGGCAGTTTTCGATATTGCGATGATTACTCGAAGGAAAGAAAATCGTATTTTTGTTGGGCAATGTGGGGTGTGTGAGAATTGTGCAAGTGCGAGGATTACGCGAGCAAATATGGTATAACATCAAAAATTTCGCATAATTATTTTGGCTCACGAAATTCACCGTGAATCTTTTTTGTATGTCGAAGATCTTTCTGTTTTTTTTTTTTTTTTTTCTAATAACGAACGCGCACAGATCGGCACCTAAGTGTCATCCTGTCACTCGGTTCCCATGCTCCAGCATATGCAGCCGTGTAGCTAGCATACCGGCCAAATGCCCCCTGCGCAGCAAGTGTCCCACTAAATTCACTATGACGAACCCGGTTACAAAAACTCTGTGCCGGAAACTCAGTGCACACAAATGTCGAGAGTACACAACATGCGGTGGGCGCGGTTGCGCTTTACGTGGCCTCGGAGATAACGCTCGCGCGGCAGTAACGCACTGCGTTCATCTCGGAGGCTCTGTGCTTTTCCTGCTTTGGTTTCGTGTAGCTGTGCTTGCTTGGCGCTATAAGCAAAAAGGTTTCTCCTGCATTTGATAGATGGCTCTCTACCGCGAAAGGCGTAACTTTTAAATCTTGAATGACGTCGTGGGCACTCTCTGGCTTCCACTAATGGAACGCATATGCTTACCATTTGCCAGTCATGTTGGGTGTTCGGAACTTACGCATTGTGGAAGGGCTCCAGAGCAGTGCTGCGGTGACGCCGGCTGAAAGCAGAATCTCCTAGCGACACTAGCAGTTCGACCGAGTCGAAAGCCACGCTTTCGCGCTCTTAACGTTTTTTTTTTTTGTTAAGATAGTACGTCATTACAATAATGCGAACGTTGCAGGCATTCACATGTGAGTTGTTATTATTGGCACGCGGCCGGCGAAAGAGTACGGAAATGATTTGGTGCTGCATACTACGGACATACTGCACGCAAATCGCTGCTGTGAAACGAAACAGCTGGCGTCGCTCTTACATAAACCTAATAAGTATACTTACTTGCGCTATTTTATTAGGCTCATAGTTTTACCTGTATTGCGATTATCTACTGTTAGTGGAGGTCATGCCATTGCTCATACCATGCGATGAAACATTGCATGGTTTTTCGTGAGACATCAGTGTACTCGTACTTTCTTCTCAGTAAATTTTCGTTGCCTTGCCATAAAAGTCTCCAGGTATTCCAGTGTAAAATGATACCCGTGATGTAAATAATCCCTCTATAAATGAGATGTTCAATGAGCGCTATTTCATCTAGCGTCGCCTCTTTCCATAAGCCACCTCACTCCGCATAGGTTGGCGTTCCAATATATGCATCCAGGCATATTCCTTTGCATCTTTGCGCATTTTATACTAAAAAAAAAGGACAATACCGTGCGCAGTTCTAAAAGGTTTCGCACTGCTCCATAGTCAGGGCGAAGATGTGCTCCGGGGGCCTTCTTGTCGTTAGGAGAAGCTCTGCAGCCAGCGCCACCACACCTCGCCCTAGCGAAGTGTGGACCACGCACGTAACCTGGGTAAATAGAAGATTATGCACAAAAGTTGGAAGCTATATGCACTTGCGGCATAGGAGACAACTTGAGGATGTAAACAAATCAAACCCATGAACAGCTATAGATGTTTCAGGCTTACGCAAAACATCGTCGCCATAACACTTGAAGCTCAGGTGCTGTCATCCATGAAATCTCGGCTCGTTCTCACTCAATTCAGGTGGGGTCGCAAGACAGTTTCAAGCAGCGTATGTGTTTTTTTTTTTTTTTCAGCGCTGATGCGCACCCATGCGCGCGTGACGACCGCGTAATAGGAGCGACTAGTGGCACTAGATCCCCTGCGGGGATCTAGTGCCACACCCTGCGCAAGTAGGCGTTTGGTGTGTAGTGACACCACGGACCCGAGCTAACAGGGGAGTTTCTACTCCCTCCCACGCCTAGCCGTGCGTGGCTTTGCCGTGTCCGGGGAAAAGGGGATCCTGGGGGTTGAGCCGACGCTCGGTGATTGGACCTTTAAGGCCCCCTGGCAGAGGCAACACACCTCTTTGGCCCCGGCTTCACGTAGACGGCACCCCTGGGCTGACCCACCCAGGGGAAATCGGCAGTCGCCTTTTTCTATCTCTCTCTGCCTATATCTTCGTCTTTATCTCTCACTATCTATCTGTCCTGTCTTCTACTCTCTTCTGTTTGCTTCCAATTTTCCTGGCGGCAAGGGTTAACCCTGTGCAAATAGCCTACCTTGGTCTAGGCGCATTGGGTTATGGCAGTGTTGTACGGCTGACGTCTGCAAGCTTTCAGCACCTGTAAACTTGCAGCGTCCCCTTGTTGGGCTCCGTGGTGGGTGGCCGCCAACGCTGCTGAACAAAAATAAGACCGGCATGCATGGCGCATTCCCTCTACTACCTGATCGTACCGGCCTAAAGCGGGTACGCACCGACGACATAAATCTCTTCAACCAGCCAATAGAAACTTTTCCCCACTTCCACGTCATTCACTGCGAAAAAACCGGAAAGCAAGCCAGGACCGTATCTCCTTTCGTAGTTGCCAGGTGTCTTACGGAAACTCTCGGGGCTGGATACAAAGTAACCAAAATGGCGGGCGGAGACCTTCTTCTAGAAATTCGGGACAAAGCACAATTTGTAAAGCTAAACAGCCTCTCAATGTTTGGTGACGTACCGATCACCATAACACCACACCGATCCATCAACATCACTCGCGGAGTGGTATCTGATGCAGACTTACTTGAGCTCACCGAGACTGAACTTTTGGAAGGGTGGAAGAGCCAAAATGTCAATAATGTACAGAGAATTATCATCAGAAGAGATAATAAGGAAATACCAACGAAACACTTGATACTCACGTTTGCATCCAGTAAACTACCAGATTCCATTCAAACAGGGTACACAAAGACATCTATCAGGCCGTATATACCAAACCCTCGTCGTTGCTTTCAATGCCAGAGGTATGGCCATGGCTCTAAAACCTGTCGTGGTCGCCAGACTTGTGCACAATGTGGAGTCCTAGGCCACTTGTCTGAGAACTGCAAACAACCGCCACACTGTGTAAACTGCGAAGGAAACCATGCCGCATATTCACGCTCCTGCACATACTAAAAAAAAAGAAATAATTACATTGAAGGTGAAGGAGGACATTACGTTTAAGGAAGCACGGCGAAGAGTCGCTCAATTCTATGGACCTACATACGCTGATGCGGCGCGTCAGGGGGCACCGCCGCACCAGCCCTCGCCACCCCTTCGGCCCGCGCAGAGCGAGCCGTCGGCTGTGGCACCTGCCCCCAAGGCGGCTGTAGCCCAAGCTACACCGTCTACTCCCGAACAGAGACCGAAGACTCCAGAGTCTTCGGGCATCAAGGCCTCCCCTCACCAGGCGAGGCCCAAAATCCGAACTAACAGCCCGCACGTGCGGGCATCCAGTGCCTCCGAGGAGGCAATGGATACGTCGGCACCCTTGGTGCCGAAAGAGCGGCGTGGCTCCTTGGAGCGCGCCAAGAAAACAAAAAAGCAAATAACAGGGCCTGGCGATGGCCCTGTTAAGTGAACTCAAACTCCCCGTCTAAACAGCCACTCGCTTTTCGTACACACAGCATTATTTTACATTCACCATGAACACTCAAATTATACAATGGAACGTCAGGGGCCTTCTCAGAAACCTTGACGACATCCAAGAACTCTTACACGAACACTCACCAAAAGTGCTGTGTGTACAAGAAACACACCTTAATTCAAAACACACAAATTTTCTTCGTAAATACGTGATTTTCCGAAAGGACCGTGTTGATGCCATGACATCATCCGGAGGTGTTGCCATCATAGTGAATCAAGGAATTGCATGCACACACATACAACTCCAAACATCCCTTGAAGCAGTGGCTGTTCGAGCAGTTCTTTTTGATAAACTGATCACAATCTGCACTATTTACATTCCTCCTAGCTATCAGCTACAAAAACGTGATTTACACTCTCTAATTGATGAACTTCCGGAGCCTTATGTTCTCCTTGGAGACTTTAATGCGCATAGCAGGCTATGGGGTGATTCTCGGTATGACGCGCGAGGTCGACTGATCGAACAGTTCCTTCTCTCGTCGAGCGCGTGTCTCCTGAATCGAAAAGAACCAACCTATTATAATCTTGCTAATAACACCTACTCGTCCATAGACCTAAGCATAGCATCTCCATCTCTTGTGGCTCTACTCCAGTGGAATGTCGTCAGTAATCTGTACGGAAGTGACCACTTCCCCGTAGTTTTGAGCACAACTACAGTAACCGAGTGCCCACCACGTGTTCCCAAGTGGCTAATAAACAGAGCCGACTGGGAACAGTTTTATACTATCGCTCGTCTAGGTTGGAATGACATCTGTACTTTGAACATTGATGTTGCTGTGAACTACTTCACAGCGTTTTTGATTGATGCTGCAACAAAATGCATCCCACAAACAAATGGACACCCTGAAAAACGACGTGTGCCATGGTGGAACTCTGAATGCCGAAACGCGCGCAAACGGCAAAACAGAGCTTGGAGGCTGCTTCGGAACTCACCGACAGCTGAAAATCTTGAAACCTTCAAGAAAATAAAGTCTCAAGGTAGGAGAACGCGTCGGCAGGCCAGAAGAGAAAGCTGGCAGAAGTTTTTATCAGGGGTTAACTCATACACACAGGAGGCTAAAGTCTGGAACATGGTCGGTAGGATAGCAGGAAAACAAGTACACACACTTCCCCTCGTAAACACTCAGGGTGATACCTTGGAAGATCAGGCAAACTTCCTCGGTGCACACTTCGAACAGGTATCTAGCTCGTGCCACTATACTGACACTTTCCAAAAATACAGAACAAGAATAGAAAAGCAAAAACTCGAACACAAATCCACTAGATACGAGGCATATAACCAAGCTTTCAGTCTAGCTGAGCTCCAAACATCTCTAAACTCCTGCAGTACTTCTGCCCCAGGTTCTGACCGTGTGATGTATGAAATGTTAAAAAACCTACCAAACGAAACCCGAAAAACCTTACTTTGTTTGTACAATGCTATTTGGTCTTCAGGCACTATTCCTACCTCCTGGAAAGAGGCTATTGTTATTCCCATTTTGAAAGAGGGCAAGGACCCTTCTTTAGCTTCGAGTTACAAGCCTATTGCACTTACAAGCTGCTTGTGCAAAGTCTTCGAAAAAATGATAAACTGCCGACTTGTACACTTTCTTGAAACAAACAATTTGCTCGACCCATTTCAGTGCGGGTTTCGAGAGAGTAGATCCACAACAGACCACCTTGTTCGTATCGAGGCACAGATCAGAGACGCCTTCGTCCATAAACAATATTTTCTCTCTGTGTTCCTCGATATTGAAAAGGCTTATGATACAACATGGCGTTTTGGAATTCTAAGAGACCTATCCCACCTTGGCGTGCGCGGAAGAATGTTTCACATAATCAAGTTACCTGTCAAACCGGACATTCCGTGTCCGAGTTGGCACGGTTCTTTCCCAAACATTTGTCCAGGAAACAGGCGTGCCACAAGGTGGTGTACTTAGCTGCACACTTTTTCTGATAAAAATGAATTCCTTGCGCTTGACCATCCCTCGCAATATGTTTTATTGTACATATGTGGATGACGTCCAGCTTGGCTTTAGGTCTTGCAATCTGGCAATGTGTGAGCGGCAGGTTCAGTTAGGTTTAAACAAGCTCTGCAAATGGGCAGAGGAAAACGGATTCCGACTGAACCCACAAAAAAGCACGTGTGTCCTGTTCTCCAGAAAGAGAGGCATGCACTCAGAACCCGACATTGAACTGAACGGTCAACGTCTGTCTGTTAACACGGAGCATAAATTCTTAGGATTAATCTTGGACAACAAGTTGACCTTCGTACCGCACATCAAGTATCTAAAAACAAAATGTTTAAAAGCCATGAATATTTTAAAAGTGTTGTCACGTACTAGGTTGGGTAGTGACAGGCCATGTCTCATGAACCTATATAGAAGCCTCATTCGCACCCGCTTAGATTATGGGGCCGTTGTCTATCAGTCTGCGACTCAAAGTGCTTTGAAGATGCTGGACCCCGTGCACCATTTGGGCATCCGCCTTTCTACGGGTGCTTTTCGCACCAGCCCCGTAGAAAGCCTTTATGTTGAGTCAAATGAGTGGTCGCTTCATCTGCAGAGAACTTACATGTCCTTTGTTTATTTCCTTAAGGTGAAAGCAGACAAGAAGCACCCCTCATACTCTACTATTAATGATTTGTCGAGCTCAATTTTGTTTCAAAACAGGCCTCCGATGAGGCAGCCCTTCTCAATTCGCCTGAAGAGTCTAGCTGAGGAAACTGGAGTCTCACTAGAACACAGTTTAATGGGTCCTGTAGCATACCCGCCACCGTGGCAATGGCAGACTATAGACTGCGATGTGTCTTTTCTAGAAGTTACAAAACATGCGCCTGTTGCCCATATCCGAACATACTTCCTGGAACTTCAACACAAATACACACGTCTTGAGTTTTTTACAGATGCCTCTAAGTCTAACTCCTCTGTGTCCTACGCTGCTGTCGGCCCATCCTTTTCGGATGCTGGCCCTCTACATCCAGGCACAAGTATCTTCACAGCGGAAGCCTATGCGATACTTGTGGCGGCTAAACACATCAAAGAAAACAAATACAAAAAGCAGTAATTTATACAGACTCTCTCAGTGTGGTAACGGCTCTGCACAGTCTTAAAAAACAAAAAAAAAACCCGGTCCTCGTTTCACTCTACTCTATTTTATGCACACTCTACACACTCAACCAACATGTTGTAGTGTGCTGGGTGCCAGGGCACCGAAAGATTCAAGGCAACGTGAGGGCGGATCAGTTCGCTGCATCCGTCCACAAAAGCACTGCCCCTACACCCATATCAATCCCGGCCCTTGATCTTAAGCCGTCTCTCAAACGAAACCTCAGAGTATACTGGCAGAGCAAGTGGGATACACACACACAAAACAAACTACATGTTATTAAACCACACCTTGGTCATTGGCTGCCCGTATCGAAATCGCGTCATACAGAGGTAATACTAACGAGACTCAGGATAGGACACACATACACGACACACACACACACCTTTTGTCCGGTGGCGATCCACCATTGTGGGACAGATGTGGTGAAGTATTGACAGTCCTTCATATTTTAATTGAGTGCAAACAATTGGACACTGTAAGAAAACAACACTTTCCATTACCCTACCAACAACATATACCTTTACACCCTGCAATGTTCGTCGGTTGGGAACCGCTTTTTAGTCACAAATCATTGTTAGCGTTTTTTAAAGAAATTCATAGTTTTCATATCATATACCCGGGCATCCCGTAGCATGACCTCTCCAGAGAGGTTTTTGCTGCGGTGGTTACACAAGAAAGCACTTGCCTCACGGCCCTTGGACGCAAGGGTATGAACGAGTGAGGCACTTGTGCTGATGCCATACATATCCACTTTCGTCTTTTATTATCACCAACTTTTGTCATCTATTCACACCACACACACCTTTCACGACATGGTCATGATTTTATTACTTGTATGTTTTTACCCGCCTTACCGCGAGGAATTTTATGGCCCTTATACAGCCGCTTATCACAATCATTGTCCATGTTTTTAGTAAGATGAACTGGCTCTCTTTGGCCGTGAAATGGCCCTTGCGCCATAAAACATCAAACATCATCATAGTGGCACTAGATGTGACCTTGTGTCTAAACGATACAAGCAAAACCAAAGTGTATAGAAATTGGCTGTGAGAGCCACCTGCACACTTTAAACATGCGGCGGACCTTGGGAAATATTTTTTTTGTCGAATTAATTCTTCCCGACTTCTAGCAACAGCTCCCTATTGAATAGCTGGCATAAATTTCCAACAATTATTATTGCTCCACTCAGTCAAATTGTGAAGCTAACACATCAATTCTATATTTGGCTTGCAAAGTTTTTTTTTTTCATTACAGAACTTCGATGTTACTGAAGCATAATCACGAGGGGCACGCACTTCTGTCAAATTCGCCAACCTAGTGCATTTTACGAACTATAAATGCTCATCGGTTCGCGCAAAAGTCCAAGAAAATCGCTGTGTTGCCCAAGTCGGCAAATTCAAAAAAATTCAGGTCAAGTGGCTGAACTAACTACTAGAAAGTGCTGGGTGCACGAGAAATAAATTTAACATGCCAAAATCGATGACCGAAAAGCGTCGATCACCGGTGATCGATTTGAATAGGCGTGATAACGATGATAACGAAAGAGTTAAAGGTGTCTAACGACGCTGAGATGAAGGCATGGTAACGTGGAGCGGTGACTTATGCCTTATTCTATGTTATTTAAATAATTTTTATCATCCACAAGTCGCGGCTGGCTGATTTTGTTAATAATGCAGACGAACAGCCGCTTTGACTGGTGAGCTCGCTGACCAAGTGCAAAAAGAACCAAATGCATTGGCATCGGAAAAGGCATTGTTCCACGATGGTGCCCAGCAGCAGCGTGTAGGAAACTATGAACAGAGTGACTAAACATCAGCTTTGGATTGTCTGCAGCTCAAAATCAAGCCATTGGGAAAAGCAGGAGAGTCGCATTGCATAGCAATGGTGGCCCCCATGCTTAGTAAACGGCGGTGGTTTCTAGTGTTGGCAACGCATGTTTTAGTCTTCGTAGTCGTATTTTTATGTTCTGAAAATGCATCAAAATGTCTAAGATTGTGTTTACTGCATGAAATAAATATCTGAGCATAAAATTGCATTGTCAAATTTTATTGAAGTGGAACGGCAGAAGAAAAAGTGTTTGTTTAGCTAGAATATTTATGCATGGACTCTTGTGGACTGCTGATGGGAAACCGAGAATTTTTCGTTGTAGCAGAAATTTCGTTGAAATGGTGTTCGTTGTGGTGGGGTAAATAAAGTTGCTTTCGTTTCTCCTGCAGGAACGTGAGAAGCACAAGAGTTCATCGGAGAAGCATAGGGATAGCACTTCTCCTGTGAAGATCAAGCAGGAAGCGGGAACTTCTAAAAAATCTGGGGCTGAAGGCATGCCCCCACCTCCAGCAAAGGTGAAGACTGAAGTGTCATCGCCACCCCACCCTCCGGCTCCACGGATGACCCTTGAGACCGAGACTGTAGACATCAGTGAGATCAAGGGCGAGGTGCTTAGCGATGATGATGTGCCACTGGTATGTCTTCTTCTTCACCGTCTTACATCACATCAAGATTTGACTACAGTCATTTTATTAAGGAGGGACGTGGCTTTTGTATCGCGTAAAAGTGGCAAAAAAAAAAATTGGTATTTTGAAAAGCAATTTTTCAGTTTCTGGAACCCTTTTATCCGATTCCAAAATATCTAACCTGAAAACCATGCAGAAGTGCTTCGAAAAATTTGTTTCACCCTCCTAGGTAGCAAAAATTATTCTGGAAATTGCGAGAAAATAGGTATTTTAAAATAATTATAGATTCACGATGGCGCGGCTGGAGCCGGCTACTTGGGCTTATCGGAAAGAGCATTTTTCAGTGTTAAATTTATCTAGTGAAATTCGTCAGCAGAAAAGGTTGACTGATTTTAATATAATCAATTATATCTTTTGTTTCTACACAGTCTGCACGTAAGCCACAGCAAAGGCTGTCTGATACCTCATCTGTCAAAAACAAGCGTGCTTTGGAGTCAGATTCTGAAGAAGATGAACCCCTTGCTATCAGGTAACTAAAGTTTGTGTGTAGCATTCTCTACTCTTATTTGAAATGCAATGTAGTTTTTATCATTGACATTGTGTTGTAAAACCTGCATAGTGCCCCAGACTAACCTTTAGAATGTGCACATTTGTTTGACACTATTTACGTACAACACATTTGCTAGGCATATTTTCATTTTATTTTTTGTGAAAGGTAAACAACAGAAGCTGTAACTAAGATAAGAAGGATGTTTTGAATTCTTTTGCTGTACACAAGGCGCAATGTGACATAGTGTAAGCCCCACCGCAGTAATCTAGTGGCTAAGGTACTCGGCTGCTGTGACCCGCAGGTCGGGGGGATCGAATCCCGGCTTGGCGGCTGCATTTTCGATGGAGCCAGAAATTCTGTAGGCCCGTGTGCTCAGATTTGGGTGCACGTTAAAGAACCCCAGGTGGTCAAAATTTCCAGAGCCCTCCACTACGGCGTCTCTCATAATCAACACATCGACACATTCATAATCAACACATTCAACACATCGACACTGTTGACGACCATAAAACGATTGAAAGAAACATCGTGAACGCCTGCAACCCCTTAGCACTTTTCAGTGCGATTGCGCATGCACACGTGGACATGCGCCATCGCACTGAAAAGTGCGAGCAGATTTTTGACATGGTGGCATCATTTGCCGAGAGAAGAGTGCAATTTTTATCTGACTTTGAGAATATATTGTGAAGTCCAGGTTGCGTGCTGTGCTATAATATTTAGCTCGCGTGTTCTCGGTAGCTTCGACGACCTATCGGCAGTGTTTGCTGGCCATGCTGAAAAAGTGTTGCAGGGGCCATTTAAGGGGGGAGGCTACCATCGGATACCAACTTTTTTGTTTATTGAGATATCTTAATGAAATTTTCAGGATAGACTTATAGCAAAAGCATTAGAAGAACTACAAAATTTCATCAAATTATGTTCACTGGTTTTCAAGTTACAGCAGAATATCAGGGTAGTGCACATGGTTCTCTTATTACAGGCCTGGAGAACTTTCAAAAGGTGCTGGAACTGTGAAATTAACTATGATTCCCAGATTGATACTCCAGGGGGTAACAGAGCCCTTTTTTTGAATTTCCTTGCTGAAAAGTTTTAGCAGACCATCAAACTTTGTGTTTGTGATTAGGATATTATCAATCAAATTTTGATTAAATGTAATAAATAACACACACAATATATTGAAAAAATGGGCTTGTCACCGCCTCAGAAATTTATTCATGTACATAATAAAAAAAGACTTTTGGAAATCCAGTGAGTGGTTCCAGAGATATGGCTGGAATAAGCAGCCTCACTAGCCAAAAAAGTAATTTTGTGAAAACGACGTTTGAAAGTTTTGAGCACATAGGCAGTTCTAAAATGAACCTGCAGCGTAACTGGAGGTCTCCTTTGGCACTCTCTTTCTTTGCCGCCTTTCCATCTTCTCTAGGGATCGCTTCTTAGCCTTTTTCAAGCGCAGAGAATCTTTCTCGGCTGCCCGTTGAATGGCCAGGTGTTAGCCCCACTGATGAAGCTAGCTCTTGGGTGGCCCTGTAGCAGCCAGCATTGTATCTTAGCACTGCATCATGCAGTGCTGTCTCCACAGCAATCAGTGACGCATGCTGCTCTTTGGGCATGAGGGACCACAGCACAGAGTGAAAGGACTCTGATGCATTCTGCGTCTTTGCTCCCAGGCAGCCTTGCAGAAGAGAAGCCTGTGAGAGCCTCTCATAAATGGGTAGAAGTGCATCTGCAACATAGCGTGGCAGCTTGTACGAATGCTTCGGAGGTGGAACACCGGTAATCTTGCTGGCATTGTGACGACACCAGGGGTCTGCACCCTCTGGGCACAAGTCGTGGTGCGGCTCCTCATCCGTCGACGTCACATGGTGGTACGATGCCATCACTGCCCGCCGCATTGCAGCCACATCATCGGAATTGTTCCGTAGGGCCCAGCCATAATAATCTGTCAACTTGTCGATGAGGGCCTTTGTCAGCCTGCCCTTCCCTCCCAAAGCCTTGCCACTTTTCTGCACAAGGTTGCGAAGTGCAGTCCCCATCCTTTTCTGAACGTGGTTCAGGCATTCCTCTTTTGAAATGGGGACCAGTCCATAAACATTTTTTTGTACAAGGGCAGAGAAGGTGGCACTATCTCCATCAGACACGAGCGTTGTGTAACGGAGGTTGTGCTTCGACAGTGAGCGTGAAAAGAGGATGATAGCTGCCTCAACCTCCATTCTCCCTGATTTAGAGTCGGTGTTTTTCTGGCACACATGATTCTCCAGCCAGCATGCATAGTCTGCGTCTCTAGGCTTTGGCCCTACTTGGCAACCAAGGCACTGATTAGACAGAACAACGGCGTCCAAGATAAGGCGCGTATGGTATTCCATAATTGCCCCGACTCCAATATGGGATGTGTGCCCACGCTTGTGCCATGTTCCATCATAACAAACTGTTATATCTCTGGTGAAATATTGATCCATTTCTTTGTAAGTGACTTTTACAGCAGAAGCAGATTCTGCATAGAAATTTTCTATGCATTGTGTCTGCGGTTCCCTGAATTCCTTCAGGTGCTTCTGAAAGGTCTTGTGATGGAGGCCACGATGGGACACGTTCATCGCTGTCCAAAAGTCGTTGAGAGCTGTTTGTCCCTTGCCTATTTGTTTTGTTGCCATAATGGCTCTTACATTCACATCAAAGGCCTTTGTGTCATCCTGACGAGATGAACTCCATGAGCTTGAAACTACTCCACAATGCAAGCATACTAGCTCAAGCTTTGCAGCAAGTCCAAGTTGGGTGCCTCCTCGTACCTTCATCCCAATCGCGGTGCACCGGTGGCACGTGGTCCGAGATAGCAGGTCGTCTAGGGCATCCATTTGCACAAGGAAAAATTTTTCGCCTTCACTTGTAGCGGTGGCAGCTTCATGATCGCGCTCCATTGCCTGAAATTTCCGCTCCGTCGCTGGCATAGCGCCAAGTTCTCTTTGCACAGCAGCGCGTTGTTGATCCGCCGCCTCTTTCTCCTCGCACGTCAGGAAACTTGTTCGCAAATGCACAGTTGACGACGCGATCGCACTCGAGGCCGATGAAAGAGAAGATGCGGAAGCCACTGTCGATGAGCACGAGACACCAGGCGC
The DNA here is from genome assembly GCF_043290135.1 of Rhipicephalus microplus. Classification (NCBI taxonomy): domain Eukaryota; kingdom Metazoa; phylum Arthropoda; class Arachnida; order Ixodida; family Ixodidae; genus Rhipicephalus; species Rhipicephalus microplus. Next base: position 187,252,208 of record NC_134710.1, on the reverse strand, counting down.
ACTTGTAACGACAAATTCTTGCACCGGCGGAGCAGGAGTCCCGTTGCTAGGCGCGTCGATGCGACCACTCTCTTGCGTAGATGAAGCAGAAGCTGCCCCACAGGTACCGTCGGCGCGATCACCGTCGGCGCACGTGCGAGCGGAGAGCCTCGTTGCGCGGACAAGCTTCATAGCTCGCTTCCTTGCACCGAACGATTGTAGCGTCTTCTTTTTCGTTGGGCGCATCGTGAGCGAACACAACAATGGTCTCGTATAGACAGTTGAAAATCGTCTCGTAAAGACGGTTGAAAATCGTTTCGAAGACAGTTGAAACGTGGAGAGTATGCGAACGGCTGCAACGATACACGGAAGCGAGCGGAACACAAAGACGCCGGACGGAGGAGCAGCAGACGAGCGGCCGCATTATGCGCAAGAGCGCTACGTCATCGCGTGCAGCAGCCAATGGCAGTCGCGGGCTCCCCCGCGTCCTTGGGGAGCGCGCGCTTCGCCCAATCCCAGCTGCGCGCCTCAGCCGCGGGAAACTTGAAAGCTCTCGCGAGCACTTCAATCATGAGCGGCTTGCTCCTCTCCTGCGCTGCCGCCGGCGACGCAGGTGGCGGGGAAAGAAAGAGCAAGAATTCACAAACAAAACAACACCAAAATGGCGGCGCTCCGTCGAGCGGTCGAGAAACTGCGATCACGCCAAGTTCGGGTATTTTGAGCGCTCGCGTGCCGCTCGAGGGCCGCCGCGGCATGTTCTAAACTTTATTTCAAATTGTTTCGCGACGAATTAGACGTTGATATTTACAGAAAAGGTAGTTTATGACACATACTGCCCGAGTATGTGGTTTGGCAAAAATCGACTTTTTCGCGATTTTTCGGTTTTCAAAGGCCGCGTCCCCCCTTAAATTTGGAGTAAGGCTTTGCAACAAAGCATATTTCCTCTGAATAGGAGTTTTCACAGCTTAGCATAGCTGTACTGCAGTGAAAACACCTTTACAGGCGGCTACATGCAGTTTACATCTTTTCAATGTCCAATACTTTAAAATATTCGATAATTTAAATTTGAATCGAAAAGAATTCGAATATTATACTATTCGTACAAATATTTGAAGTATTCGAATATATGCACAAGCCTACTATAAAGCTTATGTGGTACTGTTGTTTCTAACAGTAACGTGATGATGTCACACTGTAGGTCACAGAAAGCTTCCAAGAAGAGCAAGTCTGAAGAAAAAGTCAAGAAGAAGCGGAAAGCTGACGACAGTGATTATGAAGATGATATTAAGGTCTGCATTTTTATTTATTCCTTGCATAGTTTTACTATAAATATTCAAAACAAGTGCCCGTAGTCTGATAGAAACTTGCCTATTGGTGTGTTTTCATGTCTATAGGACAGTCAGAATAGAACTACCGCTCACCGCAACTACTGCAAATGACTCTGTCGAAATTATCACTGAAATATTACCGTTTGGTTCTGACGACACTCGGCCAGTGCCCACAGCACTGATAAAATTGCAACTGATATCACGTAATCGTGGTGGACCACCATGCTGAATGCATGCTAGTAATCCGCAAGAATCCCCCTTCCCCCCAAAAGCAACTCTGGCTCAAATGGTTATTGGCGTCAATGATACAGGCAAACCTAGATATAATGAAATTGATAAATTCCTGGAAAAAATTTGTTATAAAAAGGGTTTCGTTATATGGAGGTTCAGTACGAAAATTCAGAAAATAAACGCACAAATCGAACAAAAGGCAGACTGGCTGCAGAGTTTACCCAAAACTCATATTTAGCGGTAAAAAGCTGCGTTACTATTGCGATAGCAATTATATGGACGCTCTCGACGAGTTTTGCCCTTGTCACCATTTTCCGTAACAAGTCCAAATTGATAACATGCCACGGCGCAGCATAACTTTCACGAGCGGGTGAAAGCGTGCAAGCGCTGCAGAAGCAGAGATCAAAAGAGTCTACCCATTTCTATCGCCTGGAAGGCGCATAAGGTACGCTATTTACTGGCGTAATGAACCCACTCGTATAATGAACTCCCCCTTCCCCCCCACCTTGGTCTTTGAAAAAAGAAAAACAAATTTTAATGTATCTCTTCATTTTATTTCGGCGTGATAGCCAGTGCCGTTCACTATCGAAACAACGGTAAATCGACGCAATAAAAGTCAAAGCATAGTTTCGCAACCGTGCTAAACAGTTGCGATCAGCGCAAACTCGTACGACGTCAATAAAAATTCAAAGTCGCACTTTTTGCGACAGAGCGCCATCTGTAGAATGCAGGAGAAACCTCCTTGATTATAGCACCACGCAAACACAACTGCACGAGAACAAAGCAGAAAAACAAATGCATAGCCTTCGAGTGGTGCCCATTGCCTGCTATCTCAAAGACCATGCAAAGAGCCCACCGCGCCGACGGCACAACGGCCACGTTTGTGCACCGCCATCCGATGCTGCATTTTTATTGTCGGGTTTGTCTGTTTGTTAAGGGAGAAAACAAGAGAGGGTTACAGAAACGATTCGTCGCGCATTTTGTGGGCCAGAACAAGCAATACCGTCATGCGAAGTTTGCGCTCTTATAACTCTTGTGACTTTTTCTCCCACGTAATAAACCCTCCCCCTGAATTGAAGTCAAAAAATAAAAGCGGTTTCATTACATGAATAAATACAATAAATCCCCACTTGTTCGAACTGCCGTTAAATGCTCAAACAGAAAGGAAACCACCTGACTTGAACAAGCATGAAAAAAAAAAACGCGGAGGGGTGGGGGAGGTGGGATCCTTTAGCAACAATGAACTTTGATTTTAAAGGCAGTCGCGATACCTGGTGCATTTGCTACATTGGCAAGTATCGGTGCACTTTCAACTTGAAAAAGCTGTGTGAAAAGAGCACTTCTCCCTGGAGCGGCAGTCTTTGCTCACACCAGCATAACATTACAAATTTTTGCTATCGTGTTATTGCATTGCATTAAACGCGCCGTCGTGTTATTGCCAGAACTAATCAGGTAATCGCAAAAGCCATGAGATTGCGAACTCTCAGCAAGGCGCAAAACTGAAGCATGTGACGAGTCAACCTCCAAAGATTCATGTTCTCGCAGAGTTTCCATCAGCACCTAATCTGACATTTTCTCAGTAGTAATGATGCGGTTGTCCGCGTTTGAAAAAAATTAAAAGCAAATAAAAAAGCAGGCATCGTCAGGGGCCGCAACATGCGTGTGCAGTAAAATCATGCATGCACGCACTGCGTCCAAAATGAAGAGCGAACACCACAGACACGGATACCACGTAAAACTATTGCGTAAAGCGCCCTCCATATGTAGATGGTTCCACATGTGTGACGCTAACTAAAAGCGTGGCACTCCCAACTCAACAGTGGGTTATGTTTTCCTTTTATATTTATTTGTTTTTGGTTTGGAGGCAGAAGGGGCACATGTGTCCACAGCGGAAGAACGGTGGCAACACCACCTCGTGGGGTGCAGGCCCGCCTCGTGCTCACCTGTGCGCAAACACGAGCGCTCGCTTTTGCCTGCTGCGACGCGCGAGCCGCTGCCACTTCACGCTTTGTCAGTGGTGGGGCACCCAAGGGAGAGTCATGCTCGTACCGAATTCCGTGGCAAATTTCCTAGGCTGTCCGTGGGGAAAATTCGTTATACAGTTAAACTTCGTTATAACGAAATTGGAGGGCCGCCGCTATTTGCTCGTTATAACCAATATTTCGTTATAGCCGTAGTGGGCATTTACCGCCAATATTATGCACTGTACTTACCCCCAAAAAATAGTGGGCGAAGTAGCATCCCGCCGCACGGTGGTATGCAACAAAATAACCGCATTCCCAAATAAAAAGAAAAAAGTCATGCACCTGTTTTAATGCACTTCAAAATACACAGCTTGCATTTCAGGCAGACTTAGCTGCAAAGAAGTCCGTAATTGGATGTTGATGCATCTTCCTGATGCGAACGATGGCTCGCTCAGCTGCGACCGCAATGTTCAAGCCATCTTCGCCGCCCTCGTGAGCGCCGAAGTAGCGGCGCAGTACGTCCACCACGTCTAATGCCTCCGACGCCGTCGGCACGTTTGTCTCCTGTTCGTCGACAGAGTCATCGTCACTGGTTTCGTTACGATCACTGACAGCGCGCACAATATCGTCATCCAGGAGCTGCTCCGTTGCCACCACTTCCAAGTCTGCACTTACATAGTCGCAAAACGACTCGCTGTCGGGCACGACACCGGCGTCGCGAAATGCCGTCCATGATGCAGCGACTTCGTCTGATGTGGCAAAACCGTCCGGCACAGTGGGCTCGTCTGATGGCTCAACGTTGGTGTCTGGTGCAGCGGCAAATGAGGAGTGTCGAAAGCAGTTTGCGATCGTGGTCGCCGTCACACTCATCTACGCCGCCTCAAGCATTTCGAGCGCAGCGTACAAGTCAACATCGGTGTCTCGCTTCATCCTCATGTTGAGCAGGAGCTTGTCTATCACAGAGCTGCTCCGTTGCCACCACTTCCAAGTCTGCACTTACATAGTCGCAAAACGACTCGCTGTCGGGCACGACACCGGCGTCGCGAAATGCCGTCCATGATGCAGCGACTTCGTCTGATGTGGCAAAACCGTCCGGCACAGTGGGCTCGTCTGATGGCTCAACGTTGGTGTCTGGTGCAGCGGCAAATGAGGAGTGTCGAAAGCAGTTTGCGATCGTGGTCGCCGTCACACTCATCTACGCCGCCTCAAGCATTTCGAGCGCAGCGTACAAGTCAACATCGGTGTCTCGCTTCATCCTCATGTTGAGCAGGAGCTTGTCTATCACACGCTTGCGGTAACCTGCCTTCAGCGACATAATCACGGCTTGGTCAAGCGGCTGTATTTTTGCTGTGCAGTAGGCAGGAAGGAACAGCAGCTCGATGTTTTGAAGCACGGCAGCGGTATGGTGGGCGGTGCAGTTATCTAAAACAAGGCACACCTTGCGGTTCGCCTTTGCCAGCTTCTCGTCCGATTCGCAAAGCCATTTTGAAAAAATCTCCCTGGTCATCCAGGCTTTGCGATTGGCTACGTACTTGACTGGGAGCTGCCTCTTACCCTTAAAGCAGCGAGGGGATGCACTTTTGCCAATTACGAAAATTGGCAGCTTCTCAGAGCCGGTCATGTTTGCACAAAGTAGCGCAGTGATCCGCAGCTTACTTTGTTTGCCGCCATGGCACGGCTCGCCTTTGAGGGCTGACATCTTGTGCGGCAACATCTTGAAAAAGAGAGCGGTTTCGTCCGCGTTAAAAATATCCTCCGCGCTGTAGTTTTCTAGCAGCCGCACGATGTTTTCTTTCGCCCACTTGGTAGCCTCTGCTTCGTCGACAGATTGCGATTCGCCGCAGACCGCTCTCCCGACAATGTCGTGGCGCTCCTTGAAGCGGCGTTGGAGCCAACCCGAACTTGCTACGAAGTTGTCATAGCCCATGATGCAGGCAAAGTCTCTCGCTTTGCTTTGAAGCAAGGCGCCGCTCACCGGCAGATTCACGGCCCGCGTGTCCAAGAACCATTTAAAAACTGCCCTTTCGACCGCTTCAAAGGCAGGTGCCCTCATCCTCTTAGCGCTTCCTTTCACGCCACGTGCAACAGTGTCGATGATGGACTCCTGCTTGCTCAAGATGGTTGACAGTGTGCTCGTCGATACGCCAAAGTCTCTTGCCACATTGCCTTTCTTGGTCCCCGATTCGACTGCTGTTATCATAGCCGCCTTCTGATCTAGCGTTATGCGCTTTCCCTTCCCGCCTGGCGCATTCATGTTGCTGGAATCACGAGCGCAGCACGATAAAAGATAAGGCGGAAGTGGTCGAAAAAGAAAGGAAACACGCACGCAAAAGCAACGCGGCTCACGTCGGCGAGCGACAACACTTGCAAAGTGACTGTGAAGAGGAAGGGCCAGAAGGGGTGCTCTTTTGCGCTGCCCTCTAGGAACCGGTTACTCAAGGGGAAGGGGGTATGTGAGATTAGAAAACGCGCCTCAGCGCCACGAGAAAGGGGAGAGAGAGAATGTAAAGAAGACACAAAAGAAAAGAAGAGGGCGAGACGTTCGCGGAGCTGCTGAGCGCTCCGCTGTCGGTGGTAGCCAAGCAGCGCACGTGCAGCGACCTCTTCTCCAGAAACAGCGCGTGCCGTTTGTTTTGCGCGCGTTGCTGCAGGGCGCGTGGTGGCAGTTTCGAACTGCTAAATACAGTTCTCGCGTTGCGCGGCATCTCAAATTCGCATTGTGCAATGTCGTGACATCGGCTCAAAATTTTACTTCCTAACAAAATTTGTTTGTTATATCCCATAACAGGCAAATTCTGCCTCGTTAAAACGAGGTTTTGATTACATTGGTTTGTATGGGGACTTTCTAGGGGAATTAGGACTTGCTCGTTGTATCCATTATTTCGTTATAGCCGTCTCGTTATAACGAGGTTTAACTGTATCAAAGCTGTGTTCCTCTATTACTTTGTTACATAGAGGTCGCAAATACATGTGCTTGTTTGGAGCAACGGCGGGGAATAGAGCAACTTAGTTATATCGAGAAATTTGTTATATGGAGGTTTGTTTTAGCAGGAGGTAAGTTTATTTACAGAAAGGCAGAGAGGTCGGCCTGAGCGATAGCTTGCTCTAGCCTGCTACTCTACACTGGGGGAAGGGAAAGGGGAAAAGAAAGATTAATGGATGACGATGGTGAGATAGAGAGGTGAGTATGTAGTGTTCTTTCTAGCCGAGACATTTTATAGCCGCGCACATAGTCCAGTTGTTTCTAAAAAGGTAATAACTGCTCTTGTGACCGCAGTTGCACTGTTGGTGTCTGGCCAAGGGCCCAACATGGTCTCATCAGTTAATGACCTACTGCGATATAGTTCAGTAGAAGAAATCGGTGTTTGTCGTTCACGTGCGTATGCTGGGCAGACACAAAATATGTGCTCAAGTGTTTCTGGCACATCACAGTGTTCACAATTAGGACCGGTGTCACTGCGACTGATGATATGTGCATAACGGGTTGTGTACGCTACACCAAGACAAATGCGGTGGATCATACTTGTGAGTTGCCGTATCAATTTAGGAGGCATGCGGCACCTCATTTCCGGGACCCATTCGTGAAGTCGCTGGTGTCGCTGTTCCGGTTTGGTTCAGTGCTGAAGTGTGTAGCTGCGCATCATGCAGCGAAGCAGGGCGTTCCTATCAGCTCGTGAAAACGCAATGCGTACTTCAGGGGCACTGCTTAAGGCATTTTTAGCTTCAGCGTCTGTCTCTTCGTTTCCCATCACGCCGCAATGAGCAGGAATCCACTGGAAAGATATTAGATGACCATTTGTTGAAGCAACCTGAATAAGTTCTGTGATTTCTATTGCCAAGCTGTAATACGGACCTTGCTTCATGATGCAATTAATGGTTTGCAAAGCGGGTTTGGCATCACAGAAAATCGTCCAGGCTCGAGGTCGCTCTCCGGAAATAAACCTTATTGCCTCCCAAATAGCGACAAGCTCTGCGGCAGTTGATGTGGCTTTATGGTCCACTTTGAATCGTCGAGCAATATCCATGTCTGGGATGACAAAGGCTGCGGCGGAGGTGTTTAGCGTGGTGGATCCGTCGGTGTACACGTGCAGAGAATCACTGTACGTTATAAATGTGATATAGGGTCAGTTGTCTGAGGCCAACAGAAGAAATGAGCGACTTCTTCGTAATTCCAGGTATCGTAAAAGAGACAGGTGGTTTAGGCAGGACCCATGGAGGCACTGCAGGGGCATTTGGCGGAGAAAACCTTGATGGTATAATATTTTCATGCCGCGATATTTCTCTTGAGAAACTGCAATCTGGGTGAGTGGCGGGTAGTACTGACAGTGGGTGCTGTCTGTGTCTGCTCAGTAATCGGAGGTGAACTCTAAGTGGCTCGCAGAGCATGTATACACTGATGGGACAAGCCCGAGCCTCTGCGATTGTCCCATTTGTTGAAGTACAGCGCGGTAGACCCAAGCATCTTCGTAAGCATTGAGCTTCAACACTCTCTAGTGTCTTCACACAACTAGGTCTTATATTGGAGAGCACCGGCATGCTGTATCGAATGTATCCCACAAATAGAGCATTGTACAATTGAAGTAGCGATGATTCTGATGGGCCCCATCTTGCTCCTGCTACGTGGCGAAGAATGAGAGCAAAGCTCTTCAATTTAGATTTAAGTACTGCGACATGCCTTGTCCGCGATAGATCTCTGTGTACGACAACCCCAAGGAACTTGTGGTGCGCTACAGCAGGTATCGCTGTCCCATTAATAAATATCGGGTATTGCGACATATGCTTGCGCGTGAACGCAAGCACTGCGCATTTGTCGATTGAAAGAGTGAGCCCCTGACGTCGTAGATATTTGTATGTGATCGTCACTGCACGCTGTAGTTTAGCTCGCAATTGCGGACGAGTAGTTCCGGATGCCCATATGCATATGTCATCAGCGTATGCACTGATCTTCACCGTGCTGGGAAGTTCTGCTGCTAGGCCGATCATTGTGACATTGAATATGATCGGGCTGAGAACTCCTCCTTGGGGAACACCACGATGAACCTTATATCGATGGGTGTCTCCGTTACTTGTCATGTAAATGGTGCGGTCCCTAAGGTAGCTAAAAATCCAAGCGTACAGTCGTCCACCCATGTCGAAATCTTCTAGTGCGTCAAGGATCGCATAATGCAGCACATTATCGTAGGCACCCTTAATGTCTAAGAAAACCGCCGCCACTAGTCTGCGTCGGCTTCTTTCCTCTTCAACGCTGGTGATCAAGTCGACCACACCATCAATGGCAGATTGGCCTCTTCTGAAGCCGTTCATAAATGCAGGAAAGGAGTTGTTGCTCTCTAGAAGCCACTCTAATCGTGCTAGTATCATTCTTTCCATCGCTTTTCCGCCGCAGCTGGCTAACGCGATTGGTCTGTAGGAGGAAAGTGCATAAGGACACTTCCCCGGCTTAAGCAATGCAATAATGCGACTGCATTTCCAATTAGATGGGACTTCTCCTGACTCCCATAAGGTGTTATAATGAGATAACAGGATACGTCGTGCTTCTGTATCAAGATGGTTGAGTGCAGCATACGTGATTCCGTCGGGTCCTGGTGCCGATGATCGGCGGGAGGCAGAAATCGCAGCGTCAAGCTCATGTATTGTAAAACGTACATCAAGGCACTCCTCAGACGATGGAGGTGCAATGGTAGTAAGAGGCTCATTAGTGGCAAGACCATCAGTGGTGTCCATGATGAGGCTACAGTAGTCACTGCACGCTATCTCAACTTCTGTCTGTCCCTGATGTAAAGCAACAGCTTGAAATGGTTGACGTTGTTGGGGAGTTGTCTGCAAACTTTGTACGACCCGCCAGATCTTAGATAGAGGTTGCCTGGGGTCCAGAGATCCACAGAAATTTCTCTAACGTTGCCTGTCAATCTTGTCAAGATGCCGAAGAACATGTCGTTGATCTCTACGACAGGCGGAAAGGTCTGAAGGCCACTTCGTTCGTTTGTATCGGCGTTCGGCACGGCGACGGATTGCACGAAGGGCCTCGTATTGGGAGTCAACTGCTGATCTCTGCATCGGTAGGTTAACCTGTTTGGTTGTGTCACGCAGTGAAGAAGCAATGATGTTCTCTACCTCGGATGGATCAGTCGTGTGCTCACAGCCAGACTTGACAGATGCCTTGAACAGTGTCCAGTCGGTTTGACGGATGTAGCGTGTGTGCGTGCGGCGAAACCACCTGAACTGAACATAGGTTGGAAGGTTATCACTGCCACGAGTGTCCAAATCTGTGCACCAACATGCGGAAGACTGAAGGCTTTTGGAAACGAAACAGAGGTCGAGGCAGCTGCTGTAGGACGTGCCACGAACAAATGTAGGTGATCCGTCGTTGAGTACGCTTAGTCCATAGTTGTATATAAAATTGGCTAAATTCTTTCCGCGATAATTCGTTGTAGTGCTACCCTAGAGAGGATGATGTGCATTAAAATCGCTGATCACAATGTGTGGCCTTTGTGCTGCTTGAAGAATGGTCCCCAGGTGGAAGCAGTCCATCTGTGCACTTGGGTGTATGTATCCTCCTATTACGGAGAATGTCCGCTTTTTATGTGTTATAGTCAGGCTCACGTAATTATTGCTGGTATGCGACGCGACTTCATTTCTCAAGAACGTCAAATCACGGCGTATACAAACGAGAACTTTGCTCGTATGTTGATCACTGCGGGACCAAATCTGGATATATCCAGATATACGAAAAGTTGAAACCATATTCGGTTCACATATAACGATAACAGGAAATTGATATTTAAAAACCCATTGTCTGAAGTCTGACAGACGGCCACGTAGGCCACGAGCATTCCATTGCATAACAAGCGACTGGCGCATGTGTTCTTCGAACATCAGTGCCATGTTCACTTACTAAAGAACCAGTAGAAGAGGCCTCAAAGTTGAAACCATATTCGGTTCACATATAATGATAGCAGGAAATTGATATTTAAAAACCCATTGTCTGAAGTCTGACAGACGGCCACGTAGGCCACGAGCATTCCATTGCATAACAAGCGACTGGCGCATGTGTTCTTCGAACATCAGTGCCATGTTCACTTACCGAAGAATCAGTAGAAGAGGCTCCAAAACCTCAAGTAGCTGCACAGCCGCCTTAGCAGCGGGAGTGTTTAGGCTGCTGAGAATCTTACGCATCGAACCCATCAAATTTTTAAGCATAGCCTTCACATCTGCGTTGTCCATCTTCTTGTTTTCTTCATTGGGGGTAGGGGCACTATGTGATGATGGCGCTACCGTAGCTCTTGACGATAGTGAAGGCCACTGAGTCTCCGACGTGGGGAGAGCCAATGACTGGTTACATTCTACTTGCGTGGACTGTATTGGCATTTGAGCATCTGTATCCTCCTTTCTGGCCGACAAAAGTAGGCTAGGAGGTGGTGAGGGCACAGTTTAGTTTGTCGAATATGATAAGCTATGAGCACTGCTGCTTCTTTTGCGTCGGTGTCGCGAACAATGTTTACGGCGCCGTACAGCCCTTGCAGCTTCTCTGTGAGCGCAGTGGTCTCGAACCATCTTCTTCAGGATACTAATTTCATTCCTCATTTTGGGACAATTCTTTGATGTTGCGTCGTGAGCGCCTGAGCAGTTTTGGCATTTGGCCACAGCATTGCAGTTATCACCATCATGAAGGCCACCGCAATGCTTGCAGGTTATTGCACCCTTGCAAACTGCACTAACGTGCCCAAATTTCATGCATTTATGGCATTGCAGAGGTTTTTGACGTAAGGACGTACTGAGTGCCTCACGTACCCAACTTTTACATGTGTAGGTAACGTCTTCGACTGAAACACTACTTTAACACATCGTGTGCGTCCAAAGCGGTGGAAGCCAAGCACGGGAGCCAACGATGACAGCAGTTTCTCGAGACTCGAGTCTGTTATCTCCTCATCCACATCGTATATAACTCCTATTGTCGTTTCTTCGTCGTACGCGGAGAATGCGCGAACCGGAATGTTTCCTAATTGAACAATCGCTTTCAGCGTGTCCAATAAGGCCTTTGTAGTGACCTCCACGGACAGTATGTTCTTTCAGGTATTTATGCGTATTTCTACGACTTTCCCTGGAGCGATGAGCTCAAAGTACTCTGACAGGCTCTGCCTATTTAGAGTGTTCAAGATGTCTCTCTTCGATGTCGGCACATACGAAATGGTGTACGACCGCATGCTACTCGCCTTTGTCTGTGCTTGCCGGCCAGTCGGCGATGTCCGGCTGATTTTCCTCTTCAGGCGTCGGCTTGGTACGACCACGTAGTCGCTGTCCGAAGCCATATCTTCAACAGAGGAGTCATCAGAATTGTCAACGTGGGCCACGCTTGGGCCGGGGTGAGAACGTGCGTCAGGCGCACTATGATGTGGTCGGCCCGGTCTGGGTGTCTGGATGGGGTTTTGATCCCCCATTCTAAGGGGGAACGCCCCTCCGAGGTGTGTCGATTATTGAAAAATCTTGGCAAAAGAATGAGGAAACTCTCAGAGCTCGAAGCAGAGGCTGTTCTCTGTGACAACTTCTTCTTCCTCCTTTGTTTTAGCAGGTTTAACTGTATTTAAATAGTGTGAAAATTATCCCCTCTAGAACCGCGGACCTGACTCTGGCACCATTAAAATAAAAGCTAATTGAAATGGACTAATCAAACAAATATTGATTGAAGAAGCTGACCAATTTTGTTTAATGTGTGTTGGCCAGGCAATGTTTTTTTGAGTGCTAACAAGCACAGATCTACGTGCAAGGTATGCTGAATTCCTTCAGTGGAATGCAGTTTAGTTATTTTGATTCAGTAAAAGCTTGTTAATTTTGGAAACCAAATGAATGGGTTCATTCTCTGTTCCAAGCAAGCGTATGTGTTACGGCATCACATGTTAATTTGGTCATAATTGGCTGCTACACAGTTCATTCAGATGATCCTCTGAACGTAGCATATAGTATTATAATTCTGGGGAAGAAGGAAAGAAAGGCCTTTGGCAGCAGCTGCCTGCACCAGGAGTCTGTGCCTGTGGGACACAGGCTGTCATTCGACTCACTATCATTAGAAGTGACGTGATAGTAAGTCGCCATCACAGCTCTGTGCATGGCATTAACATTTCCTTTGTGAGATTTAAGCGCCCAGCCGTAATAAGAACTCAACTTAGTGATGAGGTCCCCGGTGAGCTTTCCCCTTCCTCCAAGGGTTTCACAGGCACCTCCTTTTTGTCTTGCTACTAAATTGCGTAGGGCAGTGCCCATACGCTTTTGGACGTGATTGACACAGTCTTACTTTTGTACTTTTATGAAGCCGTAGACATCTGCTTCTTGCAAAGCTAGAAAAATGCGGCTGTCAAGATTGTTGTGTACTTCACGCCAATTTTTAGGGACCTCTCAAAGAGGAGCACAGCTGCCTGAACTTCCATTTTGCCAGCTTTTTATGTACTATTTTTTTGGCACACGTGGCTGTCCTGCCAAGCCTTATATGCCAGGTAGTCTTCCTTTGGTGAACGCACACACTCGGCACAGTAGTTACTCAAAACCACGTAGTTCAGCACTAGGCCAGTGAAGAGCTCGATAACTGCCCCCACGCATATGTGGGACGAGTGCCCGCGCATCGTTCACGAGCCGTAGTACGAGACCGCAATACTGTTGGCATAGTTAATATCCAGCTCCTTGTACAGCTCACGAACTGCACTCGTGCACTCTCCCATCACTTTTTCGGCCGCGCGATTAGCTGCAGGTGTCAATTTTTGCATCACATATTTCTGTTACGTCTTTTTGTGAAGTCCGTGATGAGATATATTCATGGTCGAATATATATCATTCATAGCCGCTTGACGGTTCCCAGTAGCCTGCATGGCTCGAGCGGCGAGAATATTGACGGTGAATGAATTTACTTTCTGTGCGCCATCCACTCGCGGAGAGCTCCACGCTTGCGCGATGTCGCCACATATCACGCAACGCACACACATCTTTATGGCAAGGCCATATTGCCTGTCCTGTCTGTGAATACTGACACTTCCGTGGCAAATTTTGTATCTCATGGCATTGAGCTGTTGACCGATGCAGCCAAGATCGGCAATCAAAAAACCTGCCTCCTCTTCGCTTTGCTCCGGGGGAGCGGCGCCGCCCGGTGCGTCGTTCCTCAAAAACTCAAATTTTCTCTTCGATGCGGCCGTCGATGCCAGTTCCTGCAGCCTCGAATCGGACTTTGTACGCCTTACTCGCATTTCCGATTTCGTTAATAGCCGCAAAGATGTCGTTCAGTGCGGTCTGCCAGTTTCCTATGCTTTGGACTGCACACACTGTGCGAACGTTGATCTCGAATGGGTTGCAGTTATTGTTCCCATCAACTCGTCGGAAACTACATTTTGAGCAAACTTTACTGGAGTTTCTGCATCGAAGGTTTAGCTTAACAGCAACGCCATACTCGCGTGCGCCGTGTCCAATAGTCGGCTGTCCCCAGCACACTCTGCAGGAAGAATGTTCGTGAAGTAAGCTGTTTACTATGTCAAGGTCAACAGTTGTATACATAGTAACCAACTAACTTTCGGTGCTGCACTCACTCGCGATAACACTTATTTGCGATATGTTCCCGAGAACGAAGAAAGTGTTGATGCTTTCTGTGTTGCCTGACGCTCTATGATATCCTGGTCAGTTCAGGTAAAAAGTCTAGCGTCTATCCTCGCATGGTCTGCTTGATTACGCATACCTGCACGCCTTTTGTGGCTTCAAAGTCTTCTGCAGCAACAGCATTGCCTGGCGTCATAATCACAAGCAGCGAGGTTGTTTCCTGGCTGCTAGTCGAAGTATCTCCGCAATTATCCGATTCCGATACCACTGTGGAGGCTATCGCGATCGCCGTCTTGAGTGTTTTGTACTGCCGCTTCGTCGCGACATTCTTTGGGCTCTTCCGCCGAAGTGATCAGAGATATCTGTCAACGACTGCGATGATTTGCGGCACTCCGGGTGCATGTCACCACTCTTAGAGGCTGTAGCAATCGGTGGCTGCCTTGTGTCGGACTGCTACATCGCGGCGTTTGCCCATCAACTGTCTCGAATAAGCCACTGCTGACTGTGATGACTCCTTAGGCTGCATGGCACGTTTCTTGCGCCGCTTGCCGAATTTATGCAGCATGCGCAACTTGCGAGCACATTTTTGGCATCTCAATTCTGATTGCAAAACTTTCAGGAATGGAGGTAAACGAGCGTGGTAGCGGCCGCGCGCGCATGATCGCCAGTGTTGTCAGTCTGCACTCTGAAATAACAAGGTACCGGTAGTTCACTCACGTCATAGCTGTGGGCCAATGATACGGTGTGTTTCTTTCACTTGTTTTTGCCTGGTAGTGCACATTGGCAGCAGCATTAAAGGTTCGTTTTTTGTGGAAAGCAAGCAGAAAAGATGCTCTTTAAAATGAGGCTAAAATGGTCGCATTCCGAAGAGTGTATAGCCATATACATGCATGCTGCAAACAGTGAGCACGAGAGCGATTGTGTTCAAGCGAGGTGGTTTACTACGGGTGTGTACACTTCGTACGCATCCGTCACGGCACGACTTGGCCCATCAGAGGCCATGACGGCAATGCTGCTTTTCACCATGCAATGCTTTTTACATTTTAAGCTCTGCAGAATTCAGCGAGACTGGATAATAATGTACATACTCAACTTTTGAGGACTGGTGCACATGACAGCATCAGACTATGCAACTAACTCTTTCGTTACCGTCTGGTAGTTTTTCATGTCTCGAGAAGATCGTTTTTGCCAGTTCAAAAAGTACTCTGCCACGCATTGCAGCATACCAAACTTCGCAGAATGAAATGCTCTTTTCAAAAAAATATATGTTGTAGAGCAACAAAAATATTTTAGAATGAATAAAAATGTGGAATGCGTGAAATTTTTCGTCACCAGCTGGTAAACAGTGGAATAAAAAACACTATATTTGCAAAAATATTCAAAGCAAAGAAAATTCAGAATATAGATTTTGTAGATAAAATGAGCCAGGAACAGTATAAAAATAATGAATGTTGTACAATATGTTTCCTTTCACATAGACAAAGAAAATCAGAACCGAGAGGCTGTTTCATTGCTCATGGCATGCGGTGAAGCATTGCATTGTTTTTCGTGAGACACAAGTGTACTCGTACACTCTTCTCAGTAAATTTTCATTGCCTTGCGATAAGAGTCTCCAGGTATTCCAGTATAAAATGATACCCGTGATGTAAATAATCCCTGTATAAATGAGATGTCCAATGAGCGCTATTTCATCCAGCGTCGCTTTTTCCGTGAGCCACCTTACTCTGCATAGGTTGGCGTTCCAATATGTGCATCCAAGCATATTCCTTTGCATCTTCGGGCATTTCATACTAAGAAAAAGGACAAAATCGTGCGCAGTTCTAAAAGGTTTCGCACTGCTCCATAGTCAGGGCAAAGATGTGCTCCGGGGGCCTTCTTGTCGTTAAGAGAAGCTCTGCAGCCAGCGCCACCACACCGCGCCCTAGCGAAGTGTGAACCACACACATAACCTGGGTAAATATAAGATTATGCACAAAAGTCAGAAGCTATATGCACTTGCGGCAGAGGAGATAACTTGAGGATGTAAACAAAAGAAACCCATGAACAGCTACGAATGTCTCACGCTGATGCAAAACATTGTCCCCATTAAACTTGAAGCACAGATGCTGTAATCCATGAAATCTCAGCTCGTTGCCACTCAATTCAGGTGGGATCGCAAGACAGTTTCAAGCAGTGCATGCGTTTTGCAGCACTGATACGCACCCATGCGCGCGTGATGACCGCGTAGTAGGAGCAACTAGTTACACTAGATATGACTCTGTGTCTCTAACGATACAAGCAAATTTAAAGCGGCTGGAAACTGGCTGTGAGAACCACCTGCACACTTTATACATGCGGTGGACCTTGGGAAATACTTTTTGTCAAATTCATTTTTCCTGACTTCTAGCAACAGCTCTCTATTGAATAGCTGGCATAAATTTTCGACAATTATTACTGCTCAACTGCGTCAAATTGTAAAGCTAGCATATCAATCAGATATTTGGCTTGCAGAGTTTCTTTTCAATACAGAACTTCGATGTTACTGTAGCATAATGGCAAGGGGCACACACTTCTGTCAAGTTCGCCAACCTAGTGCATTTTTCCAACTGCACACGCACATTGGTTCGCACAAAAGTATATAAAAAAACGCTATGTTGCCCAAGTCGGCAAATTCAAAAAAACTTCTGAAAGTTGAGTGGCTGAACTAACTACTAGAAAGTGCTGGGTGCACGAGAAATAAATTTAACATACCGAAATCGATGACCGAATAGTGTCGATCACCAATGATCGATTTGACTAGATGGGGTAACAAAAGTGCTAAGTACAGCAAAGTAATAGACTCCATTTTACATACCCAGCTTCAAGGCTTTTCTGCTAGCCTGCACGACATGAGTTTTCGTTGCTTCTAAGCACGATTTAAAAATATAAATCCTACTTAGCTCGCGAAACCAATGCTGAAATCTGTCACTGCATTTCATGGTCTCATCTTTACTAGGTTCTAATCACACGTTCTGGCCAGTTGTCGGTCTCTTTAAAAGCACGCCCAGTAAAGTTTGTACTAGAAATAGAAAGCCTGTTGGATGAGTTTTTCCCACCTGGCTCATCCATGAAGGGGCCCAGTTATCTTACCTAACATGATTTGAAACCAGTGACTCGTATAAAGCTTCTATAGCATATTCTCCTTGCACTTCACTAGTCAGTAAAGGTGGTTTGATGTGTTGATATTTTTAATTGGCTTTTTGTTCTACCTTTTTCAGCCTGCCAAGAAAGCATCAGCTTCTAAGCCTAAAAAGGTCAAAGTGGAAGTTAAAGCTGAGCCCAAAATGGAGGAGGGCAGTCCTAAGAAGAAAGGCAAAACAAAGAAGGAAGAGGAAGTAGAAGTATGGAAATGGTACGTATATGCTGTTGTAATTCAGTTACACCTTGCTACTTGAAAGTCGCTGCGACTCTGAGAGAAAGCTTTCACACTTTCGAATTAGTAACATACAAAAATGGAGATGCATGGTACTTCTAACCCTAGTGGACCTTGTTGCTGCCTGCAGGGGGGGGGGGGGGGGGGACTGCCTTGCAGTCGGCTGAACTGCATGCCTGTAGAAAGAAAAAAAAGTATGCTTACTGCAGCGCAGTAGTGACACGTGGGAAGCATGTCACTAGCTCCTTGTAGCATCAGCTCGTGGTGATTTGACTATTTGCCTGTTATTTATGGTGAGATAAATGAATTTAATTATGACCTGTGTGAGAGAATCTGCCATGTGTTTTGACTGGAAAACTCGTTCGTTCGAAGTCTTCAAAGTAGACGTTGCAGACAAGAATTCCATAAACTGTGCAAGTGTGCAAATTGTGGGAGTCGGAGGTAAGCACGCATTGTGAATTCTGTCAGACCGTCCTTTATTATTACTATTTTTTCCCCCAGAAAGGCAGGGGGGGAATCGTGACATGTTAACGTTGGAAGAAGCAGGCAACACACTGCGTATTTGTCACAGTTTTATTGCAGTGAAGCATGCCACATTTTCTGCAGGGGCACATAGTAGCATTTTAGCTGACCACGAAATCACTTTTCCCTTCTTCTTATTTTTCTTCTTTTCTCTTTGTGCTGGCAGTAGCAAGGCTGGGGTGCTTTACTTGTCACTCAATAGTCTCGCTGCTTTGCATTGCCTTGTGGCTGCAGATTTGCAGCCACAAGGCAATGTGAATGATTGGGGCTGCAGTTTCTGCAGAATTGCGGTGAAATCAGGATCAGGAATAGGCACATGCACCCAAAGTTTTTTCATTAACCCTTCAAGTTGTCCACTCAGTTTACATTGCAAAATATCGGACCATCGAAATTCTTCAAAATAGTGAGTGGGATTTTGAAGTTACAGTTAAAATAATGCGATTTCACTCTTTTGAGACCCACATCACTGATTTATGAAGTCCAAAAATAAAATTTTTTTTTCTGCTAATCTCTTGAGCACCCACGAGATTCTAAATAGGCCTTAGGCAGGCTTTATGTCAGGAACGGAATCGTGTTAATATGAGTAATAAAGCGCTTTAGAACATCAAAGAACAGCCAGGCATCACGCAATGCGAATTGCGTAACGAGTGCGTCATCCAATGCTCCAACCCATTAGAAAACTTGTTCTTGATCACCTATTAACTGTGGCGCATACCCACTTCAGACATAATTCATCGTCATGAGCCACTGCATAAAACATTGCATAAAATTTCAAACAAGTCTGCAGCAGATACCACGCTTCTCCAAATAATGACAAAGGATAGCATAGTGCATGATGGCCAATTAGACAAAAATTATGATTATTTATGGTGTAGTGGGTAGGTACCCAGCAGTGTGCTTGCAGCATTTACTCAGAGTATTCAGAAAAGGCTCTGAAAGGCCGCTATTCTAGCTTTCGCTGCGACTGTGCTGTGCGTTTCGCACAGGCCTGGCTTTTTTTGTGTTTTTTGTTTTTGTTTTTTTTTTTCCGCCGAAAAAATGGGGGCTAACAATTCAGCAATGCAGTTGCGGAAATCTTCTGGACTCAGAATACTTGAACTTGGCAGGTATGGGTGTCAATGCTGATTAAAAGAACTGCAAGAAAAAGAGCTAAGGGTGCTCACTGAAGTTCATTGTAAAGTTTCTACCTCAGGAAGAAGTAGTGTCTAAGTGTACTTAATATTTATTTGGAGAGTAAGGCCATTGTAATAAATATCTTTCATGTTCTCTGCTTTTCTGCTTCACGGCTCATTTCTATGGCATCAATTGGAGCATTTAGGGAATTTTAGTTAAAATGCTCAGTGGAAACTTTTAAATATCGATGAATTTGATTTGGGTAATTAGCTAGACACCTTGATTGTCTTTAAAAATGGTGTTGAGAAGAAAATTTTGCAAACCTAGTTTGTTGTTTATAGCTAGCAAAATACCACTTGGATGAGGACACGACTAAGCTGTGTATGATGATGATGATGATGCAGGTGGGAAGAGGAGAAGCACAATGACGGGAAGAAATGGCACACACTAGAGCACAGAGGGCCAGTGTTTGCCCCAGCATATGAGCCTTTGCCAGATAATGTCCGCTTTTACTACGATGGTAAGTGAAACTTTCTATTGCAGCTGCTTAAGGGGGTCCTGCTACACGTTTTCAAGTAATGATCGAATGGTAATTAAAGGAGCTTATTGACCAGCGAATCGGCTACAGCAGAAATTCTTACCACCCGTTCAGTATGAGCGGAGTTGCAGGGATTTGTCTCAAGCTTC
The DNA here is from genome assembly GCF_043290135.1 of Rhipicephalus microplus. Classification (NCBI taxonomy): domain Eukaryota; kingdom Metazoa; phylum Arthropoda; class Arachnida; order Ixodida; family Ixodidae; genus Rhipicephalus; species Rhipicephalus microplus. The sequence continues at coordinate 187,232,421 of NC_134710.1, read as the reverse complement.
AAGTGATTTGTCATTGTACCAGCGAATGCATTGAAAGCTACGTAGGGAGGGGGTGAGAGGGGTGCAAAAAGATGGTGTTTGTTTGTCAGTGAGCGCGGTGACCTTACACACTTCCCTTTCCTTCTGGCGCACCCCTTACTTTCACTTTGATCGGGAGCATGCGTGTAGGAATGTGGTGGTATCCCGCAGCGGCCCCGATAACTATGGAGCTCATGATGCTAAAGTTGGCCAATCGCCATGAGCTTAGGCTTTTGGTATCATTCGTTTAGAGAGAAGGGAACGATTTCTAGCTGCCCTGAGAATGAATTGTAAATTTCAGGCTGCATGCTGTACAATAATGTTTGCCGCACACATTTTCAGAAGTCTCATTATACTACAGTCAAATCTCAATAATTCGAACTCGAAGGGGCCCAAAAATTTGTTTGAATTAAAAGAAGTTCAAATTAATGAAAGCTAAATAAACGGAGGGTTCTCCATGCAGTGGCGCATGTGCATTGAGCTAACACACGAGGGGGAAGTTTCAGAAGACTTGCGTTTATTTCCAAATCACAGGGCATCCATTATTAATGAAAGTAACTGGTGATGGACGTCTGCACACATTCGCCTTGTAGTGAGTCAATCAATTTCGCACGCAGCTTGCAAAGCATTTCTACTTCTGCTTGAGAATTCTCCTGGCAAGATAAGTTTCGCACGGAAATGTTCAGCGCCGTCACTTTCTAAAGATGACGACAACAATAACTGCCTAGCGAAGCCTCCCGCTTTTCGCTACGCAGCCGTAGCATGGCCAGCACGTGACGAGAAAGGAAGAGCATCTCCACGTGGAGAGAAGCAGATCGGCATTTGAGAGAAAACTCTTTTTTTTCTCTCTCTTTGCGCGCGTCGTTGAAAGTAGAAGGGTTACGTGGCAGGGACGGGAAAGGGGCAAGCTAGGCACCAGTGCGTGAGAGATGCCCTCCCCCTGAAGGTACAGAGCCGTGCTCCGGCAGGGGGCAAGGGCTGCAGCTGATAGTGCCGTTTTTTCCTTTCCTTTAACCACACATTCATTGACAGCTTTCTTCTTTTTCCTTTCTCTGTTCGTGCACCACATTGGAAAGAGAAGGGTCTTCCAACGAAGAAGGGTCTTCCAGAGAGGGAAAGAGAGGGGACGGAAAGGGGAGAAGCGTGACACGGGCGTGTCACAGATGGGCATTTGAGAGAGAGTAAACATTCCATTGCAGCCTTTTCTTTCTTTTTTATTTTCTTCGCGCACAGCGTTGAGGTGTCGCAGGTGCCGCCGCGGGATTGGGCGGGATGCTGAGAGCATTTTCGGAGCGCGGTATCTTCGAATTAACCGTCGCAAGTGCTTGCGCGTTCGAATTACCAGATGTTTTCGCCCATTGGAATACACATAGCTTTGACGGTATCTCATCGTGAGTTCGAATTAAGTGTGTTCGAATTAATGAGATTAGACTTTAATAACCAGTGGTTCCTGACTGTGCTGTAAAAGTGTTCAGGGCTTCTTAGAATTTAAGGGGGCAGACTGCTCTTTGGGACCAAAAAGTGACAAAAATATTCATTTTTTAAAATTGACATATTTGGTTTCTGCAAGTATTTTTCTATCTCTCTGCAAATTTTCACGCACCAAGAAGTAGTAATTTTTTTGTAATGTCATTTTAACTGTCCAGATTCTTGGTGCTGTTAACATGCAGAACCTGCAAAAAAATGGAGAACCGAGTTTGAGGCTTCTTTATAATTTGCCAGCACCTTTGTCTAAAGCTCTACTACCAATTTATGAGCGCCTTCGTGAGGATTGCTAAACATGCGCACCATGATTGTTGCTTTTTGAAGAAACTGTGTGTTTTCAGTTTTTTCCATTTTTCTCAAAAAAGTAAATTTGTGACTATTCAATTTTGAGGCCTCAATATCTCTGCAGCTAGGGCAGGTACAACAATATTTCTATTTGCAGTGGAAACCTGTATGTGTGTAGAATGCAAGTATGGGAGCAAAATTTGGAGCACATGCCCTTTTAATTAATTACTAATCAAAATAGTAACACAATTCCAACTGCTTTTGAAAATGTATAGTTCATTTTGCTGCAAAATAACCAATAAAGGTCTAAAAACGAAAACCTCTTCCATACTTTCACTCTATAGTCATTAGTCTATGTTGGCATATCCTAAATATCACTTTTAATTAAGCACTTTTTTTTCTATGGTGGCCTTAAACAATAGGGAGTGAACTTAAGTTATCTCAGCAACAAAGTGAGTTACAGGAAAACTAATTACATATTTGAAATCAGCAGAACAAACTGTATATCCCTGTGCAGTTTTGTCAAGATCACTGAAGAAATAAACAAAAAATGTCTAAGACCAGTCTGCCCCCTTAAGTGGTAGATATGTTTGCAGAAGTTGGAAAAATGAAACCCTTGTGTGTGGCATTAGGGTAGTATGTCCGAGGAAGTTGTTTTTTTTTTTTTTTTAATCATGTAGCGATTGAGCACTTGTTAAATTCCTTCAACATTTGCTTGTTGCGCATGCCACCGAGTGCAAAGTCTATTGGCTTGGCAGCAAACGTAATGTAGCAGTGGTATAAGGACTTCCATGGCTAAATTTAAGATTCCGCATTGATATTAGGCTTGTGCGAACATTTCTTTCTTGGTTCATAGTGAAATGGAACAAGGTTTTATTAAAGCTTGTGGCAGGATTTAAGCAGTAGAAGGGTAAAAAAGTTTCATCAGCGTGAGAAAAAAAAAAAACACTAATGGACTAAAGGGAGCAACATGTACAAGCACCGACTTTTAAGTGATCTTTTTATTAATAAATGACTTGTGTAGTGAAAAACTGCGCTAGGCAAAAGAACATGTGACAACCACCGTGCATGAATGCTAACAAGTGACGAAGCTTAGAAAAAAACTGTTGCATAAAAAGATAATCAGCTTTCATTTTGTGCCCGCTAGCCGTGCTTCCGGCACGCAGCTGCACTTGCATTGGCACTGGCCTGAGGCCTCGTCGCCTCGTGCTTTGTTCGTTGTGCGATTGGCGTGGCTGTTCGCATTTGCTTTAGGCGTTGTGCCGTACTCCCTATCGGGTTGCAGAAATTAGGCGCCTTCTTCTTCTAACCAGCACCACCATTTTCACGTGTGTGGCTGCGACGATGTCACGTTGACAGAGCTGCACAGGCAACTTCGCCAAGTGGTACTTTTTGCCGAGGACTCCAGCAATTGTGCCCCGCAGCGAGAGTTCTGTGTAAATGAGAAGTTGATTATGGGTTAGCGAAAGCAGGGGGACAGTCTGTTGCGAGCAACGGACAGCATCGTGCTTTTCGCAGCCCAGCAATCGGCAACGATGCGAGCGGCCGTTTGGCAAATCACAGGTGCTTGTAAAGAATCCGATGACTACAACATTTTGCACATCTGACAAGATGACGGCCCCAACAGCGATTAGGGCGCTAAGTTATGTAAACAAAATTGTGCTACGTTTAAATTTTTCTGTTTATAAATAAAAAAAAGATCCAACCTATATTCGAATATATATTTCTTTTATCGTAGAACACTATAAGTAAGGTTCGACTTATTATATTCAAGTCCGACCTATTTTCGAGTAAATACAGTAAATTATATTCTAAGATTTGTTGTGTCCGACAGTTTGTGCGCTTGCATTCGGCAGAAACCCACAACAGGCTTGTTATAGCCTCATGGATCGAATTGTGAAAAAGGACAAAAAGAATCTATTTTCTGAAAATCTCATTTTCAGTTTCTGTAGCCTTTTTTCTATCTAATTCCAAAATATCGTTGCTGGAAACCACGTGGGAGTGCTTTTAAAAAATGTTGCATCTACAGAAGTGGTGATAATTATTGCCAAAATTCAAGAAAAAAAAAAGAATATGTTTTTCAAAAAGTTATTGCTCCGCGATAGCGCAACCTAACAGAGCTTGGGCTGGTCGGAAAGAGAATTTTTCAGTGTTCAAATTTTGTGCCTTAGCTGGCTCCTCCCTTCACACAAAAAGCAAATGGCTGAGGGTCGTTTTGGGGCCCCCAATAGGTGACCGGCAATATGGGCAATCGCAAGGAACTGTGCGATACGACGGCTTCCGGTTCGACACACCACGCTGGTTAGCAGCAGCACGCGCGAATATTAGTAACGCTCCGTTGAAAAAAAAAAAAAAAAACACCTCTCCGTGTGATGTCGGTGCTTTAGAAGTTTTTTTTTTGTTGTTGTTTTTGGTAATCGTGATAGTGACAATGACAAGCTACGAAAGCCATGAACGGTTAGAAATTTTTTTTTTTTATCGCACTAAGATGATCTGCAATGCATTTATGCTGCTCGGGGGTATTGTCAGTTTGGCTAGCAGATCAGTCGATACAGAAAACAGTTTTCATTGTACTTACGTTACTGCAGATAAAAAAATCACTATTTTTAAAGATCTCAGGGGATGGGGATGACTGTAGCAGTGTGCTAAAAGTTCATTTCGGAATCGCTGCTTCGGCCGAGTACTTATTGAGCGTATTGAGATATCTTTTTCTTCTCGCCTTCTGCGCGCTATCGGATGCATTTCTTAGACGAAGCCAGATGCTTATATAAACGCTGATGTTGATTAAGCTGCGCGGCACGGCGGCACATAAACAATACAGTCAGACATAGGCGGCGCCGAATAATCTAAACCTTGCACTTGTTTAACGCACTTTTTCCTTTGATTGCCGTCCTGGCGCACAGTTTGACCAAGATAAATGCAAATGCACTCGTCCAGCGCTTCGTGTAAACTTGCTCTTGAGTGAAGCTTTTGCCTTTTTTGTCATATACATGGGTGCAATGGCCGATGCTCATGTCGTATGGCAGGTAGATTTCACCCGCGCGTTCTCATAATATCTTTGTTAGGTGCACCTGCGCAACAATTTATTTCTCAATATAATATTCACAGCAAATTCATACGTAAGCTTTTTTTAGTGTAGAATACACATGTATCTATGATAAAATTCTTTTTGCACACTCTGGATTTAACGTTCCGTGTATACTCAAAGGCTACCTGTCGCCGTGGCTCTCTTCACAGCCGCGGCCCACCTCATTTTTCTTTCTCCATTTCGTGGCCCTCGATTCATCCGTTTGCCTTTCACTCTCGAGTTGGAGCAGCTAACGGCTCAACAACCGACCATGGTTTATCAGGACGAAGATAAATGGGCAACCGCGCACGCGAATCCCCAATAATCTGAGGCTTGCGGCTAAGCGGTTCACCGACGTCTACTCTTCTCGAACCGCAAGCCGGTAGCAGACGGTGCATCCCATAATCCCTCGCTCTTTTACTGGTCACCTATTGGCTGCAGCTGCGGTGATGCTCCTACGTGCCACGCCATTGTCAGATGGTCGCTCCGTGTGTGTGTGTCATGCTGCTTTCGCGTCATGAGAGCAATGCTGTTAAAAATCACATACACTCAAGCTTCATTATAACAAAGTTGCATCTTACAAGACAGTAAGTTTGTTATATTTGAAAACTTGTTATAAAGTTTTTTTTTTAACACTGTAGCTATTGCAAGACTATTTTTAATTTACTTTGTTATAACTGATGTTTCGTTTTATTTAAGTTCGTTATATTGAGGTTTGAGTATACTTAGTGACTAAGCAATTTGTATGCACTCATTTCGTCTTCGCAGGTCGACGATAGTTAAGGCTTAGTAGATGCTGCGGGAACATGAATCATCGGATGACAGTAGCGCGCCTCGGATCTGTATTGCGTACACTAGTCTAACTCGCTGTTAGACGTTCGGCTGGTCGGTTTCTCTGAGCTCATGATAAGGACCACTGTAGAAAGCCTCTTCGTACTAGTGATCCAAGATAATATACAGTCGACGATCGATAATTAGGACTCTACAGGAAACCTAAATAAATCCATATTATTGAATCTTTGGAAAAAAACAAATGTGTTCAAAAAAAAGAAACTTTTATTGGACACTTCAGTGTCCAAAAATTGTTCACACAACTTTAAATTTGATGTAGCTAGTAATTACCAGATTCACCAAAAGCTCATTGTTTATAAATAACAATACGACTTCCCAAAAAAGAAAAGGGAGCTTGTTGCACCCTGGCAAAGTCATTCAGAAACAGAATAAAAAAAAGGCACACAAATCTGATGAGTCAACACCTTCAGAGCAGCGCATGCAGAAACGTTGCAGAGACGCTTCCCCATTGGTTGCCCGTATAGCACCACCAACGGCGACACGCTATCTCAAAACATCGTATATTTCACCGAGCCAGCGTGACTGCCAATATTGTGAACACAAGGAATGCAAGACGCCGCCCCACGGATCTGTACAAAGCTGTACAAAAAAATTACTTCATATGATTTCCGTCATGTCGCACAGCATGAGGGGCCATCTCAAAACATCGTATATTTCACCGAGCCAGCGTGACTGCCAATATTGTGAACACAAGGAATGCAAGACGCCGCCCCACGGATCTGTACAAAGCTGTACAAAAAAATTACTTCATATGATTTCCGTCATGTCGCACAGCATGAGGGGCTATCTCAAAACATCGTATATTTCACCGAGCCAGCGTGACTGCCAATATTGTGAACACAAGGAATGCAAGACGCCGCCCCACGGATCTGTACAAAGCTGTACAAAAAAATTACTTCATATGATTTCCGTCATGTCGCACAGCATGAGGGGCTATCTCAAAACATCGTATATTTCACCGAGCCAGCGTGACTGCCAATATTGTGAACACAAGGAATGCAAGACGCCGCCCCACGGATCTGTACAAAGCTGTACAAAAAAATTACTTCATATGATTTCCGTCATGTCGCACAGCATGAGGGGTTACTCTCCCCCCATGACAGCCAAGCACACCCGAAGGCCAGGCGATGGGAGAGTGGCAAAGTGCTGGAAGAGAGGGTGGTGAATAGCTGGATCAGGCATATCTGGCCGGCATTGATAAAATGGAGGAGGCATTAAATGAGCGGTCCTTGAGTTTTAGGTTTCCTCAGCACCACAACTATACTCCGTTTCATACATCAGGTGCAAGGCTGTGAAGGCTAGGCAAGTAGTCCGTAAAGAAAACACGAGGTGTTGCTCCGCGCGGTTTCGTAGCTGAGTGGTCTGACGCGTCGCTCCGGAGAGTTCACCGTAGTTTTGAAGTGCATGGGTTCCATTTTTGCCATTTTTGGTTCCATTTTTGTAGTGCATGGGTTCCAAAGTGCCATTTTTTCGAAGCTGCCACAACAAGTAAAAAAAAAAAAACGGCGGCGCGGGTCGCGCGGAGAGCGAAAACCTGATACGAAAGCGACAAACATAAATTACCAACTCGCATATTTGAATTGTTTATCCGACAACACATGCGTTTGTTTTTTAACCTGATGACAAATATGTATGCTTAGAAGTTCCCCGAGAAGCATTTATTGATTCTCGTACACCCCAAGCGGCGCACTACTTTTTGGTCGCATCAGTACACAGCGCAAACAAGAGCGCTAGCTTTGACAGCGTTGCACATGATGTATGAAACGGAGTATAGTGAAAAAATTCATTCTGAGAAAACAGGCCTAGAAAGTTGAACACCTGCGATTTCTTTAGAAAGCTTCAGTTAGAATAGGTAGAACTGTCTTGACGAACTCTTTTTTTTTTTTTTTTCTTTCACCTCGTCTACATCACCTTTCGGTGTTGATAATTTTTTTTTTTTGCAAAAGCATTGAAGTGCATTTGCGGCTCCAGCCACACTCGATGTGTCCGATTCTCAGGGGTGGAAGTGCTGCGCCATTTGCGTCATTCTGCGCCAATCTGACCTGCTGCGCCAAGCGGCGCCTAAACGGTAACTTGCGTGGGAAATGCCAAATTTTGTCGAGTTTTATCATCAACCGACCAATAGGCATAGGCTATACAAAGAGGGCAACCGCGTCCATATAAAATTAGTTCGGTGACATATTTTGGTTCATGCATGAATCCTGTTAAAGTGGTGTTTGTGTAGATACCTCATCATGCAACTCTGTATATGTTTTAACAGCAAAGTTGTTAGCCAAACCATATAAACTGATAAAATAAAAATCAGTTTCACCGGTGAAGTGATGACGGCAATAGAAAAAATTTGTTATGGTAATGGTAATGCCGCACGTGCTTTCTATTTTTTCTACCGCACCATTATGCGTGTAACGCTGTCTTGCGCAATCCGCTCCCGAATGACTGGGAACAATCTAGATAATCTTAGAACCTTCAGATGAGATTACGCACACAACGCATACATTAGAGTTTGTTCTGGAACTTACACAGCCACTAGCGATAAAGCGGGAATCTTCGATGGGACATGTATAAATGCCGATGCACATTGTTGCTTGGCAGGTTATCGATGGCCGACGCTCTGGTTTGCAGCTGTCAGTTTAGAGCTTCTATTGCTTGTAAAGTGACATTTTGTTTTTCAGGCTCAGGTTCGCCCTAATAAGGTTCACTCATGAAAACAGTGGCTGCTGCCTTCGTCAACCTCACGACCCCGTGACAATACGAAGGTTGAAAGCTAACGCTTTTGAATCCGACATCGGGACACTCTGCAAAGTGCTGGTGTAAAAAAGGACGTACGGGCGCTTCAGGGAAAAATGCTCTTATAGCACAATCTTTCCGTAGAGAGCACACCACGTAGAACGGTTTATGAGCCCCGCGCTGATGCTTTCCCATAGCATGCACGCCAGCTTATCACAACCATGTCCTTAGAATCAAAGTTCACCGCTGCTGCTCGAGCGCCCCCCCCCCCCCCCTTTCCTACGCGTATTTTTTCATGCTCGTTCAAGACGGGCGGCGTATTTGCTCTCTGCTTGAGCTTTCGACGGCAAGTCTAACACGCGGTGAGATAAGTATGCGTGTGCAGATCGGCTGCCTCGTTTATTCTGCTTGCGCTGCGCTCACCACCCCAAGTTGTACAATTTTATTTGCGGGTAGAACGTATGATGCGCAGGGAATGTTAAGAACTTGTAGTTTACGCGGAACATGGCGGCGACGGTGAAAACCCGTTGAGTGCTCATGTAGATTAATAAAAAAGAAAAATCACTTAATTGCTTAGCAGTGGCGTGGCGATCTCTTCTAAATTTCTTTATGTTTCTCAGATCGGCTGTGTCACTTCAATAACCGGAACAAAAGTTCTTTACATTTATTTTTATAGAGCCCTATTGATTTAGCATGAAGATAACTTTTATTACATTAGTTCATCTCTAGTCTTGAGTTGTTGTTCATGTTATATGCAGTGTCTTAATCACATTTTGAACATTGCAACATTTTAACATTAAATTTTTTTATTCGTCTGAGTAGCTGCTCGTGGTGCCACTTATGTTTTTTTTTTAGTTGCTGTGCTTTCATTTTTATTGTTGTAAGGTTTAATATATATATACATTGGTAAAACCCGTCGAGTTCCCATGTAGTTCCTGTCCCAATGAAAAAAAAAATCACTTAATTGTGATTCCATCGACGAGTCCATCTAAACTTCTTCGCGGTGTTCATGTCGGCTGTGGCACTTCAATTTATTTTTATAGAGGCCTATTGGTTTAGTATTGTAAAGGCTTCGAAGGTCGATGATGGCATCCCACCGCTGCCACCAGTTGTTAAGGGTTTGAGGTCGATGGTAGGTACGGTAGGTTTTCTTCATGGTAGCTGGCTCTCTGCCGTCGTCCACATATCTGATCTTCGATATTGAGGAGACTCGTTCGTAAGAGAGATAGAACGAAGGTTTATTTACATAATAGATGAAAGATAGGAACTGTACAGGCATCCAGAAGATCCCGCCTTATGTACAACAGAGATTCAGTTGATAATTCAGCTCATGATGCAGCTATTTTACTCTCCTATTTACAAAATGTCTTCGGCTTTTATAACCCGCTGTCTCCTTACACGGAGGTCCGAAGAAGGCGGTGACCACTCTTGCCACAATTCCGGTGACGCAGTCTCAGTGGCCCGTCCACCAGAAAGGGTGCAGATATTGCACCATTCGGCTGGGCAAAAAGGTCCAATGGTAGCACGAGCGCACCACATAATGACGCACCCGGCCTCTGCCTTGAAGGCACTGCAGGGCGAGGGGGTAGAGTCTGGAGAGTGAAACTTGTGCTCCTCCGGGGATACGGCCGCTGACACGAATGTCAGCAGTGGTCCATGGCTGTTTTCAGCTTCAGGCTTCCAGAACTCTCTCGAACATGGCAGTCCAAACGCTCGATCCCTAAGAATGGCTTTTTCGACGTCTTCCCACGCTTCCAGACTGACAGTGCTTTGCGATGGCTTCGCGTAGATGACAATAGCAGAGTCGAGAGGTTGACTTAATGAAACCAGCCACAGTGGCGCCGTCTCACGCTGTTCGAGCCCGTTCAACAAAAGGCTTGTCTCGCGAAGCTTTTGTTGAGATTCGACTGCTACCTGGAACATCTACAGGACAGCGTCTTGCAGACTGGGCGCCAATGGGGTTGAAAGCATCCCTAGCAGACCGGCTTACGCACAATGTCGTCTGCCCAGACGAATTGCCGGGCCAAATGTAACAGCTCCTCCGCCGCCCGGAAAATCTCGGCTGGCCAGCGCTCCCAACCGCTGGGCATGAAGAGAATGGCTGGTGACGAGGTCGATGGCCTGGCTTGGAACCCTCAGGTGAACACTTGCAACCAACTCTCAAACCACCTCACAATGACTGACAAGAGCAAAATAAACCACACAACACAATACCATGCCGCAGTCATGTGCATTGGACTCGCTTAAAACCCTCCAGGCTTCTCAAAAAACACAAACAAAAGAAAAACCTGTACCCTAAAATTTTAACACAACTTTGTGCTGCCAAAGTTACAGCATTCATTTATGTGGAGATGTCTGGTGAAGACAGAACAATTTGCCGTGCAAGAAAAGCACACAAAGGCAAATACAATTTGGCCCCAGATAACCATAAACACTCTCTTTCAAAACTAGCTTTCTCCTACCATCCGCACTACTAAGTTGTTACCGTATTTACTCGATTCTACCGCGCTCTTGATTGTAACGCGCACCCGATTTCCACCGCAAAAGAAAAAAAAAGTAAGACCTCGATTGCAACGCGCACCCATTTTTCTCGCTGGCCCGCACGATCACACCACTCGAAAAAACGACTCCTTTTGGGAGCGTCTTCCATATAAATATGAGGTACGGGCGAAGCTTGTGCCCATCTGGTGTGTAACAGAGCATTGCCGTCACTGTAGTTTTCCCGTGGACCGATGTCAGCACGCGAACTTGCTTCGCCCCCTTCTTCTCGATGGTTGTGGTGCCAGGCATGTCGAAGTAAAGAGGCGTCTGATCGGCACTCCTGATTTGCCCAAGCAGGTAGCCGTTGTTGTGCCGCAAGTTTAGGACGAACCTCTAAAACTGTGATGCTTTTCATCGTACTCCTCCGCAAAACTTTTTTTCGCATATGCATGTTCCCCTTCGGAGGGAAAAGCCTTTCCTCTTCATAAAGTTAGTTAGCCAGCACCTGCTCGCTTTAAACTGGCTCCGCATTAGACCTTTTTCTAAGACTAATTGCATAGCCCGCACTTGGAGCAGGTCTGTCGTCACGGGCCGCTGTGCCGCTCGCTGCCCAAGCACATACTCGCCAAGCAGCTCTTTAATTTGCGGAAACCGACCCTGCTGTGGTCCACTGAAGCCTTTGCGTGAAGCTTTGCTGTCGACAATCTTCTGCTTTTTTTTTCCGCCGGTCCCGCACGCACGTTTCGGGAACTCCGAACGACCGCGATGCGGCCCGATTCCCGTCCGTTTCTGCACACTCGATGGCTTTTCTTTTAAAAGCGGCATCGTGGTGCACACGAGTTTTTGGAGTCGGCCCTTCCACGCCGTCGATGCTAATGTACTACTAGATGACGAACTTCTCAGCACACGTACGAAGTGCCGCACATGGGAAACATATAGGCAGAAATGGCCGATGCGCCATGCCGACGCACGTAGGGGGCGGCCATTTTGGATTTGCCGATGGCAATAGATTGACAGTAATTTTTTGTTCGTACTCGATTCTAACGCGCATGCGATTTATGAACTTGCTTAACCGGAAAAAAGGTGTGCGTTAGATTCGAGTAATTACGGTACTAACATCTGCTTACTTCATGACTAACTTCATGAAACACAACTAACTACTTGATACGCTTAACTCTTTTACGGCGACGTTTGTGACCGACCTTTCCCCCACTAATAGGAAGTTCGCCTCGGATTGCGTTTTCGGTGAAATTGCAGCTCAAGGGTGCTTCTGCACCACCTGCCAACACTACTTTGGCATTTCGATGTCTTGGTTCTGTTGCTTTGTCGGGCCGATTCACCTGTGCTAACCCTGTACTCACGCGCGCCCTAAAACGTGCTGTGGATAGAACCGGAAGACTTGCTCTTTCCACGTGATTGCATTCCCGCTTTCTTTTTACTTTTCGTCCAGCAGCTCGGTCGCATGCCAATCGACTGTGACGCCGATGCCAACGCACCATACTACTTACTACGCTCAAATGTTTGGAGCCTTTCTTGCAAGCATTGAGTGGAGCCTCAGCAGCGCTCCGGGTTGTTGACATCATGCGGACTTTATCCAGTTAAGCGCTAGTCCATCCACCCCTTGTCCTGGCAGGAAACGACATTTTTTTGGAACTTTTCTCCGTCTTCGGCAGCGTCTTTCATTTGAATACCACATAAGGTGGTAGCTTGGGACCACCTGCTGGGCAGGACAACATTACAGTCACCCGCCATTTTTGTTCCCCGTCGATCGCTCGATAACTTGCCTTGAGCCTTTCTGATGCACCGGCAGTGCTGAGGGCATATTCAGGTAGGCTGGTGTTTGATCCCCGATGCCGATCTGGCCCAGCTGAAAGGGGACAGCCTTTCGGAACGCGAACACATACTTTTGAAACTTCATAAAGTCCTCTTTGTAGCTTTTGGTAGCTTCTGCTAGATTGGCGTACACCGACATAGGGAGAACCCAGCGCGGCGCATGAAGAGAGACCCAATGCTTGCTAGCTTTGAAATTCTCTGGCTAACTGAAATTCTCTGGCTGAATGCCTTTGTCTCAGGCCATCTCCCTTGCCTTCACTTGTAGCAGCTCGATGTTAAGGGGGCAGACTGGTCTTAGACATCTTTTGTTTACTTCTTCGGTGATCTTGATAAAACTGCACAGGGTTATGCAGTTTTTTTCTGCTGATTTCAAATATTTAATCAGTTTTTCTGTAATTCACTTTGTTCCTGAAATAATTTAAGTTCACCCCCTATTGTTTAAGGCCACCATAGAAAAAAAGTGCTTAACTAAAAGTGATATTCAGGATATGCCAACATAGACTAATGACTATAGAGTGAAAGTATGGAAGAGGTTTTTGTTTTTAGGCCTTTGTTAGTTATTTTGCAGCAAAATGAACTATACATTTTCAAAAGCAGTTGAAATTGTGTTACAATTTTGATTAGTAATTAATTAAAAAGGTATGTGCTCTAAATTCTGCTCCCATACTTGCATTTTACACACATACAGGTTTCCACTGCAAAGAGAATTATTGTTGTACCTGCCCTAGCTGCAGAGATATTTACTTTTTTGAGAAAAATGGAAAAAACTGAAAACACACAGTTTCTTCAAAAAGCAACAATCTTGGTTCGCATGTTTTGCAATCCTCACGATGGCGCTCATAAATTGGTAGTACAGCTTTAGACAAAGGTGCTGGCAAATTATAAAGAAGCCTCAAAGTCGGTTCCCCATTTTTTTGCAGCTTCTGCATGTTAACAGCACCAAGAATCTGGACAGTTAAAATGACATTACAAAAAAATTACTACTTCCTGGTGCGTGAAAATTTGCAGAGAGATAGAAAAATACTTGCATAAACCAAATATGTCAATTTTAAAAAATGAATTTTTTTTTGTCACCTTTAGGTCCCAAAGAGCAGTCTGTCCCCTTAAAAGCGAGATGTCCAGCTCGCTTCTCCCGCACAAAATCGGCGCATTCTCGATTTTTCGGTCCGCCGAAACTTTTCGCTGGCCGCTGCAAGCAAAGAGGGCGTACTTTCAGTTCCGCCAACTGCGAATACTCCACTCGTTGACTCCGAAATGCCGCTTTGCGGCACAGTTGCTAATGGTTTCGGCGGCACCAATAACTTTCCTTTTAAAAGAATCCAAGTACTGCCTGCACAGTGCTGACATGGCGTAAATTCATAGAAGCAAAATTGTGGCCGTCGTTGTGGGCGCCAAGTTGAAGTGAAGGCCACTGACCACTGTTGTACGCGTGGGTGTGTAAGACTAACGCCTGCTACCGCCGCTAACACTACCTAGCGCAGAGGCGTGCAAATACCTGATGATGATCATAGCACTGCAGCATACCGAAACTAAATTTCGGCTGAAACTTTTAGAGACTGTATATACAGTTAAACCTCGTTATAACGAGACGGGCTATAACGAAATAATGGATGTAACGAGCAAATCCTAATTCCCCTTGAAAGTCCCCATACAAACCAATGTATTCAAAACCTCGTTTTAACGAGGCAGAATTTGCCTGTTATGGGATATAACAAACAAATTTTGTTAGGAAGTAAAATTTTGAGCCGATGTCACGACATTGCACAATGCGAATTTGAGATGCCGCGCAACGCGAGAACTGTATTTAGCAGTTCGAAACTGCCACCACGCGCCCTCCAGCAACGCGCGCAAAACAAACGGCACGCGCTGTTTCTGGAGGAGAGGTCGCTGCACGTGCGCTGCTTGGCTACCACCGACAGCGGAGCGCTCAGCAGCTCCGCGAACGTCTCGCCCTTTTCTTTTGTGTCTTCTTTATATTCTCTCTCTCTCCCCTTTCTCGTGGCGCTGAGGCGCGTTTCCTAATCTCACATACCCCCTTCCCCTTGAGTAACCGGTTCCTAGAGGGCAGCGCAAAAGAGCACCCCTTCTGGCCCTTCCTCTTCACAGTCACTTTGCAAGTGTTGTCGCTCGCCGACGTGAGCCGCGTTGCTTTTGCGTGCGTGTTTCTTTTCTTTTTCGACCACTTCCGCCTTATCTTATATCGTGCTGCGCTCGTGATTCCAGCAACATGAATGCGCCAGGCGGGAAGGGAAAGCGCATAACGCTAGATCAGAAGGCGGCTATGATAAGAGCAGTCGAATCGGGGACCAAGAAAGGCAATGTGGCAAGAGACTTTGGCGTATCGACGAGCACACTGTCAACCATCTTGAGCAAGCAGGAGTCCATCATCGACACTGTTGCACGTGGCGTGAAAGGAAGCGCTAAGAGGATGAGGGCACCTGCCTTTGAAGCGGTCGAAAGGGCCGTTTTTAAATGGTTCTTAGACACGCGGGCCGTGAATCTGCCGGTGAGCGGCGCCTTGCTTCAAAGCAAAGCGAGAGACTTTGCCTGCATCATGGGCTATGACAACTTCGTAGCAAGTTCGGGTTGGCTCCAACGCCGCTTCAAGGAGCGCCACGACATTGTCGGGAGAGCGGTCTGCGGCGAATCGCAATCTGTCGACGAAGCAGAGGCTACCAAGTGGGCGAAAGAAAACATCGTGCGGCTAATGGTGATAACGAACTAACGAACTAATGGTGATAGCGAAGTAATTACGACTTCCTTTCAACTTCGATATAACGAGGTGGTTTGACTGTATACCTATTCCGAACCGAAGTGCTCCTAATAGTAAGATTACGTGCTCCAGAACTAAATATTTACTGCTGTAAAATTGCGAGAGGTAAGCACTATTGGGGAAAGGTTTGATTGCGCCTTGGAATTGGGAATTTTTGCAGGTGTTCCGGTCAAGCTGAGCCCCGAGGCTGAGGAGGTAGCTGGGTTTTACGGTAGGATGCTTGATCATGACTACACATCCAAGGATGTGTTCAACAAGAATTTCTTCCATGACTGGCGGAAGTGCATGACTTCTAAGGAAGCAGAGCTCATCACAGACCTCAAGAAGTGCAATTTCAAAGAAATTGATGCTTACTATAAGCAGAAGTCTGAAGAACGCAAGGCCATGACCAAGGAGGAGAAACAGGTAATGTATAGCGTAATAAAGGATATTGATTAGGACTGGCTTAGTATATCATGGTGCTGATTTTCTTGTGGGTCGTGGGACAGTCTGTGTTCAGTGCTAACTGTAATTTATTATTACAGAATTAGTGCAGAATTTATAACAGTTAGCTATATGGTGGCTTCTGAGACGGCACATTTTTTACCTTCGAGGTTTCAAAGGGACCATTGGGTAAAGTTATCTGTTGAATCTAATTAATGGTGGCTTCTGACATGGCACATTTCCTACTATGTTTCAAAAGGATAAATAGATGACAGTCAAGCTTGGTGACATTGAGGCATACATGTGCTAATTCTTCTCAGGCTAAATGTCCTGTTGAAAGTTGACCTTGAGGATCGATGTACTTTGATTATAGCTCATTTGCTTTCACAGAATGTCATTGCAATTTCAAGTGGCACATTGCAATGGACATTGCATTGCATGAAGGATTGGAGGTGTCCAGCCTGTAATGGCAGTAATGTAAGGCAGTAATGCTTGATGCTTAATTTTATAAATACAGTTGAGCCCCTTTATAAGAGACACATACTGGGGAGCACTTGTCCCTAATATAAGGTGTCTCTTATAGCCCAAGTGTCTCTTATAAAGGGGTTTAACTGTATGAGAATTCTAATGAAAGACTGTTTCTCACACGAAGTAGGCAGAAAATTTGCATTCTGCAAATTTCTATGGCACACAGCATTACAGGCGAATTCATGTGCAAAACTGTCCGGCACTCATTTAGCACACAACCATAAGTGATGCATTCATATGTCGCACCATAGTGGGAGCATGAAGTGGTAGTTTTTAACAAGCTACAACTTTATTGAAAAAATGACATGTAAAATAACAAAGGCACTGATGCTACCGCTGCGTCAATTGCGCCAAACTGCACAGAATTGCCCTAGCTGCTACATGCTGCTACATTACCTTAAAATTTGGCGAGTCTGCACCCAACCTGCGCCCAAGGGCATGCTCCGACTTTCAGAAACGAAACTGCTTGAGGTTCTCCTGTCTAAAATGACATCGCGGTGCACCTGCATAAGACGCGACCCGAACCAAGCCAAGCGAAACTGGGACAAATGCCACTGTTGAGACCGTGGGTGGTTGGGACGCAGTGAATGCCCCATTTATTTAACTTTCTAGGAACTGGGAAATTGTCCCGAAAAAGATTCACGACTTTTATTCCGCTCAAGTAATCAAATCGCCACAGCTCCATCTGAAATAGCTTTAATGCCTTCTAGAGTACTCTTATGAGATGCATGCTCAGGCTGTCGTAAATACATTCAGGGCCTGCTGATGTCCATTTTCAAATATGCATCTTGTGATGAGCGCCGCTGATACCAGCAAAGGGCGGAATAAGTTGTGGATATATCGCATGGAGCGTGTGGAAACAATGACCCAGAACATGAAGGGTGTGGCAGAATAAAGGAATATTTGTCCGGACCTCCGCGACGCGTGTGTGCACTTGGAAGATGCGCCGCTCTTGCTGCCACACGAGACTGATAGATCCTAGTTGTGTGCAGCAAATTGCCTACACAGCTGACTCCATTCCTACCGGAGCGCTTTCGTATGCTCGTGTTTTTCATTAAAAAAATGTTCTTAATGCCCACTCCGTTCCTGACCGCAAACAGCCGCGGCAATGGCGAGCTTTCGTTCGTGAAGGCATCGCGTCTGTGTGGCACACTTTGCTAACTCGTACAGAAAGGCAGCGTGGACGGCGGTGGGCGTGAGTGATTAAAAGGCGGGCAGTTCACCGACAACGGCGCCACATGCAGTAACAAGCAGTAAGCTGAAGATGCTTATCATAAAGCGATTAAGTCTTACTGGGGTGTTTGCCTTATCGCCGCCATCATGCCTCTGAGCATTTCCGATGCTTATCCGTTAGACATCACCTCATTCCACGTTAAAACCGCCCCCTTTCGAATTTTTTTTTTTTTTTCTGCTTCACCTCATAGCACTTATGCATTGCAGCAAAGCCAATTTTCGGACATTACTGTGACGCCGATTGACTCTTGCAAGTGCTCGTTGAAGCCTACGAGGTCATAGACGTAGCAAAGGTAGGGACTTTTAAGTAATGCTGTTTCATACCTGGAATGTCGGCTGAAAGCCTAAAAAAATCGAACGCCGAAGAGTTTCAGCATTGAAAATTTCTGATGTTCTTATCCATAGACGTCGATAGGGCTTCTGATGCTGTGGTGAAATCGTCTGAGTTCGCAAGTTTATCTCAAAAATCTGGCTTCCAAAAAATTGGCAGTCAACTGATCGTCAGTCACGTTGATGGTTCTAAATTTAATCATTGGCTTTGTATATTTAAATGTGGTCAGGTTATCCGTCAGTGATATATATATATATATTACTTTATTATGCTTGAATAGCGTGTAGCACATTTTATCATTCATTCGTGTGTCATGAACACAGTATTTAAAAAATGGCAGGAAAAGGTGGATGCAAGCTTGCGATGAGAAAAAATTCTTCATAAAGAGGGGTTGTGACAAGTGGACTTGTTTTTCTCAAGGCTAGAACAGTTTTGTTCTGAGGAAAACAAGACCGCTTGTCAGAATCGGAACGTCGGCTTGACACAACCGCTGTTTACGCACTTTTTTGTGAACACAATAGGCATCTTAAAATTCACTCTAGCAATGTCTGCTCGGAAAGGCACATTTGCTGTTCCAAAACACATTCTTGTCTGCTCCAAAGCAGCCTAAGCCAGTAGCATCACTGAAAAGGTCACTCTTGCTAAGCACTTGGGTGCATGTATGAACTTTAATAGAACAAATAAGTGAGAGCACAGCATCTTGCCTCAGTTTGTGACCTCTCTCGTTGCTGCTATGTAAAAAGCGAATGCAGGTGACCTTTATCCATTGCCTAAGAAATCGGTGTGTGGGAGGGAAAAGGTGCATATATATGCCTGGCTGAAACGACTCCAGGGGCACCGTGATGTTCAACAGTACTTGTGTGTCAAATCTTGCCCTTGCTCATAGGTCAAAGTGCTGTGCTACTGTAGGCAGATTAGTATTATTGACATGACCTTTGCTGCTTGGGCTATAAGTATAAAGGTGCACATTGCTTAGAATGACATTTGACATCCACAACTAGGTGGATATGGGCCAATGTTTTTTCTCCCTAATACCGTATTTACTCGCCTAATGGGTGCACTTTTTTTTTCTTCAGAAAATTGACTCCAAATGTGCGGATTATGCAGGGTAAAATTTCGAAAATTTTTATTTGCGACTTCAGCATACAAGCTGATAACGCAAGTTCCCGAGGTCTCGAATATTTGCACTATAGTCAGAACAACCTTCTTCATAGGCTACACTAGCTCAAAACTTGTTGAGCGCATGCATTTGAGAATCGGGGCATGCATACTATGCGTTGAAATTTTTAAAAATTAACATTGAAAGATTCGCACGTCTTACAAAACAAATGCGAAAAAAATATCTATATATCGTATGGCAAGGAAGTGGCATCGCGGAAGTTGGCTGATTACGTTTCAGGCCACTTAGATTATGCACATTATCAAAGCGAAATTTTCTGCACTGAACGGTACCGATCATTAGATTTTACGGGCTTGCACGTCATATCCAAATTCATTCTAGTGTTGAAAGGGCCACCCATGCCCCTTTCCTTAAAGTAGAGCCACCGCAACTTTGATCGCCCGCGACCGCCATCGAAAAGCAACCAACGCTAATTAGACCTAGCCAACGCTTTTGCATGTTGTCGTGGGAAGTTTGTACAAGACAACATGAAGATTGGCCGACAAAATGATTGCACTCAAGCACAGATCAAAGGGCAGCATGCGTGATGCGATGTTTAAGTTTGCAGCCAGGAAATCAACAGCGACAAAAGTTCACCGAGGTTGTGCAAGTCTGCGTAGTGGCAGCAAAGTGAAAGGTCGTGTCGGAAAGCTGAAAAGCTTTTAAATTTGCGGACAAGGTAGCAAACCCAATGATGATGAGGCTTTCCCAGACAAGAAACTCAAAGTAGACTTCATGAGCACGCTATCGCACGATCCATGCTGGGCGCGTATGGGAAGAGCCACGCCAGCGCCTGTATGAAGGTTACTGCGACGCCCAGGCAACCACTCATCTTCTTCACTCGGCGAGCCCACACTGCTGAGGTCTTTTTTTCTTTTTCTTCGCTCTTGCTAACGTTAGAGGGCGTCAAATTGCAACCGCGCAAATATTGTTCTGAATAACTGATCACGGCCAAGTTTAAGGTACACCTATGATGCGTGGGGAAAAAAAATAACTTCTAGCGACCAAACTGGGGGTGCGTTCATTATGCGAGTGCGTTTATTGTGCAAGTAAACAAAGTAAGTTGTCGGGGAAATACTGGTTTACTTTTGGTAAGTCATAAGGGGGGGAAAAACTGAGCGAGCAATGCCAAAGACACTGCTGCTGTGGTCCTCACGTCCTTATTTTATAAAAGAAATATGAGCAGCAAACCACAGAACACACTGTACACAGGTTTGTGCTATGGTAATCACATATGGTTAAATTTCTATGTCCCGGAAGTTGTCTTGCCCTCATTACTGGAAGCTGCGGTCTTGGAGTTTGGGCCTAAATTGTATTTGGAATCTGAAAAATAGCCATTCCCACAGAAGCAATTGTTTCAAAATGACTGCATGTTCGTGCTAGAAAGAACACTTTTGTAAATTAACTCTACCAAGCAAAGCAAAGAGAGCGGCATATTAAAGTAATGAGAAGGGTGTAGCCACCTAGAAGAAAGCACACCCAGCAGATGAGCCACCATTGTTGCTAGAAAAAAAGGTGCTTCTTAGCAAAAACAGCAAGAACCCAAGGACGGGGGGGGAAGGCATGCGTGAAGATGTGACGATGGCAAAAGCTTGCAAAGGTGAGCTACGGCTTGATGGCAAAAGCTTGCAAAGGTGAGCTACGGCTTGAGTATTGAAATAGAGGACCACTACTGTAGTGGTTATCACGGTGGTCCTGTGCTGAAGCCGGAGGGCATAGTGGGTTCTTCGTGGCTTGCATGAGTTCCACGCAGGCATTGTGCTCCATGTGTGGTGCTCTTTTTGTCATCCGCTGCTGTCTTTTGAATCATCGTGAATCAAACCGTCCACACAATGAAGGAGAACCACTTGCAGCGGGCACAGTGTCTGTGTAACACTCATTCCAGCTGTCAGCTGGCTGTGGTTCCCAATTCTCGCCGTGCACACCAGTGTTCCTTTTGACATTGCACCACTGTGTGAAAACCTGGAAGCCCCAGTCCAATTTGTAGGTTCTCGTACTCCGCAGGCACACCTTTACCAAGGCATGTTCCCTAACTGCTTAGGAGATCCCAGATTGAGCAAACCTTGGAGAGGCAACAAATGTAGTTCTACAAGTATTGTTCTTTTGCTTCACTACTATACTAAAAGACCAGGACAACACTAAAGACTGGATTCGTGCGCAATAACTACTAGCCCACATCGAATCCTCTTAGAAGTACACGACAGGAGGTGCATCTACTTGGATGCAATCTTTAATGTTGCTTCACACAATCAAGTAGAAAAAACGTGAAATGTACAGGTATGCCAGTATCGTAGCAGGGCTCAAATGCACAAATGTACCAATGTTGTGAGCGCTGACTATGTACTTCATCTTCATCTCTATGACCAAACCATTCTAGTGATTGTCATCGTATGTCACGCGGGCTGAACCACTTTGGCTCGTGCATCTGGATTAAAAATATAACTTGGTTACTGCCGTACCAGACGTGGTCTCATAACCTGGACGACATTGTCATCTTTTCGACCAGCTTCCCACAGCACCTGGAACGGTTAGACGAAGTCCTCACGTGTTTAGCTAAGGCCGGTCTCCAGCTCAACACTAAGAAGTGTTGGTTTGCCAGTCACAGCGTCAAGGTAATAGGTCACGTCGTCAGTAAACATGGTGTTGAGCCCGATCCCGACAAGGTTGCTGCGGTACTGCACTTTCCTACACCAACCACACCCAAAGACCTCCGCAGCTTCCTTGGCTTGGCATCGTATTTCCGCTGCTTCGTACGCGATTTCGCTACTATTGTGGATCCTCTGCACAAACTTCTAACCATGAGCGCACCCTTTGTCTGGTCACTTTTCACACCCAGCACCTCCACCACTTATGAGACCACGTCCGGTACGGTTGTATTTTTAATCCAGATGCACGAGCCAAAGCAGCCCAGCCCATGTGACATATGATGATGATAACTACAATGGTTTGGTCATACAGATGAAAATGAAGTACATAGTTAGCGCTCACAATATGTTGGTGATAAATTAACTTGGAAAGTTGCTAGGTGAGTAGATTCTCTTTACTCTCTTACATGTCACCGCAGTGCTTCAACTATGAAAACATTTAGTAGGTTGTTTTTCCTGACATTTCAGATGTCAGGAGTTAGGTGCGAATGATTTGAAAGAAAGTAACAAGCTGTTGATAACCAGCTGTACAAAAATTTTTGACACTGGTATTTTTCAGCTATCATTTCAAGCTCAGTGTAATAGATCTTTTTAACACTACTCTGAAATTTCTTTTTTTACTCACAGGTAATCAAAGTGCAGAATGAAAAATTGGTGGAAGAGTATGGATTCTGCATCATTGATGGTCACAAACAGAAGATTGGTAACTTCAAGATTGAACCTCCTGGTTTGTTTCGTGGTCGTGGAGAGCATCCAAAAATGGGCATGCTAAAGCGTCGCATCATGCCCGAAGATGTTATTATTAACATTGGAAAGTGAGTAAATAGTTTTTGAAGTTTTTGAAACGCATGGTTTTCCAGATCGGTTTTTGGTAAGCCAGGAACTTTAGGTCGCTTCTCCCGGTAGGGTGTGCGAATTCGCTGTCGCTCTTAAATCCAAGCCAAGTACGTAAAACAGTCGAAACCAGCAATAAAGAAACCCTGCGCGTACGAAATCCCCGTGGCAACAAAATATTTCCAGATCCCTGGCGAACGTTCATAGAAGCCCATGTACTGCGTATCTCGCGGCAACGAAATGTTTTTGGACAGCGATCCCGCATTAACGAATTTTCTACCACGGTGCGGGCCTTATTTTATCTTCCCGCCAAAGGTTAACTGTCGAAAATATGCTCATATGCGTGTTATGCGCACTCAAAATTTATAAACGTCTGCTTTTGCCGCGCTAGTTTGGGTACCGCTATTTTTGGTTACTTAGGGGGGACGCGAAAAATGGGAAAAAAAGAAAGATCTCTTGAAAATCTTGTTTTCAGTTTCTGGGACCCCTTTTCTATCTGATTCCGAAATATCTACACTGAAAACCACTCAGAAGTGCTTCGGAAAATTCATTTCACCCACCTAGGTGGCAAAACTTTTTCTGGAAATCATTAGAAAACAGCTATTATCAAAAAATTATGGCTTCACGATGGGGGGGCTGGGAGCCGGCTTCTTAGGCTCATCGGAAAGAGCATTTCTCTGTGTTTAACTTTCCGGACTCGGCTGGCTCCTCCGTTCAAAAACAAACGCACAAAAAGCAAATGTTTGAAGGTCGTTTCGAGGCCCTTGATTGGCTGTCGCCGTCATGTTGCCTCAGCTTGCCTCGCCATTGGCCCGATGCTCGCTCCAGGAGATCGTCGTCTGCTGCTTGTGCGTCGCAAGGACATGGCTCTTGAAAATCGCTACTTCGTGATGTGTTCATGGCTCGATGATCACTTAAGATGTAATTGCGCTTTAGTTAGGAGCAGTAGGCGGATGCGCAATCAGGTTACTATGAGCGCGGCGTGACATCGGAGTCGTCGTTAGCCCTCACGTCGCCGAAAGCGAGATTGCGGGCAGGAACGACACGGTAGCGCATTCGTGGCGACATGCTTCGTCGCAAGCAACAAAGTGTAAGCGGCGGCACGGTCAGATTACTACGAGTGGCCGCACCGGATGCACGATCAGATTACTAAGAGCGAGCGCGCGGTCTACGAGCACGGCGCGTCATCGGAGTCGGCCTTAGCCCTAACTCCGTTGGCAGCGAGACTGCGGGCAGGAACGACACGCTAGCGCACCCAAAACAACCCGCGGGTTGTTTCGGATGCACTGGACACCCTTCGCTCCTTCTTCGGTGCACATGACGACGACGTAGCAATGGACCACTTTTTCTAGTGCGAAGGGAGAACTTTGAAGTTGTTGCATGGCAAGGGTCAGCAAAGTAAGTTGACGGACTTCTGGCAATAAATTTTCGTTCTGCTGGCCGTATCACTGTTTCTATGTCTCGTACTCGCGGCAACGAAATTCTCGCGAAAACGAAATTTTTCGGTTTCCCCGCCGATTTGGTTATTGCGGGTTTCGACTGTATAAATGGCTGAACTGCGCTGAGTCAGGCTGAGCACGTTTTTTCATTCGATCTTTATCCTCTGTTTCAGAAGTTCTGTGCAGCAGAGCCAAGGCTACACGACCCTCGAACGCAGGTTGTTGCGAAGTGATATGTAGTGCCCCATATACGTAGCCCGTCGTTTGTCCTCATGACTTTTGCAAGCGGTCTCCTCGGAGAATTTTCACTTGAAGGTTTCTCTGCGTGTTGTAGCTGTTTTGTATGACGATTTTGTCGCATTTTTGTGGCTCCATGATACTGTAGAAAGTGTTCTTGCTTGTACGTGTGATGACATGCAAATGACGAGAGAAATAACGCTGTTCTGGCTAGTATGTGTTATGTTTTTACTTCTAAAATACGAAGGAATGGTACGACACTGCCTAAACTTTATGAGTAGTCCGCACAGCCCGAGCGTCCACAGCACCGCGGAAGACCCACTCTTGGGTTGTGATTAGTCCGCGGTTGCAGGTTTGGTCACTCCTGTCAAAATGGCGGCGGCCGGTTCACCCGTGCGATATCGTTCCCAGATAAGCTTTTACGGCAAGGGAGCAAAGCAGTTGGCTCTAAATGTGTTCAGGACACTGCGTAAGGAGTGCGGCAGAAATGCAAGCATGAGCTCTCTCATTAAGAGAACGGCTGTGTTCACCAACGTCAGCGAGCGTGCGCTGTACAAGTGGTTAGCGGAGCACGATAAGCACAGCGAGGCACGATAAGAACTGCGAGGCACCGGGAATAAAGCCATCATTTCGTATCAAACGCGAGCGGCACTTCGCATGCCCATAGGCATGTGTATACAAAATCTGATGAAACGTGGTGCTTTCATATTCAATTTGGCTAGTGCGGTGCTTTCCACCGAAATGTGAGCCATTGAACCCTATCCCTCAAATGTCTACGTGCAAGTATCTAGAAGACGCAAGACGCAGGCTTTTACGGTGCCGAGAAGAATATGTAACCACTTTCACAATTACAGCTTATCTCATTGCACAGTTGCACAGTGTCCCGAAACGCTATTGCCGCTTTCGCTGCAGCACACGTCGCTAGCAGACGACAGGGCATGGAAGGATACACTTAGATGAGCTCGCCCTCCTGACTGGTTGAGAAGGCCTGCGGCTTCCGCAGTGCTGCACGGAACCTCTGGAACAGAGTATAGTCCTCACTTTTCCGCAGTGTTGATTGTGGCGGCAGTGTGGTGGTGTTGCGTTATCTACGTTCTTCTTGTGCGGGTTGTCGTGTTTTATTCTTTTAATTTTTGTGTGTTGTACACGAGATGTGCAATTGAATTCGCACACTAAAACTTCTCATTATGCTGAAGTACCACGCCTTGAGTGTAAAAGAAAAACTTGAGATAATTCACCCCATTGAAAATGGGGCCAAGAAATCTGCGGTAGCCCGCCAAAAGAACTTGCGGCTGACGACTTTGTGCAGACTGACTGCACAGGCAGCAATTTGAAGAGGTGAAGCATCCGAGACTAAGCTTTTCTCGAAGTGGAAAAGGCCCTGCTTCTTTGGCTAAAAAAGGCGCGGAGCATGAACCTTCCTGTTAGCAGACCCCTTTTAACCGAAAAGGTACAAACTTTCGCAGATCAGCTTAACTGCTCCAATTTTGCCTGCTGCAATGGCTGGTTGTCATGGTTTAAAGCCCGCTACAGCATCATGGGAAAGGTTGTAGGTGGCGAGGCTGCTGCAGCAGACAAAGAAGAAGCTGTTGAATGGCAACGTTTTGTAGGAACCCTCGAACTTTTTAATTTTGATGAGTCGTCACTTTTCTATTGCCTGCTTCCAAACAGGACGTTGGCATTTAGGAACGAGAAGTGCAGTGGCGGGAAACATGCCAAAAATAGCATATCGGTCGCTTTTGGCGTAAATATGACCGGTAGTGAGAAGCTGCCACTGATGGTCATTGGCAAGTATGGAAACCCGCGACGTTGTTTCCATCCGGCGTTGTTTACAAGCACAACAAAAAAGCCTGGATGACAGCCCAGCTGTTCGAGGAGTATGTGCGCCAGCTAGACCGCCATTTTGCTGCCAAGGAAAAGAGCATACTCGTAGTACTTGACAATGCGTCGGCGCATGTTGATGTGGGTAACCTGTTAGCTATTAAGCTATTGTTTTTGCCGCTCAACACGACAGCGCTCGCCCAACCCCCCCGATCAGGGCATCATCCGCTCTGTCAAGCAGATTTACCGCAAAAATCTGTTGCGGAGGATGTTGCTCACCATGGAGGACGACAAAACGTACACGATAGACCTCCTGGGTGCTATACACCTGCTTGCGCACTCATGGATGCAGGTGCAACCTGCAACGATACGGAACTGTTTTGCTCGAGCACAGTTCAAGATGCCAGAAGAACGACATAGAGGATGGTGAGGACACCGAAGACTGCGAGATGCGAGATGCGAGAGCCTCCTTGTTGAGGTGTTTGAGCGACAAGGAGAGGGAGTAAAAAAGTTGAACTTCGGCACTTTCTGAGATGTAAACGGAACATCGTTGCATCTTCGGACTTTTCCGGCGGTGACATTGTTGCCGCCGTGGCACCTCATTCCGATTCAAGCGGACGGAAGGAGGAGAGCGATGTCGAAGTGGACAATGGCCCCTCGTTATCCGAAGCTGCTTGGGCTAAACTGTGATGCGAGCCTTTGCCGAGAAGCGCGTCCTAATGGACCGGCTGGCTCGCGGCCTCAACGACTTCGAAGATGCCATCATCGCGGCAAGGCCACCGTGGCGACAAGTGAAAATCACAGATTTTTTTGCTGCCTGTCCATAAGTAAAGGTTGCGTGCCTACGTGTGTGAGAATTGTGGCATTCTTTTTTTTACCTGTAAGTTGCCGCTAAACTGGCACTGACGATTAATTCGTACATCGCTTAGTTCGTACCAAAACGTCGTTCCCGGCCAACTACGTATTAACGAGGGTTGACTGTAAACGGGCACTGACCGCTTAAATGAGCTCGCGGCACGACCTTGTTTCTCTAAGGAAGGTAGATTAAATTATTATTGCCAATGGCTGCATTACTTGGCTCACTGAGGTGCGAGCAAGTCTTTATCTTCAACTTTAAAAACACAAATCCAGCGCGCATCTTTCTCCCGATCAATTGAGGCCGAAGACTGCCTGTGCATGAAAACGAAACCAGAACAGTGTTGCCAACAGCCTCCCATTACGAAGAGTCTGATACAGCGTGATCACCATCACCTCATGAGAACAAACCACGTGTTTTTGTGCATGACCGAGCTGTGCATGTTCCCTTTTGTTGCATTGTGAAGTGCACTAATGTCCCGCTGTTGTTATGAACATTCTGGTCTACTAAATTTTTTTGCGCAGTGAAAAAGGCAGCGTCTTGTCCTTTTGCATGCACAAACCTGTGAGTGCAAGTGCCGCAAACCAAGATAGAAGGTCAGCTGTATGCCAACCAGGTTTCATGTACCGAAAAGTGGAAAATATTTGGATCTCGGATATGAGATTTTCAGCCAGCTGAAGCTACTCTGCGTAGATAGAGCTTGTCTAGGTAACGACTCTGATTGTTCACACAATCGAGGCGTATACTAAGACACACCAACTGCCAAGGGAATAAAGGGAAGACTGTCTCACTCTCTACTTTTCTAATCAACCTAGGGGAATGGAAATGGATATTTTGCACTGGTGAATATTTGGCCGACGTTCGATTAGAGTAAAAGTGGTGCGCCTCTTCTCTCCCTGGATGGAATCGAAAAGTTGTCATAAGATGTGGTGTTGACATAAAACTGCGTCGTATAACAAAGGTTTTCAATACATTATTTCTGTGGGGATTATGCCAGGACCAAATTGATCTGTCGTAATTTGCGGGTTGCCGGTAAACCGGGGGACGTATAATCGAAGTTCCACTGTAGCTCATCAAAGCAAAAACACATATATAGCATAACAAGTTTATGCATATTTAAATGGTCATTTGTGCATTTGGGGAAACTGAAGTTAATACTGGTTTTATTTCTCATGCTGGTGGATGTTTTAGTGTGCCAAGATTGCAGTTCACATATAAATGCTGGATATTGTGCCAAAAAGATGACTTTCAATTATAGGCCTAGTGTACTTGACATAATATCGATATATCTGGTAAAGCTTCTACCATGTTCAGGTGCAAACCAATGTGCGATTTAACAAGCAAATGATCATAACAGTTCCAGCTGGGAAGTGTTTACAGCTTTTTCAGTGTACTGTCAACGGCAAATGAAACGTTTTAGTGCGCGCCCTCCAGTCATCACTATTGACATGTGTGTGCATCCATTTCAGCAGCAGTGTGCACGCATACAGTAAAAGCTCAGATTTCCTGGGACCGAAATAAAACGTGCGAATTAAGCGAATGCTGAATTAATGAATGAGCAGGAAAAGCATTAAAATTAAGTTGGAGAAGCATACCTTTGTTTGCTGAAGTATTTGGTAATGGTTGTTTGCGTTTTCGTGCAGATTCTAGCTGACAATTTTTCTTATCTTTTCCAAATGGTCAACAGCTCGCAAACAGTCTGAAGTGCTCAGGCAAACATCCTCTAATACTAAAAGTGCTCAGGGACTTCCCGTGAGGTGCAATAAGGTCACTGTTGCATCTTGCATGACCCTTCGTCAGAATCTTGATCTTAGTGGGTGCCGTGACATCGTTAATAATTTCTTGATCAGTCAGAAGACCAGTTGTAGCAACATAATCATCAATCTTTATGTAGTCCTAAAGGGTCACATCTTTGGGAAGGACAGCATCGAAGGTCAGGCAGTCATCGTCGGTGAACTCTGCTGACACCTCGTCGATGCCATCTTCAGCTACTGCCGCATGTTCGAGCCTCACAAAACTGCTTTGCCAAAAACGGTTGGTTATGATTTGTAGAGGAGTGCTTTTTAACATGTGGGTGATAATGTGCACTGCACTGAGTAAGTCCACTTGAGTCAACATTCCAACTTCTAAGCATAGGATCATTTGCTCTAGCAGGTGTGTGGGGTACTTAGACTTCACGTAGTTGATGATACGCTGGTCCATCAGCTGAAAGGCAAACGTAGCTGGGGATGAGCTGCGGTTCGCAGCCACTTTCTAGATGCATGAAACTTCTCGCTTTTGAAGGCTTGTCGAATCTGTTCATTTTTCACGTACATTCCCAACGTGCTCTGCTTAATGTTGTACACTTGATCATAACGTGCCATTGAGATTCAGAGTTTTTCAGAGCTTCTGAAATTTTCACTTTAGTGACCAATTTCTTGGCTTTGTACTTCTGCCGCTTTGCAAGAATTGCCATCACTGTTGCGCACGTTGGTGCACGGTCACGGGGGGGGGGGGGGGAATCGCTTCAAGAAGACTATGCCGACACTACAATGCAAGGGTAAATTACGTCGAAGGTACAGTGAAGCGAAGAAACAAGATGCCAACGTTTGGTGAGGTTGCTATCGCCCCCACTATACTCAGTTTCATAATTGGGTGCAATGCTGTGGAAGCTATGCCAGAAGTTCAGCCAGCAAAACGCATAACTCTGCTTGTTTCGTGGTTGCTCGCGTTACATATGATTAGTACCGGTGGGCCCTCGCGTTTCTTTGTGCTCCACTTCAGCGCTACTAGTGAACAGAAGGAATCGGGCGAGCACAAGAGAACGCGGGTACCAAACGACCCCGTGGTGTCCTATCCTGCACCGACACTGAAAGTCCAAGTGGCTGCGACTGTGACGTACTGAGAGTAGAGAGCCTGTATGTATCGTCATGCAAAAACTAAGCTATACAGCCACATAATGACAGACATTCCATGGCCTTTTTGTTTGTAAGGCACACAATATGTTCAATCACTTCTCGCCCTAATAACGTCAGAAAAATTGAATTCTTGGTGGTAAGAACATTGAACTACTTCTTGTTGCGAACGCATCAACTGCAAGAAATCTTGCTAGCTTCCTCAACGTTGCACATGATGTGTGAAACGGATTATAGTTGATGACGGTGGCAATGTCACTCAGATTTTGTTTAGACTCCAGTGATGCCAGCGCAGCTTTACCACACTTTTGTGTAGCGGCAGCCGTCAGCATTTGTTCGAATGAAGTGATGTGCAGCCTTATTCTGACAAATCAACGAAGGTTTGGTCCCATACATCAACATGCACTTCGGCCAGGACCGATAGAGCCATCCGAATAATTCAAATGTCTAAATTAACGGTTGTTGAATTAACGAGCTTTAGCTCTATGCGCCTGTCCACGGTCATTAGTGGACGGCATGCACTATACCGCTGCGAACGCTTGCTGCTGTTTGGGTTTCATTTGATGCCGATAGTGTAATAAAACACTAGAAATCAATCTCCCGTAAAGAACTCTTGCACTTAAATAAAAGCAGCACACTCTTAAATAGTTTTTTGGCTAATATTTAGGCATTATCTTATTAAAAGACAACATTCTTTTGGTTTGGTAAAGCAGCACGCTCTTAAATAGTTTTTTGGCTAATATTTGGGCATTATCTTATTAAACGACAACATTCTCTTAGTTTGGTGGACAGAGTTTATTTATTTAAAGCATGAAGTACTATATATAGGGGAGAGGGTCGTCACGAAATAAAAGCAGAAAAAAATCAAATGTATTAAAAAATAAAAACTACAAAGGAAATACATAAAAGTAAAGTGCACAAAGCGGTTGTACACTTGGACCTCATTATAACAAACTTGAATCTTACTTGAATACAAGTTTGTTATATATAAAAATTCGTTATATAGGTTTATTTTTAACACTAATTCTATTGCGAGATTATTTTCCATTTACTTCATTATAACCCATATTTTGTTATATCCGGATTCATTATAATGAGGTTTGAGTAGTGCGCAGTGTAGATTAAGAAGATGTGATAAAGCCCCCCCCCAAAAAAAATCGAATTTGCAATTTTAATACCCAAAAATTCACTGTCCTCTGAGGAACAAACCTGTGGAAGCCCGACGTCGAGCGGCCGCTCCAAGCGGTTTAAATGTCGCGCCTAAGTGCGCTGCACACCCTCTGGCGTAAGCAATATGCGCACGTACAAATTTATTTTTCTCAAATTGTGTTTTCTGTAAGTTTTGAAACTTCAATGTACCGTTTCTCAAAAAAATATTGAATCAATTTCAATGAAACTTTGTATGCGTAAGCTACGACAAGTTAGATACAGTCTGAACCTTAAGAAAAGCTGATTTTATAAAAATTGATGCTGTAAAAAATTACACAATAGGCACTCTTTTGATGTTGTACAACCAGTATCTTTATTGTGTTTACAAAACCTTCATGAATAATGTAATATATTCTTAGTTCAGAGGTAACCTGTGAGTCTCTGCAACAATGCTGCTGAATATAGTTAGATTCGTTTTGGTAGTTGCAAAGTAAAGGTTCATTAAATAAGTAAATCTCCTTTAAAATTTTGGAGTGGGCCATTAAAAGGATAAGCAACCTAGGCTTAAAAAAGGGTGTAACGTAATACCCAGTGGCATTTTTTGTGAGCACATAAAATTTTATGGACTTACTTGCAGTTGTTTTTAAAATACTGTGCTATATTTAACATATACCATTTACTCCACCATACCCTCTTACGTAGAGCATTTTCGAAAAAGCACTGTGGTTGACTGTGTTTGGTATGCAGGCAGGTAAATGATTTCAATCTTTTCCTGTTCTGGCAACAAATGGGGAGGACCAAACCGGCGTGAGTGAAATAGCGGTGCAAGCATAAACAAGAACTGAAGAGTGGGTTTACGAAAAAGACAAATACGAGTCGGCCGTCTACGGCTGGTTATAGAAGGACTATTAGAAGTAGTTTTAATTTGTGGAAGTAGCGTTCTGGACTGTGGTTAGCTAAGATAAAACAAGGCGAGCGATTTTGCACAGCCTCAATATTCTGTATTAGTGTAATGATAGGTGAGACATATTTGAGCTGGAAGCAAACATAAGTACTATAAAATAACAGCATTATTGAAAGCTGTGCAAGGTTATGTAGTCAGTCATTATTATTGTGCTGTTTAGATTGTGCTGTTTTGTTTCCACTGTACAGGGAAGCTAAAGTACCGGACCCACCACCAGGGCACAAGTGGAAGGAAGTTCGTCATGATGACAATGTGTCATGGCTGTCTTCGTGGACTGAAAATATTCTTGGGCAAACAAAGTACATTATGCTGAACCCTAGCTCCAAGCTGAAAGGGGAAAAGGACATGCAAAAGTATGAAATGGCCCGCAAGCTGAAATCTTGTGTGGACAAGATTAGGCAGAACTACATGAGTGACTGGAAATCCAAGGAGATGCGCATCCGGCAGCGTTCTGTTGCACTCTACTTCATTGATAAGGTGTGTATATATTAGGTTGCAGTAGGTCTATGAGGTCTTGGTTATCACATTATGGCATTGTTCAAGCTGTAAAGTGTGCCAAAAGTGCTTATATGCAAAGGTAGGGAGAAAGCTTATTCTACTGCAAAAAAAAAAAAAAAAATTTAAGGCCAGTAGCTCATTGCCAACCATAGTTAAATGCAGGGGTGAAACAGCTGCGTCACTTGTGCCAATTTGATACCAATTCCCCATTGTTGCACCAAAACCATGA
This sequence comes from Rhipicephalus microplus, assembly GCF_043290135.1. Classification (NCBI taxonomy): domain Eukaryota; kingdom Metazoa; phylum Arthropoda; class Arachnida; order Ixodida; family Ixodidae; genus Rhipicephalus; species Rhipicephalus microplus. The sequence goes on along the minus strand of NC_134710.1, from coordinate 187,199,660 downwards.
AATTTGCTAAAATTGCGCCACGCTGCACCAAAATGCCTGACCAGCCTCAAAATTTTCTCAGTTAAGCTAATTTTATTGATAAGTGGGGGCCACATAGGGTACCTGCATTTTGTGTCATCAATCAAACCAAGTGTGCATACCGTAACCCCAAACTACGGTGTAAGTTATACACTGGTTAGGTGGGGACACTCGCGAGATCCGATTCACCAGACAAAGTATAAGATAAAGTAACAACGCTGCGCGCCCGCTGACCACAGCGGATACCTATTAGCAGGACCACGGAACTTTGACCCCCCCCCCCCCCCAAAAAAAAATGCGTTGCCGTAGCCACCAATGCTTCACGGAAAATATGAATTTCCTAGTCGGAAAATGCCATGATGATGTGTTAGGAGCATATGCCATGTTTTTCATGCGTGAACAAGGTCGACGTGCTGGGAACGCAGTTGTTGCCAGCCACCATGTTGTGTTGCTGTAGCAATAACACTATAAATCATTTTTTTGGCTTGAAGTTGCATCGTCCCGGCAATAGATATTCGGCACCATCGCCGGGCCAAAGTGTGTGCACTGTTCTTACTTTGTCTCGTCAAACTCGCCTTGCAAGCGATATGAGTTGGGCCCTAAACCTAACCCCATCAGGAATGAAAAAAAAAGAGAGAGAGAGTGGGGTGGGTGTGGTGATAAGAAAATTTTTGTCTTTGTTCTAACCCCTGCAGGTTGCTTCTTAAGCCATCTTTGCTGCAGTACACCAGTGTCCCATAAAAAAGTGCAATATTATTTGGAAGGGGCTGTAGCGCTGGCCACGGGACACAGCAAATTTTGTTAGACTCATGCGTGTATGCAATGCATAATTTTGAGTACTAAACTAGTATGATCGCTGATGTCTAAAAAAGTTATTGGCAATCATTTGGAACAGTGAATGATGTTTCTGCTGCCCTAAAGAAAACTTGTGTGCTATTTTTTTTTTTTTGCCACCCCTACTCCTCGATTTTACGAATTTCCCGAATATCAAGGCAGCCAGCTTGGCAGAGCCAAATTTGAATTCACAAAGTCTGTCAAATAATTCAATAGGTACAGCAAATGATACTGTGGACTTTACTGTTTGCTCAGTCAGGGTGTCTACCAACCTAGAAAACCTGGAAAAGGCAGGCAATTTGTACGTTTTTGGGAAAGTTAGGGAAAAATTGGGGAGTTTCTGAAAAATCTGGCTTAGTCATGGAAACATGATGGCAGTCTGTGCGGTCATCGCAAAAATAGACAATACAATTGATCAAAGTTTTAAAAGCCACTCCTTCAGCTGCAACTACAGTGAACAGCAAGAAGATGCGTGAAAAAATAAAAAGTAGTGCTGAACTGTTGCTTCTTAGTGCGGACGCAAAAGGATACACCTACCAAAGATATACAGAAATGTACAAAGTTAACTGAAATTTCAGCACCCACTACGGGAGCCTTATTCACAATAATAGCCATAAGAAAGATGCAGGGTATTTAATTATGTCCAAGTACGTCATACAAGCACCAAGATTACATTGTCGAAAACGTCCCATCACTCCTGTTCAACGTAAGTACAGTTGTCTGTATGTGCTGATATGCCAGGTGCAGGTAGATCCAAGCCTTTCTTTGGCAAGAACACGTGCGCTTGACCAGTCAATTTGGTAGCCTGTAGAGGCCACGTGTTTAGTGAGGGCATATTAGGTCACTCGTTTCCTGGCAACATATTCGTGATGTTTGACTTTTCTTGAAATCAGTGGTCTCATCGATGTACTGGTTGTCACAATTGTGGCAGTCTACAGCATAAAAAAGACCTAGGAAATTTTCGCTCAGAATGTCCTTCACGTTGTCTAAAGCCCTTCATCCTGTCTAAAGCGTTCCTTAGCTTCCATGTTGGTATATTTACTATTTCGATGTCCGTTGCTTCTACATATCACACAGCATATCTGATTTTCCAACCGCAACATTACAAAGTCGGTAAATTTGTTCTTGTTTGTCTTGACCATGATTTCGACTCGGTTTGAAGGCCTTCTGGTTAGGACAGAACTGCCATTAGCAGAGGCTTGCCGAGCGATGTGATGCCTTTTATTGTTATTATTACTATCATTATTACTATTGATGATGCTACAGCAAAAGTCCTCAGCTACGCAATCATTCATAGTTCTTCATAGTTCCAGAATGATTTCATGGTAGCGGGTATGGTCATTCGAATAAGCTGAAGTGTTCTTCCATGCAATGGCATCTTGTTTCAGTTTCTTGAAATGGTGTTATTAAATCTGTGATAACTCTTTTAGCGTTATGTCTATAGAAGAGGACACAACGAAGGTAACCTGCCCGAATCTGCGATAAATTTGCGGAATCGAGAGAGCTTTCGCGACGAGGCAGATTCCTTCTTGCCTGCACATATTCGAACGTCATCGCTTTAAACGCTACCCCTACCTTTCATTGCAGGCATCTGAGCACTTTGTCCAACTCCAAGTGTCAGAGTCGAAGGATATAAAACATCAACATGCATGTGCTCATCCTAAAAAAAAAAATTTGAAGCAGCAGGAGCTTAATTTGGGCGATACAACTACTCTAAACCAAAAAAAGAAAATTATCCAGTGCGGCTCTGTTCTTGCGGCGTTGTTAGTCATTTTCAATGCAAGGTTCACAGAATACAGAAATAGTATATAGGTATTATTTTTTTTTACTGTATACTGGAAAGTATAGATGAGAGGTGTACAATTTAGGTGGGGATGAAAATCAATAGTAAATACAGCAATCCAGGTCGCATCAGGTCCAATCCATTCCACATTCTAAATAGTGAAGTCAGTAAATAAAGGTCGATTTAATCCACTCCAGTCCACATCCGAAAGAGGCCTGGACTTTATCCATTATAGGAACTAGAATATATTCCAGTGGCGAAACTGGCTGAGCTCAGGCGTCCTTCTTTTACACAGATGTCACGAGATGGTGCCACTTCCACATTTCCTAGCAGTGTTGGCTGCGTTGTAGGACTGTGTTGGGCTCCTTCAAACTTTCAGCTGCGGTTAATTTTAACTTGTGTTTCCGCATTCTGCCAAACAGCCAACTTGCTGACTCAATAGCTCGTAGGTATCATTTTGGCCAGATGTGCATAGTTTTTTATATTTACCCCACACGTTTAGAACATTCTGAGCACATGTGGTACATTTGTTTACTTATTCTATGCGATTGCCGGATTTTTTTTTTTATTACTGGTTGCTCTGTTTCTAGTGCACAGAGTTTTCCAAGCATATGTAACAGTGATGGGATCTGCTTTAAATAATCATGGAAAACCTGGAAAAGTCAGGGAATTCTGAGCAAATTGGTAGACACCCTGCTCAGTGGGGTACTTCAGAATACTACACTTATTGAAGTAGCTGTGCTCATGTTCACTCTGTTCGATGTAGGTGGGTTGAATGTTTTCTACATCTATTTTTTTAGATGTAAGCCTTTTTTATACTGCTCCAAATTCGGTCATTCATGATTAAAAAAAAAATTCTGTAACATATTATAAATTTGGATTTTAGTGCTCCAAATGTGACATTTTGCTGCTCCAAATTCTATTTTGGCTTTTGCACCCCTGTAAATGGCTAATTTACTTGTGATAGGCTGCATGTGCCTCAAGTAAGGGCTTTTGATATTTCTGGAAATTCGGCCAGCCTACCTTATGTAACCTTTAGGGATGTGTTAAGAGTAAGTTTTAGGGTCGAAGAAAATGTGATTTTATCGAATAATCTCAAACTGCATAGTTATAATAGTATATATCGCATCTAAAGAAGTATATTTTTGTGACCCGACTTAGTTGCACAATATTTTGACGCAGTAGCGTCAAAGAGCTCGTTTTGCAGAAATTTCGGCGTCGACGTGGGCATCATTTGTTGTAATGAAAAAAAAAAAAATAATCTTTTCTGTGACCTGTGCTAATGAGGACAGGAGAAGAGGCACCTAATTAAGGGCAAAGTAGGACTGTGCGCAAGGAAAGCACACTATCAGCCCAGTTGCTGTCTTCCTTGCGACCTGTTAAAAGGTGCCATAGGGGGTGTGCGAATACTCGAAAGTTTCGCATATTCATGGAACGTTTCTTTTATAATATTCTTATTCGATTCAATAACCATATCTTCAAAATTTTCGAATATTCGATGTTCGCGAACATTTGTTTGCCTATGTCACTGTGTTGAACTTACGATTTTGCGCATTTGCGATCAAAGCCTCAGTATATCATGCAGTGATTACTACGACTAAGGACCGAGTGCAGTGATGCCTGCATGGAAATTCACAGGAGCGTGATGACGGCTACCGGCGCATTCGGCAGTACGTCATCGCGACAAAGCTACCAATGATAAACATCTCAATCAATCTGAATCGTGTACTGCCTGCATGGCAGTATGTTTGGCTTAGCGATTTAGCACTGTTACGGTTCGTGTAAGCATAGCAGCCACGCCGTCCGCTGACGCGCCCGTATGCGTGGGACCGCAAGTGCTCATCCCTCGTGGAAATGAAGGCAACTCGCCGCAGTCGCATTGGCTCGACAAAATAGTCTTCACACCTTTGCTCGGTCCCGTGCTGAACGAGCACGAAGGAAACAAAATATCTCTACGCTAGGGCAAATGCACACGTACACGTTACACGGCGCGGCGCCGATGAAGTGACCTTAGTAGGCGATGCACTGCATGCAACTAGCTAGAGGGGCGCTCAGCTTGATGTACGATAGTAACTTGTTTCACGTATAGCCATGCCAGTTTTCGCTAATGGATCGCTGTACAAATGTATGCGCACTATGTGGAAGCCTGACAAGTCGTCCGTCAGCTGTGCCGCTACTTCAGCATGTATAGTACTCTCTTCATAGTTCCAGAATGATTTCATGGTAGCGATATGGTCATGCGAATAAGCTAAAGTGTTCTTCCACGCATTGGCAAACATAGAAAAGGCGATGCACTTTTAACAATGTTACAATGACGTCATCACTTAGTTTTTCATTGCTAACGATGGCGTACGAAGGTGACGGATGGATTAATGTGTAGTTCCGCTGCCAGGGTGCCTACCAACCAGAAAACCCAGGAAACTTCAGGTACTTTGGTTAGTTTGGGTAATCTCAGGGAAAACTCGGGGAAAATCAGCTGAAACTTTGATCGGGGAACGAAAGTCGCGGTAAGGGTGCGTTCACACTTGCCTCGAAAAGAGCAGAAGCAGCAAAAATCTCCAGAAGATGGCTCGTTTCATCGCCCAAGCGGCCAGAAAACCACGCCACGTGGCAGGCGCGCAAGAATCGGTCAGAGACAGATTTTCTTGCCATGAGAAAGGGATCCGGTTTCTGCTTCACGGCTTTGGCTGAGCTAGCTTACTACGTCATAGAATAAAAACAATTTAGAGAAAAGAAACTGTAGCCTTCACAATTGTACGAAAGATAAGCCGTGGTAGCGCATGGAACTGCCGAGGGTACCCAAGAGATGGCGCTCCGTAAACAAAATTAGAGAACAAGACTTGTGCGTTTTTTTTTTTAGATAGGAAAAAAAAAGGGCCGCCCTTTTTATTTCGTACTGGTTGCGTATGCGCCTACGTGGTTCCCTCGACCGATCGATTCTTTATTCTATGGTTATCCTTTTTAAACAGATGTGAACGAAACTGATACACGTGCAGGGCTATGGGTGTCTCGTTATCTTTCGCCCACTTGTTTTTATACGCGTTAATATGAACACGCCTCAACATGCCGGCAAAGGCGTCGGCAGTGGCTCGCGCCTGCTCAAATTCCAAACTAGCCGTGTAGCACGACGAAGTTTGATCGCTTCAATGATGGCACCTTCCTCGAGAGCCTGGTTTGGATTACAATAGCCGAGGACTTCGGAAGTTGACGGTCCAGCTGCAGCGAGTCGGCATGCCCCAACGTGTTTCACTTTTATGTACAGCCGGTAGAATCCGACGCCGCTGCTGCCGATGCATTCGCTCGCGTTGTTTCTGCTGGCGTATTTCCCGAAACAACATTTGGGGAAGTGCGAGCTCTTCTTTCAGTACTTTGCGTGAATAACTAGACTTCGGTATGGACTTTGGTTCTCAGAAAGCAGGCAAAATCGAATTAATTGTTAAGGTAGCGACGGGCGGTGTCAAAATTGAAACTAATGTGAACATTCTCAACGCGCGCGGTCGTAGTTTTCTGGCCGCTCTTGCGATTTCCTTTTAGGTTCACTTTCAAGTGTGAATGCGCCATTAAAGCGGCCCTGAAATTTTTTTTCAAGTAACCATAAAATGAATTCACTAAAAGAGCCTACCAATTTAACACCGCCAAAATTTTAAGCATCCGTGCGAGTGGAGTTCAAAGAGTTGTTGCATGCTGCAACAACTCTTTTCCTGACGAAAGTACTGAAAGCTAAGCAGGGAGAGATGGCAGGGGCAAAGAAAATACATCACCCACGCCTCGTGACCTTAAGCTCTTTCTTTTTTTTTCAAATGCACGGCTTTTTCTCTATGTTGCGCATGCTTACTAGACAGTGACAGCATTAGGTGGCACGGTGCCTTCTTGTATTGATGTGGAAGAAAGTTATATGCCACTCAAGGAATTTCGAAAAAATACTCGAAAAAAACTTAGAAATCTCGGAAGAGTTTTGAAAAGCTGACTTGCTAGACACCCTGGCTGCGTTGCCGACAACGCCTTTGAAAATCTGTCGTTCGTGCATCACGCTCGCGTGGCAACGTCTCCTGCAATCAACCCTCCGTTACACCGTTGTGGCGATCCCGCTCTTTTGCCAATGTCAATTCATTGCCGTTGGCAGCCAGTGCGTCGAAGGGGGTTGCGATACGGCAAAATAGGGCTCTCGCTGCTCGGAGTTGTGCCTACATTAACAAAAAGGCGTATTCGGGGCATCTTTATTGGAAAATGGCGAGCGTGCAGTCCTCCAGAGCGGCAACAGAAGCAAGCGAGATAACGAGTATTGTTGTGTAGTTAAAAAACGACCCTAGGAGTCCTATTTCCTCTAGTGGCTTGAGCAGTGAGAACAGAGGAGAATATTGAAAAGCAAACTATAAAACCAGGGGTCTGGGAACCTGGATGAATTTTGACCAGCTAGGCTGCTTCAGTAATCGCTTAGACTTAAGTACACGAGGGTGCAGAACCTCAGGTGGTAAAAATTTCTGGAGTTCTCACTACGACGTCTCTCATAATTATATAGTAGTTTTGAGACTTTAAACCCCACATATCAATCAATCAATGAAGTACACTGGTGTCGACTGTTGCACAGTGAAACCAGTGGCTTCAAGCTGACTAGTCATCACGGCAGGTACGAAAGCTTTTTTTTTTTAGTAAAGTGCAACCACATCAAAAAAAGAGAGAGAGAGATACAATAGGTTTATTCAACATGTGGATTGAACCCAAGATGTCACGGTCACAAGCTCAATTGTTAGACGTATGCTTTTTGGCAAGTACAGATGGTGATGTCTCTTTTGTATTTTTGTGTGCAATAACTCACTATAATAATAATTGTACTGCTGTCAATATAAATATATTGTCACGGCTAAAGCCGGAAAGAAGACAGAGGACGATGAAGTGATGAGCATGGACAGCACCCACGGTTCCTCCGAGGAAGAAGAAGTCGAAGCGGCTGCTCTTTTGTTCTGTTAATACAGACCTCGTTTTTTCTGGTCGCACCGTCGTCCTGTATTCTGTTATTTTCACCTAGCGACAATATGATAGAGTTAAAGATTACTAGTTGTAGATTTGTAAATGGGTGCTGTTTTTACTAAGACTTTGGTATTCTTTAATGCAGTAGTTTCCCCAAGTTGTGTGTGCCTTTTTTATGTCCTTGTTATGATTTTGTAATATTTGTGTGTGTGAACAAACAACAAACTGAAAAATGCATTGGTTGGTTTTGACAAGTTTTGAGTTTTTTGGATTTTGACCAAATCCAATGAAAGGAGTGACAGGGTCGGAATATTTCGTTAAATTGAGTAGTTCTCAAGTTTCAGAAAGATTTTTTTCAATCCTTCAGACAACCCCATTACCTCTTAAGGCTGTTTATACACGCACGGATGTGTGAAAAATTCACAAGGGCAGCCTGGACATAGAGCTTCACATGTCTGGGTAATGCATGCTATGTAGTCGTGTGCATTGTGACAAGCTGCTTCTATGAAAAGACGACGAGAACAAATGCAATCATTGTGCAAGCAGGCGGAGCAAATAAGCTGAGAGGAGACAATCGGTTCCATGTTTCGCTAAGCATAAAATAACAAAAGCACCCACCACCACTCCTCGTGCCATATGATACCGTCGCGAGTGCTTCCGAGTGCCAGGAGACACCTGCGAAGCACCTGTCGACGAAAAGCTGTTGGAGTTGTGGTCAGTGCTTAACGGAGATGCGTCGTGTGGGGACCACTTCATGCAGGCGATGTTGCAGAAATGTCCGAGCGCTTCTGTGATGAGGCGATTGTTGCGCGTATACGTGCTGCGGACAGTGGTGAGGGCAGCGACACTGAGCCACCTGTCCAGGTACTCATTGCAGGATTGATTGATTGATTTGTGGGGTTTAACGTCCCAAAACCACCATATGATTATGAGAGACGCCGTAGTGAAGAGCTCCGGAAATTTCGACCACCTGGGGTTCTTTAACGTGCACCCAAATCTGAGCACACGGGCCTACAACATTTCCGCCTCCATCGGAAATGCAGCCGCCGCCTCCATCGGAAATGCAGCCGCCGCAGCCGGGATTCGAACCCGCGACCTGCGGGTCAGCAGCCGAGTACCTTAGCCACTAGACCACTCATTGCGGGAGGCCCAATGGATGGTACAATTCCTTGGGGACTTGTTTTTGCCAATGATCTTCCGCGCAATTATGTGGAGCACCTTATGCTTCCGCGAAAGATGTGTGCGAGCTTTGCGTAAATTACTGAGTTGACACACTATGTCTTGTATACATAAAATTATATTGCTTCAGTGCAGCTCAGTTTGAGCGTGAAGAAAAGATGCTATGCCATCAAGAAGGGGAAAGATAGACAACAGTGTGAGCGCTAACTTCCAACTCTTGTTCATTGCGTACCCTTACAACACTATATATAGCTCATTCTACGTGACTCCACACACGTGACAAAACCGTACCTGTGTGGCACAGCACACGCTACCAAGAAAACCTAGTTGTGATCTGATCTGAAATTAACAATCCTATATCAATGCTTCACAGCACAGGCTCCAGAAAATTGAGCTCTTTTTGAGATGAAGCCACAGACGGCGTACTCACACACAGCTTCGCATACTTTGCGATAGCGTTCGTCTCAATATTTTGCCATGTCAACTGGTTACGACTGCAACCCAAGATAACACACTGGTCAAAGAATTGGGTGCATCTACACATCTTACAATGCATAGCCTTCGTTTTTTACATTGCAAGCGTGGTCACGCAAGCGGTCATTAACACTCCTACCAGTCTGTCCTATGTAAACAGCTAGGACGCATTCAACAAACTTAGTTACATGCTTCTTTCCACAGGTGGTTTGCACCTCCTTCTTTGGGTTTGTAAGCTCACATAGACGGCTTAATTTTGTCGGGAGCAGAGAACACTAAGCGGACATTTTCTCTCAGGGCTATCTTTTTCAAATGGTGAGAAATTTGATGTACGTACTGTATGCAACTGGTTTTCCTAGCATCGGGCTCACCATTGGTCTGCGGCCGTCCCCGCATACATGGACCATGCAACAGACTCAGCTGCCGACACCTGCACCAACACTTGGTAGCCTGCCAAGGATAATCACTTGCTTTGTCTTGCAAAACTAACGGTTATAGTGGGACGACATGACTTCAACAGGGCATTTCTAAAAATAACGGGGCAATTCCTCGTTTTATCAGCTTTGAATGCGCCAAATTGTACTGCAAGAGAGGCTTTTTCAACTCCAATTTATTGCACCAGCAAGCGAATAACAGAGACGAAGGTCAAAAAGCAGATTGTGCCTTCTTGCGATATTTTGTATGTCACTTCAAGGGGTACAAGACACTTCTTAATTATTTGCACGATTTCTGCAACCTGCAGCTCAATTTCAACTGAAATACACTCAATAAAAAAAACAAGAAATCGTCCACATACCGAAAAACCTTGTGCGCTTTAGTCTGAGCGAGCTTATCGGACAGAACAACATCAAGACGGGCGTGAAAAGGATAGCTCAGAATGGGTTTAACGCACGATCTTATGCATACCCCCGTTTTCTGTAGATAAACAGCGTCATCTCATTTATTAAAAGTTGACACGAGATAAAAATGTAAAAGCTCTGAAAAATCACTAGTAGATGTGAAGGTGTCATTGTGGAACCTTTGGCACCATATTCATCAATGCACTACTTTGAGCTGGTCTTTATGAAGAATTGAGTAAAAAAGATCTTTGATTTCAATAGAAAATGCTTGGTAACCTTTGTCAGTGTTAGTTTCTAAAAAAAATGATTAGAGTTCCTTCTCAGGAAGGGATCTTTAATGGACAAAAACTCACGCTTGGCTTGTAAAAACAGTGCTACTGGCTTTGGCCAGGAGCCATATTCTAACACAATAACCCTTAGAGGAACATCAACTTTATCGGTTTTTGCGCTGAATTGAACCAACAGGTGGTTCCTTTTGCTATTTGTATGGACTTCTTTAATTTACCAAGGTAGAAGTTCTTGCATAGCTTAAAAAAGCCAACGACTTCACCTTGCTCAATGGCACGTCATCACACCGCTTGAAGACTTTCTTTCACAATGGCACTGCTGGCTTTTTCACAAAACACCCCCGTAGGAAGAACACAGCAGCCAGCTTCCTTATCAGCTGGCAGCACACATGGAGAATTGTCCGTCAGGTAGTCAGCGAAGCGCTTAACCGAGAGATTCGGACGTGCTCCCTCAAAGTGATTGATTGATTGATTTGTGGGGTTTAACGTCCCAAAACCACCATTTGGTGCTCCCTCAAAGTGGGCAACCACATCAACACCCTCAGAAATAAGACATGGAATCGCTTCCTCTGTCGTATACTTTGACACCTGCCTCACGAAAGTCAACAGAGATCAGATCACAACTAGATTTCCTTGGTAGCGCGTGCTGTGCCACATGAGTACGGTTATGTCATGTGTGTGGCGTCACATGGAATGAGCTATATAATGTGTTGTAAGGGTACGCACTAAACAAGAGTTGGAAGTTAGCGCTCACACTGTCGTCCGTCTTTCTCCTTCTTGACTGCATAGCATCTTTCCTTCACGCTCAAACTGAGCTGCACTAAAGCACTATCAATTTATCATGCACCAACTCGCCCAGTCAGTAGTACTTTTATACATATTTGCACTACCTTACTTGCATGGGAATAACATGTCGACTTTTTTTTTTGTCTTTATTTTCTCAACTTGCTTATGATAATTATCGGTTATAAAATGAAATTTTGTTGGCACTTTGATAATGTTGTAAGTGGACTGGACTGTAAATGTTTCGAAAAGCCTCTAGAAATGTAGCCATTTCATCATTGGTAAAATTTTTTTTTACTTGCTTTTTAGCTTGCATTGAGGGCTGGCAACGAAAAAGAAGAAGGAGAGACTGCAGACACAGTAGGCTGTTGCTCTCTGCGTGTTGAGCACATCACACTGCACGATCAGAAAGATGGCAAGGAGTTTGTGGTGGAGTTTGATTTCCTTGGAAAAGACTCTATTCGTTATGTGAATGCAGTTCCAGTGGAAAAACGAGTCTTCAAGAATCTAAAGCTCTTCATGGAGAATAAAAAGCCTCAAGATGACCTTTTTGATCGGCTGAATGTAAGTAAATTGAATGCACTGTGTAAAACTTATAGTATCCTCTGTCTATTTTGCTGATTTATTTCTTTTATGTTTATTCTTTTTCTTAGACAAGCATTCTGAACAAGCATCTCAATGAGCTTATGGAAGGCTTGACTGCCAAAGTCTTCCGTACCTACAATGCTTCCAAGACACTTCAGGAACAGTTGGAGCTTCTAACCGAAGGTATGCCCTCTTATCTAGGCACTTACTAGTAGCAAGAGTCATTAGTAATGCACTGGAAAAAGCAGCCTGACAACAGCAAGATGTCGTGCTTGCCCTGCAAACTTGCCTGGCTTTGACAGATGCTTAAAATACTCGAGGAATGTATGGCACTGAGCCCAAGCTACCCTCGAATGCAGCATATTTATGGTGAAGTCTCTAGGTGCAGCCAATGCAGATGTGCACTCGCACATTGCAACTTTATTCAAATGTGTTCAATGCAACATTCATCAATAATACAGTTGAACTTTATAATGAATTTTGAAGTCCAGCAAATAATTTTTTCACTTCATATCCACCATACTTGTACCGTGACACCTTTAGCTTGCGTGCACGCTTCAACAATTGAGCACCATTGAAATTTAAAGCCCGAAACATATGCAGCGTTTTTGCCAGTGTTTTCCCCGCGTCGCTTTCTTCGGCGTCATCAGGGGAACTTCGCCAGAGAGGGCGGCACCATATGAGGAGCGCCAAGGCCAGCGTTCAGCTCAACGTCTCACAGTGAGACCAGATAGATTCATTGTGAAATCTCGTTAAGCGGCGTAAAGTTTTCGTCAATGAACTGGTAATGAAAACTCAAGCTTGTATTTATGGCTTATTATTTGTAGCGTTCTTTTGTAATAAAAACATTCGAGGCACTGAAATAGAAATATACTGCTACCGAGAGGTCACAACGTCCATATTGGCAGCAACATCACTGTGATTATCACGGGCAGTGCGGGTATAGTACTATATAGTATGGGCAGTCAGCTGAGTGCCTGCTGGGCAGTCCTGCCACTTTATCTTTAGCCACATGGAAAGAGCTGAGGCCAGCGCTGGCGCAGCATCACAGATTGTGTCAAACAGAATGAACCGGGCACCTCGCCAAGTATTGTGCAGTGTTTGTCAATGCAGCAACAAGAAGTATTCCTGAAAACCAGTTTCATGTCTCATTTGCTGTTCTTGGGTGAGGGAAACAAATCACAGTACTAACGAAAAGTTTTTTTTTTCTTGTAGCGCTAGCTGTTCAGAATAAGAACCAGAAACTCTCAATATATGGCCCCTGAGCTTGGAAGTTGTGCATCTTTAAGGCCACATATTCAGGCCATGCGCTCAAGCCTGCTAACCTTACCGATGTACTTGAGTATGGCGCTCTAAAACGGCTCGAAGAAATTTGGGGCGTTTCCTGTCAAATACAAGCATCAGTTCAGAATTTTCGGGCCACACAGAGCATGGCAACGACTTTCTGAGGCTGGCGGCAGCCTTTTTGGCAGCAGCAACAATGCTGTTAGGTAGCGGAGGTAGCTAGCAGCTGTACGCTGATTGTTTCTCCATTTACCGACTCGCTTTGACGCCGACGCTACAGATAAGTTAAACGTCCAGAAGTGGACGTTTCGGCCACCGACACTGTTGACACCGAGTGATTCCGGCGTACAAAACGCCTTGAACGCTGGAAAACGCTGCATATGTTTCGGGCTTAATGAGAGCGGCTAGCATTCTGCGTGCAATAGACCAATGTCTAGAAAAATTTTAGAACCCCTGCCTTTAAGTATTTTCTTTTCGCCATGGGGTTGGCCCTGTTTTGGGGAGACTTGGGTCCATGCTTTGAATGTCTGAAGACTCCCAGGTAAATTGGGTAGTGGCAGGTCAGAATTCTCTATCAGTCATGCATGTTATAAGGCCCAGCTTCTTTGCCATGCCTATCTGCATCTCTCTTGCAACCTTATTCACCTTTCGAAGGAATTCTTATTGCGAAACTTAGCTTGCTTCAACAAGGCACGTAAACATAAGCAAAAAATTACAACGTGGCCTCGAGCACAGCAGCACATATCAATGCCTTGAAAAAAATATAATTAAGAGCATGATGTTCGCATCATTTGTAATATAAAAGCCAAAGCACACGACGGTGTATTAAGGCCTCCCGTAATTTCTGCTCAACATCATTGGTCTTGCGTCGTGCAGTTCATAGAGGATGCTAACGAAGCTGACAACCAGCAAAACTGATAGCTAATGCTCATTTCCGCGCATGACTGCAGTGTCTTTCGTGGCAGTGCAGGTAGCGCTTGTTTGCATGTTCAGGACAGCTTACTTCATATTGAACGTTGTGTGTGAAAATCTGTTCACAAGAACCATACTTTTGTCCCTTGGTATGCTAATTAATAAACCTTGGTCGGGGCTACACAATAATCGCCCCACAGTTTGTATGAACCGTGATCATATTGCAATTCTACCGTGCTTGCATATACTGGAGAATCAAACAACTGGAGAATCAAACAATGGGAAAGTATGCATATTGTCAGTGGTTCATCTTCCACAATGTTAGTTCAAAGCTAAGCTTTCAGGTTTTTGTGTGCACTAACCGAAGTTCTGCAGCATGTAGTGGTTATGCATTCTGTTTTCACAGTAATGTCAATTACTGTTGATTACACGATTCTTGATAGACTTTAATGTAAATTGACTCCCCCATCTCCCCCCAATAACCTCTTCTTTAAAAAAAACCAAAAGAAAAAAATCGCATCTACAGAAGTTTATCTAGATGTTGGACGAAGTCGGTCGGAATATTTTGCTTTCAGGTCTAAAAACAACAATGGCTGCTCCAGCAGGCTAGCATTTTATCTGCTCCAAAAACAATCAAGGCTGCTCCAAAGCCCCATTTTTTCTGCTCCATGATCTGCTCCGAAAATCAAAATGTCACTTCCATCACTGCATTATATACATGCTTCTTCGGGATGTGTAGCCATCTAAACCAACGAACATTAAATGCATGCTGGAAACATATTTTATTAGATATAAGTTATACATACTATTTGAAGATTGTGGCAGTGAGTGCCTTATTGATGTGCATAGGCCAGCCCCACTCTTTTTAATCACTTTTTGAGATAAATTTAAGATTTTATTATGTCTATGCATAATGAACACTGCACTGAAAGGTCAAACGGCCGTTCCAACACTGAATTTGCCAGAGGTCAGAGGCTAACAGGAAGCACTTTTTTTTCTTTTAGCTGACATGTCCTTGCCTGAAAAGATGCTGGCCTACAATCGGGCAAACAGGGCTGTAGCCATTCTCTGTAACCATCAACGAGCTGTTCCCAAGACATTTGGGAAACAAATGGAAAACCTACAAAAGAAGGTGGGTGTGGTGCTTCAGACTACTAACCCTTTGCTTAAGAGTCATTGTGATACAATGGAACATAGTTTTGGCTGTATCAAAGCAAATGTTTTTGTTTGTTTCTTTATATGCAAATAGATTCATGCATTTGAAACCCTTGTTTGGCATAGTGAAGTAGTATTGGTGCGTACGAATATGGTGAACTGCAAATTCTCAGGAAATCTGAAGAGTAGTGCTTTCGTCATAAAATGACAAGGTTAGAGGACTGGGTTTGTTAGAACGTAATTGAAGGCGAATAACCAGCTAAGAACACTCTTTTTCACTGTTTACAGGATTACTCATTTAGCTATACTAAGCTACAAATTTTCTTGACAACACTGTGTTTAGCTATTCTGAGATACTTTCTTGACAGCGCTTGGGAACCACACAACCAAAGCGCATGCGTTTTACAATGCCAAGGAAATAGTTTTAAAAATTATCTCGCTTTACCTTTCTAAACTAAATGCTGCTTTATTTTGTAATTCAAACTGTTGCAGGAAGTAATTGGTAAAATACAGTTACTGTTAATTTTGCATGAATGCCTTCCTTTTCTTTGTAATTCTTAGACGGCACCACCTTTTCAGCACATCTGTTTTCCAAAGTTCTCTATGAAAAGTATGCTAATAATATGTAATTAAGTTGTACACTGAATAATATTCAGTGTACAACTTTCATTCACATTTTTACAACTTTCATTTTTACAACTTTCAGTGTACAACTTTCATTCACATTTTTAGTATATAATTTTCTGAATGTGTCAGCGATGCGAGCAAGCGAAAGCGAAATCGGCCGCAAGCTGCCGTACTACTTGCGGGGCAACATGAATGTGGGGAAGTTCTGCCTCTGTAGCCTTTACTCCAATGTCAAGATAGGTTGTTGCAGAGTATAATTGTATTCACTGAAGCGTAATTCGGTGTTCACATGGATTGCAGTAAGCTTGTGCGAATATCAGAATTCACTTTGATTCGAATTTAAGTTATTGAATATATCGAATCAACCAATAGGTGTGTATTAGCCTGCGCATAACCCCTTTTAAGGTGGTTTCACTGCAGTAGAGGAGTGCTAAGTCATGAAAATGCATATCCTGGTGTGTATTAGTTCACTTGTAAACCCTTCCAAAGGTGCTTTCACGAGAGTGGCCTGGAATGTGGGGAGTAGCCAAAGCGCCACACAAATACATGGGAGGAGTGAGAGCCTTTCGCGGTGAACTCCCAAACCTTTGCACACTCTCTCTGCAATGAAAGCCGCGTTGAGACGGCGAGCATTTGGTACGCGCCCGATATTTCAGCCTCTATTAGTCAACGTTGCGGTAATATGGGCAATATTTATTATTGTGCCACTCTAACACTATACTGTAGCGACTCTCGACACAAGTGACACGTTTGGTAACTCCGGAGTGAGGCTCTTGTATATTTTCGTTCAGCTGTTTTGTCACGGCAATCATTCACACTTACGCGCACATTTGATTAATGCATTCTGCACGCACATGTCGCTATTTCATGTTGAATGAGGAATGTAAGCGTGCCGTAGAAAAGATTAAGCGGCAGATAGCAAAAAATAACCTGGAGAGCGTATGATGCGGTACAATGCGGCGATGCAGATTTGGTAGCCGTCGAGCCCGTTATGACCGCAATCTAAACTGTCACGCCTGCACGAGCCCCCCCCCCCCCCCCCTTTTCTTTTTCTGTTGGAATAACGAGCTTTTTCTTCCTTGTCTTCCAGCGATCAGCTGCTCTGCCGTATGCTCACGCTGGCTCGCCTTAAGGATCTTGGCACACATATATACACGTAGTAAATGGCTATCTCATGGTTGCACATTTCCGCACTTCATATAATTTCTTTTCTTTCGTGCAATCAATTTTCTTTACATGGCTGCGTTCTGCATTCTGTTGTTTGAAGCATTTTCGTGGGAAGTGGAATATGTCTCCGTTGGCGCGGTATTTGTACCAAAAGTAAAGCAATGACAACATATCCACGAAGTGAATGATGATGAGTGGGACGAAGCTTCAAACGGTTTTATCAGCAAACTGTGAATCCCCCGTCCATCAGTCCACACCTTCGGAGTGAGTCGTAGAATTGGGCAGTCACGTACCAAGAGAGACAAGCATGTATAGACCCATGGCTGAAAGAGCATTGCCCCTAAAATTAACTCGCGTAGCTCTCACATATCGTTCATTTGGAAAGGTCAGTGACATCACCAACTTGACATGCTTGTGATTTTTGTAACGACTAATGCTAATAGTATGGTGCATAATATCTTTCCATATTACTGTAATAATATGGTGCGTGGCATGCAAACCCACTTTCTTAGAAATTAGAATTTAATCTGACTATGCGTGGTCTGATGATTTCTCTCATCAAGGGATTGACAGTATGATGATCAGCAGCATCAGTTCCAAGTTTAGGACTTGTGTATACAATTTGGAGAAATGACTGCGTAGCTAAAATGCTCAAAAAAAAAAAAAAAGACACTCACAAGGTTTCTGTACTTTCGCCTAAAATGAATCGACGGCGAAAGTCCTGCTTTTCCTTGTCTTTCTTGACCCTTCCCTCCTCCCTCCAAAATTTTTCTGCATCTAATGTGGTTTCGCACTGCCCCCATGATCGAAGACATAGCAAGGATTATGGCCTCCGTGATCGGGCCACGGATGTAACGCAAAGGGACCATGTCATGTGATGACATCATTGTATAACACATGCTGTATAACACAAGATATCACAAATTTTATCTATGTGATTTCTTAAGGTGACAATTTTTTGCATCGCTCGTGTTAATGCACACGCTGGTGGTCAATTCCTTTGTTTGATAAGGCAGCTAAGGATTTTATCTTTTAAAAAAAATGGACTCACCAAAGTAAATTAATCGTTAGCACTGCACTACCATGTATGCCTCAGTTCATGTTACGAGCGATCATGCAGAAACAAGCGTGACAATTATGTATATGCCCGTGGTACACAGTAGGCTTGATTCACTTATCAGGTCATCGCTTTATAATTATTAAAGAGATGACAGACACACTGGGTCAGTTGATGGGAAAATTTTTAGCTGTCTCGGAGTAGCAGGGGGGCGGGGGGGTAAAAAGGCAGTGAATTGCAGCCAGGTGCCTTGTTAGCGCGTAATCAATTGCCACAGGAAGAATTGTAATTTATGTGATTACTCGTATACATCTTCTTGTAAAATCTCTGAGCCGTGCCAATGCTAAGCACTATAAACCTTCAATGTATGTGAAGGTTCCCTCGGAAAATGTATTACACTGACGCTATTGCTATTGTAGCTATTGCAGCTATTGTAGACAAAAAGAAACCAGCTGGCTCCCTTACAACTTCCCCCTCTTTCAGAGAAAGATAATCACGTTTTGTGTGTTTTAGTCTATGTACATAAGTGATGTTTATATTTGAGCCACTTTCTCAACTAGCTCAAACATTATACTTTCACATTTTTAAACTTCCCAGATTTTCGTTCAGGCAGCTGTTCAACTTGTACACCAAAAATATGGGTATTTGTAACTTCCAATGTATTTGAATATTGGTAGAGCATTTTTTATAATACTTCTTTTATGCATAAACTTGTGGAGTTATTTAACTTTACCTGGCATACCCTTTTTTTTTTTTTTCAAATGTCTGAATTTAACTAAAGCTTTGCGCTCGGTGAGCCTTGTGTGCTACCTCAGAAGCGAAAATAGGTCAACAGTACTGCGGTCGTACGGCCGTCCTTACTCTTCCTTTTTTTTCCTTTATGTCTTCCCAATGTGCTTTGTTAACAATAGAAAGTTTTAGTTTAGTGTGCCCAAGGCGGTACGTGCGCAACGACTAGTGCGCTACATACATTATAGCTGAGGCTGCTTCCTACAGTATCAGTTTAGCGTATGCGACAACGGGCGGACTGTGCCTAAACATCAACACCTTCCTCTTGGAGTGCTACTTGGCGCCACCTAGTGACTAAGCAATAAACTACAATAGCTAACTATATTTGACATTAGTCAAAACATTAAACAAGCTAGGATTTCACGAGTAGCTCCGTCTGACTGCGCACATTTCGGGCGTTGAAAGGCATTCCCGTCACGTCCAGTAAGGCATCCCCGTCATGTGCAGTATTTTCACAGCGATAACTGTTTATTGTACAGGGTCTGCGAACGGATTTGAGCTCCTCACATAAGCAAGACGCTCCAAATCGAGCGCAATCCTCAAATTCTCTCGGGATTTACTCGCAACCGCACTGCTGCTTGTGCTGCTGTTGGTCGCGTCCATCTTGGTTTTCGTGTTCTCACCAGGGGGAGATCTTGCAAGAGCCACTGCTAAGGTACCCAAAGGCTGTAGCGTGCGCAACGTAAGAGCCGAGATCTAGTGTACACATCCCTCGCGTGCGTAAACGCACGCATCTCTCTTACGTACAGCGCATGCGCAGCCGGGCTCCCTCTCTGATGATGCGTGTGCTAGGCTGTGGCGCTCTGAACTAAAACTCTATAATAAAGTGGTAGTCGACTGTAACAAAATATCGAGTAAAGTGGCGTTCATATGGCTAAAAAATCACTGGTAAACATAAGCACTCGTGCTCATATATACCGTATTTACTCGCGTAATCCTCGCACTTTTTTTGGCGGAAAACCGATGCAAAGTTAGGGGGTGCGATAATTACGCGACGAAAACTTTTCACGAAACCACACAGAGCGAAATAGAAAACAAACTGGCCGCAAATCTTGGATTCTCACACCAGCAACTAACAGCAAGCTTTGAGAAGTACTAATTATAACTTACTTCAACAATAAAAGCATTAATTCGACACAAGGAGAGATTTATTTGAGACACAAAAAGTGCAAGCTAATAGTCGAGAATTAGAATACCATACGCAAAGCCTGTGGGCGTTACGGACGTAGCGGTAGCGTTCCTCACTGAACAAGAGTCCTCAAACGGTAAGCGTAGGGCGTCAGGATTGGGCTGATGGCCATTTAACAGAATCGTCGGCAGTTTCCTTCTGAAGAAATAAAGTTTACCATCAATCCCAGTCTTAGGCACACGGCAGGCCCAACGCGTCTTGGTGGCCTTCAGCCGCCGTCACCAGTAGCGATCACAAAACTCGTCGACTCCGAAGGGCCTACCAGCGGCCCTGTTGCCGCTGCTTAGTGCATGATCAATCACTTTAAACTTGAGAAAGCAGCCGTGTAGTTTCAGTATCTCCCCATAACGTGACAAGATTACCGATACAACATACAAAACACGCCTTGACGGGCACTTATGGAGCCACCATAGCGCACTTGCCACTTTGGCTTGGCTTGGATTGGATTGAATCTCGATGTAATAATAGTACGCTTGATGCTTAAGAGATGGCGTCAGATGGTGCGGGTTATCATCATCAATGGCTGGAACAAGCAGACGACATTATTGCGGCAATTTTGGGGGGTGCGATAATTACCCGAGGGAAAAAGGAAATTGCATTTGTGTTGGGCGAAGTGGGGCGTGCAAGAATTATGCGAGTGCGAGGATTACGTGAGTAATTACGGTAGTGCTGAGCGAAGTGGTCACTGGGCGAATATCAGCTGACTGAGCTTGCAATTTACCCTTTATTACTGTTAATTCTTGCACACGCAAAGCCATTGCTTGATTAACTGTGCAAACAGGTTATTTTCTCATTCCTTCCTTTTGCCTGTTCATTTTGCCCATTTTCATGAGTGGACCAATGTTATCAAGCTCCATCACTCGAGCTACGCCACGCTGATGTGGCTTGACACGAGTATTTTCAATTTGTTAATGTCCCGGGCACTAAGACAATGCTGAAAGGTGGGTAAGCTACATCTCACATCGCATTATTAAAGGTAAGTAGACTTCAAGTGCCCTGTGTGGAAACTCAGCACGAAAAATTACAGCGCGTAGCAGATGCCACTCCCTTTCCATGCGCTTCCGAGCACAGAAAGCCCATGGGTCCAGCGCGGCAGTTCACCGCAAAAGGCCCACGCGGGAGCCGGTGCTTTGGACAATCCCTTTATTCTACTTTCACTGGAGTGAAGGAGCTGTGCTAGCCAGGGGAAATCTACGCTGTTGCAAAACCTCACTTCAAGGTTAAGGGGGAACCACGGGTCTTGTAGGGTTGAAAATCGGGAAAAAATAGACTTTTTGAAGCTGACATGTTCGGAATCTGTCTATTTTCGCACTTACCTGCGACCTTTTTAACTCCTCGTATTATTATTTTTGGTGCAAAATCAATTTATAGCACCCATATGAGGTGAATATGAGCGCAAAATGACGCTAAATTTTCGAGTTTTTTTGCGGTGAACCATTGCCGTTACACACGGGCTGCCAAGGTCATCTTGGAAAAGTCGTGCTTCATCTTGAGCA
Organism: Rhipicephalus microplus; assembly: GCF_043290135.1. Lineage (NCBI taxonomy): Eukaryota > Metazoa > Arthropoda > Arachnida > Ixodida > Ixodidae > Rhipicephalus > Rhipicephalus microplus. The sequence continues at coordinate 187,178,234 of NC_134710.1, read as the reverse complement.
TCATGAGCAAGGCGAGCCCGCCACCGCTGGCTCGCCTTGCTCATTGGTTTTCTAGCAAATACACGTCATCAAGTACCAGAACGCAATTCAATTGGCTAGTTGGAGCACGTGACAAAATCTAGGCATCTGATTGGACAAGTGGTCTTTCTATCATCTGTTTCACCGCCAAGATGCGTTTGAATGTGCGCCATTTTATCTTGGTGTTGGGATCGCTAGCCGAGAACTTCAGAAAGCACCCCGCAACGACCCAGGATAACAAAAATAACAAACTCGCAGAGGCCAGCGGAGCGATCGACACCGGCGCGGCAGGCCTAATGGACGCAAGACCTACGAACCCGTCAGTTGCCGACAACATTGCATAAAGTGACTGTGTGCATCACGACATGCAGATTTCGCAGACCCACTAATTGCAAGGCAAGTAAAAAAGGCAGAGAGATTGCATCTGCGAGAGATTGCATCCGTGGCGGCGACGGAACTGAAGCGTAGTCTTATCAGTAATCATGCCGGCACCGCGGGTGGCACCGCTGATTAAACTATCTTTACCACTGTGGACTTGAAGGCGGTAAATGCTTGATTTTAGTGCACTTCAAGTGCAAGATTTGTAACGGGGACGCCAAGATAAGGGGAAGCTAGCGAGAATACGGCCTTGCCGTCAAGCTTGAGCTAGTGTGTTTGGACAGCGGTGACGGGTCGTCTAAGTGGAGTTCGCTGCGCGTAGATGGACAGCAGAAAATAAATTCCTTCTTAGTGAATGTGCTCGCCACCTGTGCTATGCAAGCTACTGGCAACAGGCAAACTGCTTTCAATGACGTATTTGCAATGATGAACATATTGCCACAGGCATGGAATGAGGTTGAGCCATGCCAATGCGAGTATGTGCTATTTTGTGAAAAAGAAGAGGACTGGTAGTTGTGCTCGTGGTGCAACATTCGGTTCGGCTCGACGTCCAGTGCTGCTGCTCCTGTGAAGAGACGTTGTGGTCTTTCTGTAATCGCGTGACAATATCGTGTCACGGCCTCCACACGAAAACATGGCAGGCCTACGTGAAAAGGAAGCTAACACTTGCCGCTACTCTAGCTGCCACGAAACTAATGCGTGAGTGCGCGCGTGCAATTCGCGACATCTACACGGAACTCGGTGCCGACAACCCGAGAAACATCGCAGTGTTGTACTACGGATTGTGGATGACGCGCGGACCTTTGTCACATAGCAGGATCAGTACCGTCATTGAACTGATAAGCGGCCTTGTTCTCGACTATGTCGTCCTCAACAACTTTTGTGCCGGGTGCGAGTCGGGCCCGAAGAAGGAAGACCCCACTTATGAAGAGTGGAAAGAGAGCCACATGTGCCAGCAAAACAAGACAAAGAAAGCTAAGGAAATGGAGGTAGAAGCTGGCCTCATTTTATTCAAGAGATCTCTAAAGCGACATAATTTCAGGTACACAACCGTTCTTTCAGATGGCGACAGCCGGGCATACCTAGCACACTAAGAAGAGAGCGTATATGGCTACATCCCAATTGCCAAGGAAGACTGCATGAATGGCATAAAGAAGCGCATGGGTATGGCTTTGCGCAATTTGGTAGACAAGCACAAGAAAAGCGCTGGCCTGGAGAGTCTCTCGGGGAAAGGCCGGCTGACTGGGGATCTCATCAACAAACTGAGTTCCTATTATGGATGGGCCCTCAAATCTCATAATGATGTGGATTCCATGCAAAGGGCAGTGATGGCCATTTACCACCATGTGCCATCAAATGATGAAGTGACCAACCACACATTTTGCCCTACAGGGACTGATTCATGCTGTCGGCAAAATGCTGCAGAGGCTAAGGGCGAGTCTGCACCCAAGCATCCGTACAGCTTGCCTCCTCACGTCTGTAAGGTGTTATTGCCAATTTATCCGAGTCTTTCTGACGAGAAGCTACTCCAGCGATGCCAATGATGAAAGGCGCAGAACAAGTGCTTACACTCGATATGGGCATTTGGGCCGAAGGACCGACATGCTTAATTGTTTACTGTTGAAGCTGCTGTAGCTGAAGCAGTCATGAAGTTTAACGCTGCTAATGAGAGAAGCTCTGCAGGCATACTGAAGGAGCTTGGCCTCAACTTTGGCATCCACAGTTCCAAATGCATGGCTGAAAAGGATTACCGTTGTTCTGTGGCTCCAGTAAGCAAACGCTCGTTGGCCACCAACTTGCAGAAAAACTTTGAAAAAGGCATGCTTGGACTAACAATCAATCTGATTATATCCCCGGTGCATATTAACTTGGTAAAAATGTGTGCCTTTCATATTTTTCATTTTGTGATGCTTAATGAAGTTCTAACCTTTTTTTTCTCTCATTTTCTCAGAACATGAATTTTGGCCACTTCCTTCATTTGCGTCTTCTGTAAAAGTCAACCTAACACAGCTAGAGCTGCAATTCTTTTTGCACAATGTAGGTAAATGTGCATAGAATGCAACGCTGCAAGCAGATTTTCAATGTGCAGTCTTAAATATTTATTTTGACTTTCAAAAGTTCTTGTTTTTGGCTTAGGGTAGACCATAAACTTGTTAGTGCTGTAGATTAAGAACTAGTAGTTATATCTCCAATTAGCTTGTAGCTTTGCACTCCTTAGGCTTTCTAGTATTCATATATGCATTTGTAATCATGGTATGTTGCATAGATAAATCTTTATTGTTTTGGCAAACAATAGAATGTTATTACTAATTATCTCTAGAAATAAGTGACCTATTTAAAATATAACATGATAGCTCAAGAAACTGAACAAAGCACTGCAGTTTCATCTAATGTGGCCAAGAAATAATCTATGTCATCTCTAAAGCCATGTCCGCCCTTGAATGAACAGGGGTGGAAGTACTGCGCCAATCTGACCTGCTGCGCCAAACTGCGCATAAATGGCAATTTCCAAGATAATGGCCGATCGAAAGTGTGAGCCACCAAATCTAGTCTATTATTATTGTCAACCGAGCAACACTGGCTATTGGCTGCACTTAGCACGCGGTCGCATTCGTATCCAGTGTAGTTAAATCGTGTTGTAATTTGGTTCATTCATGGGGCTTGCTAGCGCTTGTCTAATCGCCATGATTTCTCCAGAAATGTGGTGGCACCAACACGAGTAACTGGCAATTGTCTGGTTATACTGATGCACTAAACGTCACTGCACGTTTACAAGTACATATGTGATTCTCCGACATGCGTCATCGCCACCAATAAACAAACACAGTACCACAAAAGATATTGCCCAAAGTACCAACCAGAAAGTCTTTTCCTTCTTTTTTACGGAAGTGCACAAATGATACTTGGCTGGCACCCTCACACTATCGTTTCATAGTGCGCGGTAACAACGCCAAGGAGCATTTCGAAAACTATTACAGGTTCTGGGATATGCAGCAACTGAGATAGCGATAGCACCGACACTATCAGCTTTCTACGATACATGTGCGCGCTTCTCTACCGTGATCGAGTACCAAGTGACTACTGACAGTTTCATTGTATGCTCCTGTTTATGTGCTGCGCGGCACCTATGCTGCCCATGCCATCGCTGCCTGGCGACTCGCTGTACCATCTGCACGGATTTGCTGTGTGAATTGCTTGTCCGCACTTCGCTCCAGACCGATGAGCAGAGTACTCCGTTTTATTAGCGTGGGGAGCGAAGTGCGCTGTGATTATTTGCAGTTATGAAAACAAGAGATAAGCATCGCTTATTCCTTGTTTTCTCTGAGAATTCTCTGTCAGCTGTGATGTTTAATAATGGGAGCACACACGCATGCACATATATGTGGGTGGTAAGTCTCGTAAGCTCATTGGTACTGAATGTTTAGTGAAAACCATTGGAATTTTTTTTTACCAGAAATCATTTCGATTTACGACGATGTTTGACCCCAGAAAGCTGCTTCTAAACTAACTTTCTCTGCTCCAAAACAGTAATATTCCTGCTTTCTGAGCTGCTCGAAAACACTAAAGTCCTCTTCCATCCCTGAATGAACATATTACCGTCACAACGGTTCTTTTTTGTTTATTTTTAAGTTTAAAAGCACGTTATTCTGACTTCATGTTTTGCAGTTTATCACTTGCATTCTACAGGAAGTGAAATCCTGCTACTATTCTTTCATTGAACATCAAAAAAGACATCTGCAAAGGCCTTGTTTTAATTTAAAAATATATTGTGCAGGTTAGTAAGGTCGGGACTATTATGCCCCCTTTTCTTCATAATATATATACTATTGATTTAAAGATATTCGACCAAACTCGTTATTCACTTCGAACCTAAAAATTTCCTATTTGCACGAGTCTAGATTGTGAAGTAACTGAATTCCTGAATTAAAAAAAAAAATTCAGCAAGTATATTATATTGCTCCCGAAGCCTGAAGACAACACACGTTGTTTCACAGCAAACTGCTACAAGCATAACCAAATGCTTGTACAGTCAAGCCCGCTTATAACGAACCTGAGCATCACGCGGTTCCGCTCTCTGTATCTCCAAGTTCGTAGTAAATGAAACGCAGCTTTTAAAAAAAGTTGCGAGTGAAACATTTTTTTTGCCCAAAAAAGCCTGTGATGCACGTGTTTCGAAGAGCAGAAGCGATAAGGGCGGTCTGGAGTTTATTTCAAACGGCAGTGTGCTCTTCGCCGAGGTTCATGGCATAAGCTGCAGAGGCACTGGCTCCAAAGTTTTGTCGTTCTCGCAATCCACTTCCTCCAAATCACTCTTGCCACGTACTTCGTTCACAATGCCCTAATCCGTGCACAGTTCCGTGGTGTCTGCATCATCATTGGCCATAATTAAACCATCGCAACAGATGTCCCACCGGCTCTCCCAGGTCGTAGTCGACAATGCGCTGCCACCAATTGCTGCGGCAGTCGTCCTGTTCGGAAGCTTCAGGCTCGGCATTGGGCCTCGACGAAGTTGGCCTCTCGAAAACAGTTTACGCCGCGCATGTAGCCATCACCGCCGCCCACAATATATTCACCATCTCCACAGCTGAATATCGGGATGCCTGGAGCGGCAAGTTGGCTGCCGGGTAGTCAACAGCTATGAGCAAGCGCTCCGCAACACGGCACCTACCGCGCGGATTACGCCTAAGCCATGCAGTCACACTGCGGCAAGAAAAAGCGTGCAAGACCTCCTGTCCGCCATCCTGATCCTGATCCCGACGACACTTACGGCTTCGAGGAAAACTCGCTCAAGCGATTCCGACTGAACTGCAGATGCGGCTCGCGACAATGCTGGCAGGAGCGACACTTTTTAAAAGCAACAATGGCATGTATTTTACGCTGGTGCATGTCAATAAACTGCCAGACTTTGTGTGCGTGCTCATGTGTGTGAGGCTTACATCTCAACTATACAAGAACACACGTCACATTAGTTTTTGCTCAGAAACAGAGGAAAAAGTTGTGCTTCTGCCAAAGGATGTGGACAGAGTGTGTGTGCACATGAAAGTTGGACGTGTTTGTGATGTTGTTGATGTACCAAACATGTTTGAAAGTTGGCACATATAGCCAGTCTAATATGAGTTTAGCAAGGTAGGACAACTAAAAGTTTGCTTTATCTTTTCCATTGTTAATCTCTTCACGACTGAACTTTTCTAATGATAGGCAATTCTTGTGTGTGTGTGTGTGTGTGTGTGTGTGTGTGTGTGTGTGTGTGTGTGTGAATACTTGAAGTATTAAATAGGTCTGTGCCACCACTTGAGCTTAGTGAAAAGACACCTGTGAATAACAGATGCTGCTATCAACATATCATTCAAATCTTGCAGCTGCAAGCGACTTCTTTCATATAGATGACTATGTTCACTTCGAATTTTCGGATGCCTGTATGGGGTATAAAACAACAGAGACCGTGCTATTGGACTATAGCCAAAATCGAATGTGCTTCTTGCAACAGGGTGCTGCCGCATGGTGGCACTGCTATTCAAAATCTTCTAACATTGCATAGTCACATTCACACATGGGAACGGCAACACGAAAAAGCTACCGCGTTTCTTCAGCACGCTCTAGCTCATTATGTGTGCTGACATAATGCATTTCTTTACTGCCATTCCTCCCCGTAGTTTTCAGCGCAGCTTGTTGGGGCGTACGAGAAAAAAAAGAAAACGGTTGAAGTGCGCAATAAACCCCTCAACTTGTTTTGAAATATTTGTGGCAGTGGATTTGCAAAGCATTAAATTTTGACAATGAGGTCAATTAATGATCACTCAAAAAAGCATTTAATTGCTTCTAGAGGGTCTCATCCAGTATGGATTATGGCACTAATGTAGTGGCTTGTCATTAAATGCAAAGCACTATGTGGGGGAGACAGCTGGGGGTGGCTTGTGTTGTGAATGGGGAGAAAGTGCAGCACCACCTGAGGCTTTCAACTCCACGCCGTTTCAAAAAATTATTATATTGCCGCGACATATTGCCTGCATTCAAACAACGCGCCCATCACCGCGCGCACAGGGACATACAAGCGCGCCGTCTAGTGTTGCGCAGAGACGATAACACGAGAACCCATCTGGCCCCGGCTGATGTGCGCCATGCGCTTGGGTCTCCTCTTAAGAAGTAGAAGAAGGAGACATCTTTGGTGTTCTGCTGTAACGTGCTACGACCATAGTCCCTTTGAGTTGTGGGCACATGTTCGCCCTTTAATAAATACTTTTTATTACACCCAGAGTCCTTCAATATCGTTACAATATTGGCATGCTCATTTCACAGTAGTGCACTGATTATGAAGTTCTATGCCTCGGGATGTTTACTGGCCCTATAGCTAAAAACTTAGAAATTATATTAGTATTGCTCTGTGATATTAGTATTGCTCTGTGGTGAGAAGTTTTGTTCGTATTGATTCAAGTTATGTTTATACTGCTATCTGATAAGTTATGGACACTAGTATCTTGAAATTTCTAGACATTTTCTACGATTGTCGGCATATAAACTGTGTTGTTATCTGGCACCTGCAACCCTATATGCACATAGAATAAAGCGTTCATCTAAGTGAAACCTGCTTTGCATAATTAAAGCTCAGTTTGTCAATTATGCACCATCATTAAACATTGTACATTTTATTCTACGCATCCAAAAGCTGCCAATCGCACTGTTTGAGTAATCGTAATATTTTTCTCACAATGTTCGCCAAGTATTCAATAGAAAACACTGATACACTATTATACATGCAGAAATTACCAATAATAGATATGTGGGCAATGTGTTCGAAAAAAGAACTACTGTTAAAATGATAGTAATGCATTTTATGAAGATCCAATAAATGAACAAAAGACTAAAAATCTTTAGCCTAATATATGCCATATAAATGACCAACCAAACTGACTCACAAGCTGGTAGCACTGGTAAGACAGTGTATCAGTCTGATACGAGACTGGTAGCACTGGTAAGAAACTGTATCAGACTGGTATGAATGCTTATAAGGACTGATAATACTTTGTATCAGTCTAATACAAAACTGGTAGGACTTATAGGAAATTGTATCAGGCTGATTCAAACCTCTATCAGAATTTTTGCTGGGTAGGCTGGTGACCGCAGCACCGCTACAGCTCTCCCAAGCAATCGGCTTGTTGGTGCTGCGGTAGTGTTTTGTATTGTCTGTTTTCACTGTTCGTCATTTCTCTTGTGCCTGAGCAGCACAAAAAAAGTCTCATAAAATTTTTGCAACTAAAGTAGGCGATCACATATGTGGTCTGGCTGCTCACCCATTTGTAACAGCTAGCTTTGTAACCGCTAGCTAGCTGTTGACAAAAAAAATTTTACATGGCTGAAAGACAAAAACGTGCACTAGTGAATGACCTCACTATTCTATTGAAACAGCCTAACATAGTCTGAACACTATGCAAGGTAAAATTGTGTTACCTAACGTTTATTTCTTTTTAGGCCGCATCTACCTAGATCTGCTTGAAATTCTTATTAACTTGTATTACTTGTATTACACAAAGTGGTATCAATTTAGCGCTTGTTTTATCGCCACTTATTGTTCTCTTGTGCCACCTACTTTCTTTCTAAGCGCTGCATCATACACTACATGAAACGAGCAATTTGCTGAACTTAATTAATTCAGAGTTGCCTTTCAGAGCTTTTCTATTTGCTATTCAAAACTATTAAAACAAAATATTGCTTCCGGTAGAAACTTCCATTGAATAAGTTAAAGTGCATCCGCTTTAGGCGGCATCTCTTGTTGTGAGACTGTAGCTGGGAGGGCAGTCTAGCAGCGCTTGTTGAATGGCCATGACTCGTTTGTTTATTATTAGATGATGCTATAAGCAGATGTGCTTTTTTTAGGTGTTGGTTGATGGTGCTGGAGACAGCTGCGGCAGAGTGCAGGCCACACGCTTGTGGCTTCTCTTTCATAAAAAAAGGACAGTGTTCATGATATAAAGTACTTATGTGCTATAAATTGTTACGCGCTCTGTTCAGCCTTCCAGTAACCGAGTATAACTGGCTTTGGTGCATCTAGGCTGATCATCATTGCTCGCTGAAACTGCTGGGGTGAAGTTCCCGGCCATGGGCGTAACTACGGGTGAAGTTCAAAAAGTTCTGACCTCTCCCCCCCCCCCCACCCCTTCAAAAAATTTTTTTGTCATGCTTTACAACTTTTTGGGTGATACTAAAGTACAGTGTAGACCACTAATAACGTAAGACGCAGCGAGCGACGAGGTCGTTACGGAGGATGGGGGGGGACACGGTGTGATCGAGTTTAGGGTAGAGCGGAAAAAAAGAAAGGCAGTTGCCTCGGCGACAGATGAGTCTGCATTGGCAGCAACACCGCTGTGTACTAGTGTTGCTAGCGTGGCTTCGGCCGCGTGGCTTAGCATGGCACGTGCGATCTTGTCCTTATCAACTGCGCTTAAGTGTTGTGTCTGGTAAAGGGTCGTCGTTATCTCATTGTCGAGCATGCTACAGATATCGCATTTGCTACAGATATCCGTAAATTGAAAACCTTTTACGGCTCATGGTGCGAGCTTTAAGCTTTGCTTCAGTGCGCTGCCTATGTTATAAGCCTGGCAGGTTTTCATCATTGATCTCCCGGCCACACACGTGAACTTTGTATCAAGCACGCTTTTTTTGGTTCAGTGCTTGAGTGCGATTTTTTACGTCAGATCTTCTGGTCTTGGGAAAACTTCCCATGGCAACATTTCGAACGGCATGCTAGGCCTAATTGCCATTTCTTGCGTTTTGGTAGTGGTCACGTACTATCGAAGTTGCAGTTTTGTATAGAATCAACGAAACTCTTTGAGGTACTGCACTTGACCGGAAGGGATACATATTGTTAATGAGAACAAGGGTTGCACGTGTAGCTTTTGAATAGTGGCTTGCAGTTCGATTGTGATGTCTGGAAATCGTGTGCGCGCCCATGAAATCGACTGATTGGCATCTTTCAGCACTGGAAACTGGGGACATAATTTGACATAGTTTTTGTGTAATGTTCATAACCGAGGCGGTCTGGAAGTAGTCAGCGAATTTCTGAGACTATGCTTTCTTTTGTTAGACAACCTCCACCCCCCTCTTTTCGTGTTCATTTCATTGGGAACGCATTTCTTAGGTCGTTAAAATTTGTTCTTAACATGTGGAAATTCAAATGGTTGTAAGCACCACACATTGCATGCTTCAATTCTCGAACACACGAGGCTGCATGCTCAACATGTTTTGCACAAGTGTGGCCCTTGAAAAAGGCTGTTTTGGTTATATAGTACGGTACCGTTTATAGTATGGATATTTGTGACTCCCGCAATTGAAGTGGTCTATACTGTATATACATGCCTCAAATCCACCACCACTTGCTAAAGTTAGCAGTTCCAAACATGAACATCCTCCTGAAAAAAATTTCTTGGTACGGCCTTGGTCACCGCAGGAATGCTGTAGCATTTGTAGTTTTTGCTTACAGGGAGGAGTCTCCAATGCAAACATCACCATCAAATGCAGCAATTCATCTGTTATTGCAAAGCTCCACAAACAACTTAACACTGCTTGATTCATGGGCAGGCTGCTGCACAGCGCACCACTGGTTCATAGCACATTTTCCATAGCCAACAGCATTTCAGGTGCAAGGTCTTGGGCGTTCTTAAAGTGCGAAATTTCACAATCTCATATAGAACAGTTGAGATATAAAGCTAAAGTTAGACAACCACCTTTTCTTTGTAGCTCTTATGGCATATTCATCTTGAATGGCCTGTGGCCCTTTTCACTGTCTGAGCAAAATAAAAATTGTGATTTTTTGTGTGTGTGATATTTGCGGTCTTTTGAAAGATGAAAAAAATTTTGCGTTGACTGTAAACTAATCTCCACCTGTGAACAGTTTAAATTGCACTTGTGTGGGCAATAAATTAGCTAAGGGCAAGTGGTCACCTTTTGAGAGGGTAAAAGCGAGTGTGACATACACATAGTTCCAGTAATGTACAGCATCAACCGTTTGGGGTTTGTTCGCAGTACGTATGTCATTGATCTTCAAAAGGTTAAGGAATGCATATATCATCCTTTTAATAGCAATTTTAATAGCAGAAATTTTGGTGCCCCAGTTTTGCGATGCCCTTACACATTTATAACTTGATTTTATGGGGGGGAATACATAACTGTCAAAAACGTGTGGGTTGTGGGGTAGTGGGACGGTGGCCAACAGAAATTCATATCTTTTTTTTTTTTTGGCAGCCCTCTGAAAAATTGTGGTTTTCTATACTTCTAATAAAATTCTTTTCCAGTATTTTTTTGCGATTTAAAAGGTGACACCAGGGAATAGAGGAAAGTATTGTAGCAAACCTTGATAAAATGATTGTACTTAAGATTCTAGACACCCACTCAGAGGAGTGGTGGGCAGCTTTCCCACTTTGTTCATTGTTTGGGAACTCCACATAATCTGATCTCCGTTCACAATATGGACTGTAGAATTTGTTCAGAAACATGACTTTAGATTTCTTGTAAGCAGATGGCACTGCTAATGTTGCATGTGATTATTTCAGATGGAGGAAAAAGAAGAACAGATACAACAGTGCAAAGTGGACATCAAGCAGCTCAAATCTGACTACCATAACTCTCGGTCAGAGAAAGACAAACAGTAAGTTTTATAATGTTTCTTTTTATTAAGTGAGCTCCAGAAATTTAATACAGTAGAACCCTGCTGATGTGTTTTTAGGGAACCATTAAAAAAAAAAGAGAAAGAAAGAAAGTTAGAGCCAAGTTACGCTATGGCGGGGAATAAAAAGAAATCAATAAATTAAAATTGGGGTGAAATTCTCGCAGTTTTATTTCAGTGTTTACATGGAAAAGAATTTTCAGTGTTCGTTTGTGCATTTAGGGGAGACGCAGCTCAAAAAATAAGTTTTTTAAAAAAACTACCACTTTTTTTCACCTGTTTTGTTAAGATTAATGCCTTTACTGTTCTAAAAAAAAAAATCTTTTTCGAGATTCAACTGGAAATGCTTTAAAAATTGCATCTAAAGAGCACAAGCTGGCTGTTGAAAGGCCGAAAGTGTGCCGTCTTCGAGCACCTTGCCACTGATAATGCGTGTTACTGCTCGCCATTGTCAATTGCATGAGGCGAAGAGCTGAGCCTCACTCTTCAAATAATGACTGTTTTCCCGCACGGCTGCAGCTCAAGAAATGATAAAAATAAACACGCTTTTGTTGCGCCTTCTGAACGCTGTGATGATTTCTTAATCACATAGTACTGAACAAAAACCGCCATTGGCTGCGGCGTGCTTGTGTATATTGTGAAGCCTACTTGCAGAATCCATGACTCGTCGAGCAGCGCATCTGAACAACTCTTTTTTTTGTTCATTTATCATCATTATGGATGAAGAAGCAGTAGCTTGCGCCATATCACGGTGTCAGTGTGGAAGCTGTTGTGGCCGTGCCCTATGTAGGAATGGGCTACTAGCAGCTGGTCTTATTTGCAGCAATTCTTGGCTTACAAAAGCCTATGCATGATAAGCCATTCACAGCGATCAGGCGGAAAGTTCATGATGCAGCAATGGATGCCATCTGCTTCAATCTTGCGAGGCCTAGGGGCTCACAGTGAGAGAAGTTGGCGGGGACAAAATTGCCATTATGTACGATGGTACGTAGCCCAAACACGGCCACAAAAACCACAATGGCATCGACACTGTTGTGTCTCTCAACACTGGACTTAGTTGAGATTTTCAAGTCCTATCAAAGTTAAGCCTTAGCTTGCAGTCAGCATAAGGCTTTGCCAAATGTAGCGGACTAACTTTTGCAAGCGTTTCGTGGCCCTGTCTGTGAGAAGTCAATTTGAAAGAGCTGGGAAGGACAAACTTTTGATGTTTGCACATTTTTGTGGCAGTGGCCACTACATCTAAATTATATATTTGAAGTCAGCATACAATGTTCTATAAACAGCTCAAGTGTCATTGCTCTAGGGGGAATAATAAAGAAAAAGTAGCATCTACCCTTAATAGAAATGGCTGTTCTGTGCAAAGTATTTTCTTCAAAATAACAGAAAGCTGAGCTAGTTGGTACGATTTCATTCTAAAAGACAAGGCATTTGTGGTGTCTTCACTTACTTCTGATGTCGTTGTTTACAAACCCTGTCGCTTAGAACTTCTTTGCTTTATTTATTTAAGAAAAGTAATAAAATAAAAATGAACCACCCGTAACACCATGGCTCTCATCATAATCACTTCAGTGTACATTTGTCCTAAGGGGTGAAGTGCCTCTGTAGCTGATATGGCCGTTGGCTCTGGCACCTAAGGGGGGTGCTGAAGCCAACGCTAGGTGTTGGAGCCAACGGCCACTTAGCGCCAACACCGCAATTTGGGAATCTCACTCTAGCAACTGACAAGCTTTGAGAAGTACTTATTAACACTTACCTTAATAATAAAACTACAGATTCAACACAAGGCAAGATTTATTTGAGATGCAAAAGCTGCAAGCAAATAGCAGAGTTTTAGAATATCATACTGAAAGCTTGCAGGTGTAGCATTAGGCACTCTACGAGAGCCCGCAAAAGGTTAGAGTAGGACGTCAGCCTTAGGCACAGAATTGTCTGCAGTTACCTTCTGACGAAACAAAGTTTTACAATGCATCCATGTTAGACGCACGGAAAACCAGCGCATCTTGGTAGCTTTCAGCTGCCCGTGCTGCCGTCACCAACGAACACAAAAATTATAGACTTCAAAAAAGTGCCTACCGGCGGCCCTGTTGCCATTGTTTAGTGCATGATCAATCTTTTTCAGCTTGAAAGCAGCCATGTAGCATCTGTATCACCCCATCCGGTAACGCAGAACGGACACAACGTGCACTAACATGCCACAACGCTGGCTATGTGTACACGTCATTTTGACTTGGCTTGGCTTGAATTGGGGTTCCATGCGTTGATAGTATGCATGATGCTTAAGAGATGACGCCAGGATGTCGTGCGCTATCATCATCAGTGGTTGTAAGGAGCACACGACATTACTGCTGCTATTTTTGGGGATGCGATAAGTATGGTAAAATCACACGCAGATTGCCTATCTATCAGCCATTGCCCGATCTGAACATGCCGCGCTTGTTTGTTAGAGATCGCTGCCACATGCCGCCACTTGTCTACGCGTGCGCGTGCAATTGCGCTGAACAAGCCGCGTATTCAAAAAAAAAAAAAAAGTGCTCAAGGTCACGAGGCGCCCGTGACGTCTTTTGTTTGCCCCTCCCATCCCCACTGTTTAGCTTCCAGTGCTTTCGTCAGGACGAGAAAAGGAAGAACGCGATTGCAATATGTGACAAATTTTTTTAACTCCGCTCGTACTGGACGGACTCTTAAAATTTTTGCGGCGTTGAATTTGTGAGGCAATACACTTTTCCTTTTATCGTTGCTCAAAAAAGTGTTTCAGGGCCCCTTTGAGTGGCCCAAGACTTGCTCTAAACCCTTAATTTTCAGCAGCTTTTGCCACATTTCTATTTTCTGACATTGCACGCTCATTGTATCAATTTAAAATGAAGCTACTGAGTGCTGCGTCCGCTGTGAGCAAGACTGGTTGCTAACGACGCGATCATAGGCAGTGTTCACGCTGCTCTGAAGGCATGCACTGAGAACTGAACTACTGCTATGCCCACGCAGTTCCCATGTGTTGCATAAAAATGTAACTGTAGTTTGCTGCTGCGATGGTGACCACGCATGGTGGTAAACACAATTAGGCATGAAGTGTTCTGGCTTTCCTGTCGTTGCTGTACATAGGACAGGGACGAAGATGGCATAGCGAACTGTGCCACCTTGATTTGGTTGCTTCAAATGCTGCTTTTTCTTTTTTGTGTCTCATATTTGCATAATTCATAGCACAGGACACTGCATGAAGGAGGGGATAGGGGGGAAAGGGGGCACACTAGGCAATCAACCCAACAAATCAAACAGGCGGCTGACATGACATGAATACTATTTTCTTTTGTGATAAACAGGTTGGACAACTTACAGAGTCTCCAAATCGTTCTGCTTGTGAGCTGGTCAGAATTTTTGGCCAGTACATGCGCGCGTGGCTGAACAGGAGCTCATAACGTGTATAATGCACACATTATTCACTGTGCTTCATACTGAGTGTTGTTATGGGTCGGAAGGAAGGTCGCTGGAGGATACGAAAACAAAACAGGTTTATGGCACTATTTACACATATTTTCAGCCAAGAAAGCTTAGGGGTTTCCCAAACCACGAGCGTGGTGGTTGAACGTTACATAGTTCAGAGCGACGTCCAGCACTCTGCGGCGTCGTTTTAAGCCCTGTCGGGCTCCTCCTCTCATAGTGGAACACCAATTACACACACACAACAGGTGAGGGGGACGAGCATGCACGGTCCACGTGAACGTCCAATATTGAGTCGTGAACACTGCACTGCAAGGTGGCGCCAGCAGGGCTCTTCCTCGTCGTGTGTGTGCCGCTAGTCGAGAGTTCCCAGGATCCTGACAGCGTACATCAAAGGGTCTGCCGCACAGCTCGCCTAATTAGCGGGGTGATTTGCGGTGGCCGCCGCGGTCTCTTCCAGGAAGATGCTGTCTTTGTTGTCCTCTCTCGAACGGTTAGTGGCGTCGTGGCGACACGACGTCTCATCCTCCGGCTAGCAGGGACAATGTCTGGCGGGCATAAGCAGCCAGCCGGTCGTCTACTTGATTGGGAATTAAAAGGAGCGCCGCTCTCCTGTCAGCTCTGGCGCCGGTCACAACAGCTTCCCCGTCGCCAGATGAATCACCGAGGTCATCAGGCACCGCTGCTGCTTGAAGGGACGACAAAAGGGTCCGCATTTGAAAGACGGGAACTCGCATTTGCTTGCCGCATTGTCTGGGTAATTGTTCAAATTTTCGACAGCGTCTGGCAGACTGGGCGCCGAAGGGATTGAGAGCCTCCCCAGTAGACCGGCTTACGCACAATGGCGTCTGCCCAGACGAATCTCCAGGCCAAACCTAACAGTGTGCTCAGAAGATTGTCCGAATTAATGGGGCAGTTGCCATATGTTTAGAGAGCTATATGCTATTAAGCAGCGCATATGCCAGGGTGCGTACAGGTCCTTGTAAACCCTTGAATTTGAAAAATGCATTTTCAAGGCCCTTGGAAGTCCTAGAATTTTTTTTTCGTCCGTGAAAATCCTTGACTTTCCTGAGCACTCCCAATCGACATTGCGGCCTCCTGTATGTGGTTGATCGGTATACCTGCCAAGTCTCCCGGATTTCAACCAGTTCTTACGTTTCATTCAATTTCCAGGAAACTCTCCTGGAAATTGAAATTTCTGGGCGTGATCTGATCTGACAAAAATGCAGCCCAATTCAATGCAGGCATTTTGCGAATCCACCGAATTTTATTGTAAAAGAATTCAGGAGGCGTTCTTCTAAATGTCTGTTGGGCCGAAATTCGGATTTTCAGAGCTATTTTTCTTATTGCAGTGGGTCGTGTGAACTTTAGTCCGAAACCATGGAACGAAGGCCGAAAGCAGCGTGCTCGAAGCTTCGCGAGAGGACGCGCGCGGCCTGTGGCACGCACTGTCAGAACTGCGGTTATCGTTTGTCGCAACCGCTGTAGACGAAACCGCGGTCGCTTTTGATGCTATCATGGGTGGGGACTGCATAACTCACAAAACTTCGAAAGTGCACGTGCGTCCAATGCTCGACCAGTTAAAGTGACGTTGCTTTCCACAAACGCTGTAGACAAAATCGGGGCAGATGCGATCATAGATAGCAAAAAACATAGTTTTGAAGGCACGTGCGCAGCAAGCGCACGCAGATTAAAAGCGGAACTACTGTGTAAAGTGAGCTAAAGTGCAGACTAGGCATGTTTGTTATATTTGCAATATGCATGTACTATATAAGTGCAATAAAAATGAGTAAATTCTGAAAATTTTAAGTAAGAATATTTCAACATTGCGTGCTGCTTTTAGTCCTTGAAAAACCTCTGACAGGTTCTGAAAAGTCTTTGAATATCCTTGAATTTTCACTTTGGAAACCTGTACGGACACTGTATGCCCACCAAAACCACAGAGTACATTCGTATGATCTGATTTTTCTTAATTTAGAAGCTTTTACTGTGTTCTCAAGTGACCACTCGCAGCAATGCTTTCACTTTTGCAATAGTATCTGTCTGTCTGTCTGAGCTTAGAGGGATACTGAATAGCAATTGGAAGAAACTTATGAGATCATCAAAATTATGTTTGAAAACTACTTAATTTATGTATTTCGAACAGCTCGAGCCGTAACATCACAGTTGCTGAGGCGCATGTAGGGTGCACATATTCCTGTTATCATCTATTTCATCCCGCTCTTCCCTCTCTACAAAAGCGCTGATGCTTTACCTCAGCTGGGAGCATTGTTCGCTACCTGTGTTATTCGAGGTGTTTCTGAGAATTGTAGTGGAAAGTGAGCGGGCCGAGAGATGCAGTCGATGGCCTGCATTGTTCGCATGCCCGTTTCTGGAGAGTGTAATGTCACCTCTTTGTGTACACAACATGACAGTTTGTAAAAAATGCTTTAAATTTGTTGTTTTTCTCAACTTTATGCTTGAAATATGCCTGAAATGAAGGCCGTGTCTATCAATTTCGTCACCCAGTCTTTCAATTTAGCTGTAAATCTTGGAGGCAAACTTGTTTTTGTACAGTTGACAGAGTGACCGACCAACTTGGCTTACAGTAGGTTGAAGCCGTGTAAAGGAAAAAGTGTTCCTGAAAATAATTGTTTCGTAAAGTAATTGTTTGTGAATGTATCTCCGGCTCCATCTCTTTTTAAACTGCATTGTTACACTAGTTCATGCATGGGCATACTTAGTGGCGATTCTTCACTTAATGGAACTGCAGAAGTTAGACTGCATAATCTACAGAAACATAGTCATATGTGATTTCCTTAAGACCAACAGTTGTAACTAACACCAGCAGTTGTAGATATGAAAGAACCTACCACTTGCAGCATGCTTGCATAACCTCACGACAACATGCAAGAAATGTTAAACTAGTGCTTTGAGACTACGAGTGCATACACTCATCGTACAGTAATGGTTGCTCCAAGCCAAAGCGGCAGTGTCAACAGAAGCTGATATCAAAGACCTTACTTTTGTTAGCTGCATGCGCCAAATCCAATTTCAGGGCCAAAACACGACATTGTTGTCATCTTCAGAGAGCCCATACAAATCTCAAAGACCGAGCTTTTGTTGGTGTATGTGATATCATGGGTTTACAGTAAACCACTTATCACGCCATGCCAAGCTTCACACATGGGCAACTCTGGCCAGGTCTGAGTGCCAGTTTATAGCATATGTGGGAATGGTGTCGTACATTTTTCAAGTAACAGTGGAGTTCTCAGTGCATTGGATTCTATGGGATTTATGCTGGGACTAGCTGAAAACCAACATATTAGATAGTTCTATCTCTTCGTCTTTGCCCGCATCTTTGTATCCTTTTTGTATGATTCATCACATTACCGTATTTACTTGATTCTACCGCGCCCTCGATTGTAACGCGCACCCGATTTCCACCGCGAAAAAAAAAAAAAACGTAAGACATCGATTGCAACGCGCACCCATTTTTTCTCGCTGGCCCGCATGATCACACCACTCGAAAAAACGACTCCTTTCGGGAACGTCTTCCATTTAAATATGAGGTACGGGCGAAGCTTGTGCCCATCTGACGTGTAACAGAGCATTGCCGTCACTGTAGTTTTACCGTGGACCGATGTCAGCACGCGAACTTGCTTCGCCCCCTTCTTCTCGACGGTTGTGGTGCCAGACATGTCGAAGTAAAGAGGCGTCTGATCGGCACTCCTGATTTGCCCAAGCAGGTAGTCGTTGTTGCGCCGCAAGTTTAGGACGAACCTCTAAAAACTGTGAAGCTTTTCATCGTACACCTCTGCAAAACTTTTCGCATATGCATGTTCCCCTTCGGAGGGAAAAGCCTTTCCTCTTCATAAAGTTAGTTAGCCAGCACCTGCTCGCTTTAAACTGGCTCCGCATTAGACCTTTTTCTAAGACTAATCGCATAGCCCGCACTTGGAGCAGTTCTGCCGTCACGGGCCGCTGTGCTGCTCGCTGCTAAAGCACATACTCGCCGAGCAGCTCTTTAATTTGCGGAAACCGACCCTGCTGTGGTCCACTGAAGCCTTTGCGTAAAGCTTTGCTGTCGAAAATCTTCTGCTTTTGTTTCCACCGGTCCCGCATGCACGTTTCGGGAACTCCGAATGACCGCGATGCGGCCCGATTTCCGTCCGTTTCTGCACACGCGATGACTTTTCTTTTAAAAGCGGCATCGTGGTGCACTCGAGTTTTTGGAGTCGGCCATTCCACGCCGTCGATGCTAATGTACTACTAGATGACGAACTCCTCAGCACACGTACGAAGTGCCGCACATGAGAAACACATAGGCAGAAATGGACGACGCGCCATGCCGACGCACGTAGGGGGCGGCCATTTTAGATTTGCCGATGGCAATAGATTGGCCGTAATTTTTTTGTTCGTACTCGATTCTAACGCGCATGCGATTTATGAACTCGCTTAACCGGAAAAAAGGTGCGCGTTAGATTCGAGTAATTACGGTACTTGCTTATTATATTTTGTTTAGTTTGTTTTATCTTCTGTGTTACATTATTGTTTATTCTTAAGGAAAGTGTCCCCAGCCCCAGACACTGTTTTTAGGTTTGTTTCTTGCTTGTATAAGATTTTATTTTGTCAATAATGAAAGGACACTGAAACGGTTTTTTGAAGTTTTGTCAGCATTTAGAGGTTAGAGCATCACTAAACCATTCGCCTCACAAATTTAGTGACACTCCTCCTCACCTCTGCCGGCCCTCCTCAACTCATGAGACACGCTGGCCATCGCAGAGCTCTTGAGAGAACACTCGATTTGAACTTTTACCAGTCCAGACCTCCATGATCGCAAGCTGACAGGTTGCATGCAGTCTTTGGAAGTCATCACACAGTTCACCCGGCAGTGCAAACGCCGTCTGGGTATAGACGAAGGTCACGGTGTGGTTCATATTTGCTTCGACAGGTGCTACCACCCTACCAGTCGATCATTCTTCCCAACATTCCGCAGCCCAAGACAGCCAATCAGAAGCAGCCATAGTGACGTCAAATAGCCAGAGCATGTTGCTCTGTGAATGGGCGGTTGAAAACGCGTTTGGCCAAGTCGCAGCGATTCACAGGTTTAAAGCGTTGTAATAAATCACACAGTTTACGCTGAGAGCTCAAATCAGTCTCTAAATGACCCTTAGGACTTGGTCTACTGGCCCAATGTGTTACTACAAAATCATTTCAGGGCCTTTTTAAGCCTTCTCATTGTGGTTTCGCTTATATTATCCATGTAATATACAAGGTCATGATTCTGAACCTGCCTGAAAAAGTGTGTTGAAATTAAATAGAGTTTGAATTAGCGGGTGCTTGTTAGAACGAATGAACAATGCGCTACACTGTGCGGTCAGAACCCAAAGAAGACACTTGTAGACATATCATGAATTACGCGTTACTGAATGTTTTAGGTAAGTGGTTTCGTAAACTGACTCCATGCAGTCAGTGATACGTCCGAAACAAGTACTGGCATGAATTCATGCGAGCCATGAGCTTTTAATGCAGGAGTGCAACTACTGTGCCAATTTGATACAATTCCCTGTTTTTGCGCCGAGCTGCGCCAAAACCATGAAATTTGCTGAAATTGTGCCACGCTGCTCCAAAATGCCCAGCCAGCCTCAAAATTTTCATAGGTGCGCTGATTTTGGCGAGAAATGCAAGCCACGTCAGCCACGTGCAGTTTGCGCCATCAGTCAAAGCACACAGACCGTAACCAGCCCTACGCTCTGAGGACGCGATTGACCAGATAAAGTAACAACGCTTCCCACCCATTAGTCCGCTGACGGCAGTGGATACCTATCGGCGGGACAACAGAACTTCCAGGACAAAAATGCTTTGCTGTAGCCACCAACACTTTGCGGGACATGTAAATTTCCTAGCCTGAAAATGCTGCTATGGCTTGTTAGAAATTAAAGCTGGAAGCATATTCCGCGTTTCCCTCGCGCGAACAAGCTTGATGTACTGCGAATGTCTCTGTTGGCAGCGACCACGCTGATTGCGTCAACAGTGGCACTTACAACTCTTTCTTTGTTTTTTCTGTCTTAAAGCTACATCATCTCGGCCACAGTCCTTGCAGTAGACATCCGGTACCATCGCTGGGCCAACGGGTGCGCGCCTTTGTTACTTGACCTGGTCAAACCTGCGTTGCAAAGGAGCTGTAGCTGTACTTAACCCCACAGTGAAGAAAAAAAAAAGAGTGGAAAGTTTGGGGGGGGGGGGGGGGGGGTAGTGGTTAAAACATTTTTTGGCTTAGGAAGCTTCGAGGTCCCAGGCACCAGGCACGGCCGTGGTAGTAAACACCCGGTACCATCGCTGGGCCAACGGATGCGCACCGTTGTTACTTTACCTGGTCGAACGTGCGTTGCAAGGGAGCCGAAGCGGTACCTAACCCCACGGTGAAGGAAAAAAAAAAAGTGGAACGTTTGGGGGGGGGGGGGGAAGATCTGTAGTGATTATAACATTTTTTGGCTTGGGATTCTGACTTGCAGAGAATGCTGCTTAAGCCACCTTCGCCGCAGTACACCAGTGGCTTACGGAAAAGCCTATTAAGATTTTGAAGGGGCTGCTGGCGCTAGTCGCGGAACACTGCACATTTTGTTCATTCATTTTGTTCAGTTACTCGTGTGTATGTACGCCGCACAAGTGTGAGTACCAGTATAAAAACTGATGTATGAATAAGCTATTGGCAATAGTTTGGAGCAATGTATGACATTTCTGCTTCCCTAAAGAAAAAAAAAACTAAATTAGGGATTCATCTTGGTAGGAAGCACAGCAGCTATTACACGGAACACACTACACAAGCGCTTGTGTTGTGTGTTCCATGTAATAGTTTCTGCGCTTCCTATCAAGATGGATTCATACCAACTGGCCCGATACAATTGCTTATTGACAAAATTGAGGGCCAGTTTTTTTCATTACCCCTACCCCTCGATTTTATGAATCTCCCAAGTTTCGAGGTTGCGAGCTTGGCAGATACATAGTTAAATTCGCTGAGTATGTCAAAAGATTTGACAGGTGCAACAATGTTAATACAAGCGTTATTATTGATTTCTCATTGGGATGGTTCAAAATACCACTTTCATTGAAATAGCAGTACTCATGTTCACACTGTACGATTAAGGTCATGTCAAATGCTTTATACATTTTGCTTTTCCAAATGTAAGCCTTGTTTTTTATGCTGCTCTAAATTTGGTATTTCATGATAAAAAATGCATAATTGTTTCCTGTAACGTGCTTAGATTTCAGTGCTCTAAAAGTAACATTTTGCTACTCCAAAAATTGCTCCAAATGGTATTTCCGCTGTTGCACCCCTGACTTTTATGCCAAAACATACGAGACTGTTTATGCTTCAAAACACATTTATTTTTGTGTCAGAGTTAACGCAGTAAAAATTACTCTAATCAGTCAATTGCATCTCCTTTCGTTTCTTCTGTTACAACTTTATGAGCATCGTTTTCAGCTTACCTTAAAGCTCCAATGCAGCATGCAAGTTCTTACTTGCTGTGAAAGAGTCCGTTTCGTTGTTTAGCATTGTACATCTGGTTTTGTTTGGTTTTGTAACTCGTTATGATCACTGGGGGCAGACTTCTGTGAGCAGTGATGAAAACCAGAAGCTCCCTGTTCGAATTAACCATTGTGGAAACCAAGGCGTCCAAATCATCGGGAGTTTTCTCCCATAGAAGCACACAGCTGGACTGGGGTCAGGCGGCGTTAGTTCAAAATTAACTGCAAATTCGAATGATCAAAGTTGAGCTCTTACGGTAGTATGATGGCCAGATTCTACTGCAAATGTCAGACAAATGTTCCCTTTTTTTTTCTCTTCTTATAACTTTTATGTATTTTTATATTGTGTAGGCTATTGGATCGGAAGAAAAAACGCTTGCAGCAGCTGGAAGACCAAATGAAGAAGCTGGAGGTACAAGCCATGGATAAAGAAGAAAACAAGCAGATTGCTCTGGGCACCTCCAAGCTCAACTATCTTGACCCGAGGATTAGTGTTGCCTGGTGAGGAAAACTGCATGCTAATCTCTAGAATGGTATACTTACTGTAACATTTTGCTGCTGTATATCTCTTTGTCTATTTGTTAGTTGAGAAAAAGCTGTGCCAGGGCCTTCTATTGGTTTCATAAAAACTTTAGGAGAGTACAAAACCATCACACTTCTAAAACCTCAGGGCCTTCTATTGGTTTCATAAAAAGTTTAGGAGAGTATAAAACCATCACACTGCTAAAGCCTAGACATTGGTAATGTAAGCAGTGATGCGATAGCTGTGCCAATTGTGCCAAACTGCGCCAAGATGGAAAGCCTGCTACATCCTGCTTCATTTTCTCCTTTCGGCGCCAAAACTGCACTAATTACAAAATACTATCGGAAAAAATGAGTGCAGCGCGTCGCTGCCGATGACGCGCGGGTAGGGGCAGCCTGTGAGCTTGCCAATGTTTGCCAGGTGGAAGGAAAATGATTGTCCGACCGGGGGGATACAGCCGGACACTGAATTATGGGGACGTGCAGACAGTTGTCACCAGGAATTAGGGTGACCCCCCGAAAATGTACCTTAGAAGAAATGGCTTGCCACAAACCGGTGTCCAAGGCTCCAAGTTATTGTGTTTGGCAGGTGGATAGAAGACAGCAGCACGAGACGGCTTAAAAGCTTGAAGGGCAGTAAACTAGCAAACCAGTTTATACTTATTTGTAACTCATTGTCAAAAGTCAACTCAGACTTAGCACAAATATTAAAGGGGGACTAACCTAACCTAACTAGCTCCATGGGCATTGTCCAGGCAATAGGCTTTCGTATAGAGAAATGGCAAAAAAATCAATTTCTGGAACCCTTTTCTATCTAATTCCTAAATATCTACCCTCAAGAACGTGCAGAAGTGCTTCATAAAATTCATTTTACTCTTCTAGGTAGCAAAAATATTTCTGAAAATTGCGAAAAAAACATTGAGTTTTAGAAAATTATAGCTTCGCAGTGGCGCGGCCGGGAGCCAGCTTCTCAGGCTTATTGGAAAATGTATTTCTCCGTTTTTAAATTTCCCACTTCAGCTGGCGCCTTCCTTTAAAAACAAGCACACAAAAAGCAAATGTGTGAAGGTCGTTTTGAAACCCCTGATTGGCTGTGGCCCCCATGTTGCCCCAGCTCGCTTCGCCATTGGCCCGATGTTTCCTCCGGCAAATTGCTATCTGCTGTTTGTGCGTCGCAAGGACATGGCTGTCGACGATCACTTAGGATATAATTACGCTTTAGTTGGGAACTGTAAGTGGATGCTCGATCAGATTACTACAAGTGCAGCGCATCACCTTAGTCGTCTTTAGGCCTAACTGTACTGACGGCGAGACGAACTTTGCGGGCGAGAACGACGCGGTAGCGCACTCGTGGACACGTGCTTCTTCACAAGCAACGAAGCACCTCCTCGGAACTGCGGACGGGCATTTGAGATTTTACGCATCGGTAGCAGACCCCACAGTCAAGCTTGTCAACGCTCTCCCCCCCCCCCCCCCCCCCATCCACTGCCAAAATCGCTCGGAACAGCGGCTAGTAGTTTCGCGTGCCGCCACTCGAAAATACAATACCAAGTGCAGTGCGTGCCAATTTTTTTGTCATCGTAGCTACACATATCGCGTATTGTCACTGAATGCCACTGCCAAGTGCATCACGCACCGGCTGCACTGTCCACATGGTCGCGCACTTCACAGTCATATCGAGTGCTGTCAATATGCTCTTGCGATGCAATTTAGATGTGTTTGGAGCCGTGCTTAATATCACTGCAAGCGTCCATCAATGTTCTGAGACAATCAAAGCCTCGTAAATTAGAGTTCTCGCGAACCCTAAAAACAAAAGCTCTACGGGTGACCCCCCGTGCTCACACCACGTACTGGATCGAGACTCGAGCACATCTGTAGTGCCAGTCCTTGTTTGGTGAAGGAAAAGCACGACTCTCTGCAGCTCTTGACAAGATGTCAGGAAAAAGGACAACCAACTAGACAAGAGCTCGTCTGCAATTTAAAAAAATGAAACAGTATTGTTGATATTCAGTAAAAAATTCCATAGTGATTTATTTGTTTTTTAATACTAACTGCTCTCTTATATTATTTCAGTGACCAGAATGCAGCACCTATTCGTAGAGTGGTGGATCTCGTATTAAAAAGTGCACTGGAAGGCTTAAAATTAGTTTGGGCTCATAATTTGTGATGTTTATATATAGAGATCTCCAAACATTTCATTATTGCACAGAACTTCTTAATTCAAAAGCGTTCCTACTTAGCTTTGCTTCAGACGGTAAGTGTCCCACTTGGCATTAAGCCTTAAGCTGCTCCAAAATACATTTCTGGTTACCCCAAAAGTTATTTTTCCCCTCTCCAAAATGCATTTTTTGACTGCTCCAAATTGATCTTTTTTTGCTCCAAAATGCACTTTTTGCTGCACCAAAAATCTGTTTCAAAACAGCTCAAGTCAATCACATCACTCTGTACGCCACGGTGACAAAGCCAACATGTACTAGGGGGTGCCCAAATACATGTCCCAATGACTGTTCCCTCTGATCAACAGAAACACACCTCAAACGTGCTTTCGCAAATATATTTGTTAGAAGCAATTCATGAGCCATAAAACATGTAGACTGTTTGACATCATCATCGAGGAAAGTATTCCAGAATGGTTTCGTGCTTTGCAAGTTGGTTCATTGCAACTCGTATAACAGTGCTAAAATGTGGTTATGTCTATGTCGATGTCACTTTGTGCCATTTAATGCCGATTGATATTTTCTTTGTTTCAATTTTTTTTTCTTATCTGCTGGCACTTTGTACATATATACAAGACCGCAATCTCTACTCTCTGTCTTTGTGTTCCTTTTTACCTTTTGGCATTCTTACATGAGTTGCTTTCAGGAAAATATGGTGATGAAGGTAAGAGGAGAGCATAAAGGAATGCATAGTTATTGCAACGGCTTAATTTCAACATGTCTGATCAGGTGAAAGCGTGAATGATTGCACTCGCCTCTGTGTAACTTCTGTGAGACAGTTGCACTCACTTCTGTGAGAGCTGCCCATCGGTCTGGTTTATCAATTTGCAAGCTTGGTTACTGGCATCACTCTCACTTCTTATCAATACTGGACTTTGGACTCCCACTTTTTTGAAGATCATCATCATCAGCCTGACTACGTCCACTGCAGGACGAAGGCCTCTCCCATGTTCTGCCAGTCAACTCGGTCCTGTGCTTGCTGCTGCCAATTTATACCCGCAAACTTCTTAATCTCATCTGCCCACCTAACCTTCTGTCTCCCCCTAGCCCGCTTGCCTTCTCTGGGAATCCTGTTAGTTACCCTTAACGACCAGCGGATATCCTGTCTACGCGCTACATGCCCAGCCCATGTCCATTTCTTCTTCTTGATTTCAGCTATGATATCCTTAACCCCCGTTTGTTCCCTAATCCACTCTGCTCTCTTCTTCTCTCTTAAGTTTACACCTACCATTTTTCTTTCCATTGCCCGCTGCGTCGTCCTCAATTTAAGCTGAACCCTCATTGTAAGTCTCCAGGTTTTTGCTCCATAGCTAAGTACCGGCAAGACGCAGCTGTTATGTACCTTCCTCTTGAGGGATAGTGGCACTCTACCTGTCATGATTTGAGAGTGCTTGCCGAATGTGCTCCACCACATTCTTATTCTTCTAGTTACTTCAGTCTCGTGGTTCGGCTCGGCAGTTATTACCTATCCTAAGTAGACGTAGTATTTTACAACTTCAAGTGCATTATTATCTATCTCGAAGTGCTGCTCTCTTCTGAGGTTGTTGTACATTACTTTCGTTATCTGCAGATTCATTTCAAGACCTACTTTTCTGCTCTCCTTGTCTAACTTTCTAATCATGAGTTGCAATCGTCCGTTAAGTTACTCCTCAATGCAATCTCATCGGCGAAGCGCAGATTAGTAAGGTACTATCCATTAACTCTTATGCCTAAAGGTTGTTGTACATTACTTTCGTTATCTGCAGATTCATTTCAAGACCTACTTTTCTGCTCTCCTTGTCTAACTTTCTAATCATGAGTTGCAATCGTCCGTTAAGTTACTCCTCAATGCAATCTCATCGGCGAAGCGCAGATTAGTAAGGTACTATCCATTAACTCTTATGCCTAACTGTTCTCATTCTAGGCCTCTGAAAACCTCCTGTAAGCACGCGGTAAATAACCTTGGGAGATTGTATACCCCTGCCTTACGCCCTTCTTGATTGGTATTCTGTTGCTTTCTTTATAAAGCACTATGGTAGCTGTTGATCCCCTGTAGATTTCTTCCAGGATGTTTACATATGCGTCGTCGACGCCCTGATTCCGCACTGTCTGCATGACTGCTGATATTTCTACGTAATAAAACACCTCATAATCTATGAAGGCTATTTATTGTGGTTGGTTATATTCTGAGCATTTCTCTATTATTTGATTGATAGTATGAATGTGGTTTATTGTTGAGTAGCCTGTTCGAAATCTGGCTTGTTCCTTCGGTCGATTGAATTCTAATGTTGTAGTAATTCTGTAAATTACCTTTGTATTCTGTATTTACCTTTGTAAATAGCTTGTATACTAAGGAGAGCAAGCTGATCGGTCTGTAATTCTTCAAGTCATTGTCATCTCCTTTCTTATGTATTAGGATGGTGTTAGCATTCTTCCAATATTCTGGTACTCTTCCCGTCAGGAGACACCTTGTAAACAGGGTCGCTAGTTTTTCTTACGCAATTTATCCTCCCTCTCTTAGCAGATTTGATGTTGCCTCATCATCACCAGCAGCTTTGTCTCTTTGCATGCTCTCCAAGACTTTTCTGACTTCTTCTATCATTACTTATGGAGTGTCATCTGCGTTACTTCTAGTTCTTATATTAAGGTTGTGGTTGTGACGGCTACTGTACATATCTTTGTAAAACTCCTCCACTAATTTTACTATGCTATTCATAATGGTAGTTACTTTGCCTTCCTCGTACCTTAGTGCATACATCTGGTTTTTGCCTACCTCAAGTTTTCTCTTCACTGCTTTGGCGCTTCCTTCGTTCTTCAGAGCGTGTTCAATTTCTCCATGTTATACCTTCTTAGATCGAATACCTTATGCTTATTAATCAACTTCGAAAGCTCTACTAACTCTATTTTGTCTGTTGTACTTGAGGCGTTGATGCTTTGATGCTTCTTAATGAGATTCTTCGTTTCCTGGGGCAGGTTGTGAGTGCCCTGTCTGAATACAGTACCTCCAACTTCCACTGCACATTCCGTAATGATACTCGTCAGATTATCATTCATTGTGTCAATGCTAAGGCTGTTTTTCTCGATAAGAGCCGAGTACCTGTGCTGAAGCGAGACTCTGAATTCCTGTACTTTCCATCTCGGTGCTAGCTCAATGATTGGCTTCTTGCGTATCAGTTTCGTTCCTTCTTCAAGTCTAGGCGAATTCTGGACCATACCATTCTATGGTCACTGCATTGTACCTTGCCAAGCACTTACGCATCCTGCACGATGCCTGGGTGTACACTCAGTGTAAAGTCTATTTTGTTCTTATTTTCGTCATTACGGCTCCTCCATGTCCACTTACGATTCCCTCGCTTTCGGTAGAAGGTAATCCGTAAATTATTGCGTTCTGCAAATTCTACTAGTAGCTCCCCTGTGGCATTTATTTTTTGTGCCGATGTCATAATCTCCTACTGCCTCGTGTCCAGCCTGTTTCTTTCCTACTTTTGCATTGAAGTCTCCCATCATACTGTGTTTTTACCTTACTCATTGCCGATTTCACGTCTTTGTAGAAGCTTTGAACTAATGCGTCATCGTAGCTGGATGTAGGTGCGTAAGCCTGTATCACCTTCATCTTGCATCTTATTGAGTTTAATTACGATACCTACCAACATTTCATTAATGCTATAGTATTCCTCTATGTTGCCAGCTATGTTTCCGTGGATAAAAAACCCCACTCCCAACTCTCTTCTGTCAGCCAAGCCCCGATAGCAAAGGACGTGCCTGTTCTGTAGCACTGTGTAGGCCTCATCTTTCCTTCTAACCTCACTGAGCCCTATTACATCCAATTTAATGCTGTCTAGCGTTAAACGTTGCCAAGTTCAGGTTCCAATGGCGGCCTGTTCGGATTCAGAGATTCTTAGCACCCTCTGCTGCGTTCCAGATCTGACTGCGGCCATAGTCAGTTGCATCGCAGCCACTGGCGACTGAGGGCCATGAGTTAATTGACGTATGCATGTGGGAGGTAGTGGCCAGATACTGCACCAGGGTGGCTAATCTTTCTCCGGTGAAGGAGTGTGTTACCGGCGGTGGTCACCATTGAGGCCGCACCCTAGGCCTCTTAATACAGTTCCATCTCCAGGCAGACTTTTTTTTTTAATTCGGTTGGGAACTACGCGGCACCGGGATTCAAACCACGGACCTCTTGCATGCGAGGCTGATGTTCTAACCACTACGCCATCGCTGCCTTTGAAGATTACTAAATTCAATTCATTATGCTTGCTTAATTTTTGGCTACTTTGGGTGTCACCGCTGCTAGTGTAAACACTTTCAAGGATGAGTTTGTCATTGCACCATTAAAAAAAAAAAGTACTTCAGTTTGATTGTTCAACCTTTAAGTGCATTTTAAGTTTGTCACTGTGTAAGTCCTTGCAGAATAATATTGTGTACATAAAGAGCAAAGATAGTATCATCACTTTACTAACGCTCATATTAAATAACACCTTTACAGGTGCAAGAAGTGGAATGTCCCTATTGACAAGATCTACAACAAGACTCAGAGGGACAAGTTTCGTTGGGCCATAGAGATGGCGGGTCCCGATTACAAGTTTTGAGCAGAGGCCTGTCTAGTAGCCACTATCATGTTGGTCCCATTGGGACTGAAGTGACAAGCAGCTCCTGCCCTCCTAGGTTTGAAGTGCTGGCCAAGCCAGACATTGGGTTCCCCCACAGTTCAACTCACTTAGGCACCACCAGAGGGGGAAGAGCAGAGGGGGGCAGAGCCCTTCTTCCCACTCCTGTTCCCACCAGCCATCTTCTCACTGTCCCATAGCTGTGGAAAGGGAAACTGCACCATAGCCAGATTACTTCATTTCAGGTGTGTCTGTCTGCTCAACGTGATGTTGTTTGTTTGACCTCACTATCTTTATTCCCACCCTTCATGTGACCATTGCCTCTTGTTTTTCTTCTCTTGCTTGCTGTGTGTGTTATGAGGGAATAGAACCTCACTATCTTTATTCCCACCCTTCATGTGACCATTGCCTTTTGTTTTTCTTCTCTTGCTTGCTGTGTGTTATCAGGGGAATAGAGTGGAAAGAAATATAATTCCTGGGAGCACTGCTGTTTTATGTTTTACTTTTAAGCTAGAAAAATCTTTTATTTATGGCTGCGAACCCTTTGGTATGCTGCATGTATGTAAAACAATTTTGACTTCCTCCTATGTTGTCTGTTGCCTTGACTGGAGGCAAAATGTCCAAAGTACACATTGTCAGTGTTATGTTGTGTTGTTTTTGTGTGCATGCATGTGTGTAAGTGCAGATATTTCATCTGGCCTTATCAAAGCAGCCCCACTGTGAATGCTGTTGCAGATTACTTTCTGTATGAATATTTAAATATTTGACCACTAGAAACAATTACGACCAAGACAGCATTGTAAGAATACTGGCATGGGACTATTGTGGTGTGCTTCAAATTACGTTCAATACTGGGAGCAAAGCAGAGTATCAATGCATAGTCAAGCAGTTACAGAAGCAGCCTGCATTGGTATGATTATTGCAGACAAAAGTAATGAACCTTGAGCCTCGTGGGATCTGCAAAGTATGTAGTAAGTTTCCAGTTTTATTTTATGTTCATTCTAGTAATATGGGTGCACTAGATTTTAGGTACAAGTGTCATTACTATCAGCATATGAAACCTTACACCAAACTCGCACATGATCATCAATTTACACTAGCACTGATTTTTCAAGTACTTGTATCTTGTGCTGATGCATTGGTTTAGCCATTCATCTGCATTGTCTGGACAAAAATACTGGCAGTGGTGCTCTTTTTTTCTTTCAGGATCATCTGTAACGTGCATTATTCATTTCCAAGCATTGTCTACCATATCAGCAGTAAAGGTTAAAACAAAAAGTGTGTGTGTGTGTGTGTCTGTCTTGTGCTCCTTGAGATTTCAGGGTGCGTGTGTAAGACCGTCGTGGCTGGGAGCTGAGCAGGCAGGTGGTGTCGCGCGTAGTCTTATGCTAGGCATTCTACTGTACACAAGTAATCTTGAGGGTGGGTCGGAAAGGAACGGCATGTCTGGTGCGCGCTACTCTTGGCCATGCCCTTGCTTTTGTGCACTTCACTTATATTTATTAGTACCTTCATGTATTGTCGTGTGCAGGTTTAATGTACTGTGCACTTTACTCGAGCTGATCACTTCAAAAAGGTATACCAGAGTGGCACAGCAACTTCACATTGGGAAAAAGATTTTGCGACATGCAACACATTTCATGCTTTCAGCAACCGCTTTGGTTCGGTTTCCTATAATTGTACTGAAGAAATGATGTTATGTGCGCTTTGTTTCGGCTATTGTTCTAGCCATATATGGTTTGCTTCTTATTCGAATGACAACAGTAGTTTTCATGCATATTGATAAAATAGCTACAACGTAAAAACAAGTGACCGGTGACCAAAGCAGCAAAATCGCTGCTAGCATTTGAAATGCCGCGATGGGTACATAGATCGTTCCTGCCACTCATTTTTGGCATGCTCGTGAGTAACACTTTGTCGGTGACATTTTTCTGCCCAAGTCATTGATTACTTTCTTTTTAGTTTGTAGCTGTGCGTCTTTATATGCCAGCCTGCATATACCCAACTAATGCTAGTGATATTGTGGGGGATGAGGGCGAATGCATGTTAACTATTTTTTTTCTAAATATATCTTGTCCTTAGCCAGTGCTTGGCTTTATCGCTGCCTTTTGCGTATACAAGTCTTCTTGGCTGCTTCATAATCGATTGTTTCCCGAGTTCTCGTGCTTACCTTGACATTAAACTGTATTGAAGTATATTTCGTTTTCCTGATTTGTATGAGTGGAAAGCATCTGTAGGACAATGCAAGACTGCTATTGACAATTCAGCCTGGCACGTGAAGTCATGCAGAATGGCAATGTGAGCCGTCGAAGATAACAGACAGCATACCCGTGCTTGTGAAGTACACTACAAAATGTAAATAGCACAAATTTTATATGGGGGAAAAAAAATGACAGACAAAAGCTGCTTAAACTGAAAATTTTATTGCACACGAATTGTATATAGAAAGGAAAAATTTTGTCAGAAATATAAAGGCGTCTCTGTGCTTATGTCTCCATTTAAAAAATTCACGTTTCCGTTTCGTAGTGTATAACTTGGTTGTACCCCCTTATAAGAGATAGCTGGTTATCGGAGACCCCAGTGCACATAATAGCGAAGTAGAGGATCAGAAAATGAGAATGTAGTGTCTGCTTATAAGCGACTTCGTATAAGCAACAAGAACTACACCCATGTGTGCGTCTCTTGTAAAGGGGTTCAACTGTATAGTCCGAAACTTCTACTGTATCAGGTCCACTATCGCGCTTGGAGGCAACGACGGCAGGTGCTCGTTCGCTTACTCAGTCAATGTTCATCAAAGTCGTTTGCAGTTCCTCTCGCTCTGAAGGCCTGATCACGTGAACCTGTTGCAGCGCCTGGCTTTTCTGACACGACGCCATGCCCTCTCTCAATGGGGAGAGGGCGCGGCGTCGCGTCAAACCACGCGCCGACGCGCTGCAATAGGTGCGTGCGGTCAGACCTTCGGAAAAGCCGAGGTAAGCACGGCACGTTTAAGCTGCGCGCTCGACGAAAAAAAAAAAAAAGTGAGCATATCCACGTAGTGAATCATGATTGGGGCGAAGCTTCGTGGAATTTCAGCTCAGCCGTGCGTCCGTCTGTCTGCCTTCCTATAAAACTAAACTACACACGTCCACGCCCTCTAGTGATCACTTCGCATACTGCATGCTCCCTACGGGACCAGAGTAGGGTGGCTAGCGCATAGGTCCGCCATCTTGCCTGGTTAGCATAGATATGCGGTGAAGACGCGCTGTTTTTGCAGGTGACTTGCCTAATGTAACTGCAACACAATTCGAGCATATATTTTTCATCGGTTCTTTCGGTGCTGTGGAATGCGCTGATATCGCTGCCCAAGTGGCACCGCCGAAATCGACGCTGTTATAATTTGAATTCACGGGACAAACTACCTTGATTTCATGCTACAGTGAACCACATTACCCATTTTTGTTACGGGAAGTGACGTTATGTCATGTGACGTGACGACAAAGACCGTTCGCTTTTGAGTGGCTTGAGACTAAAAGTAGCGTGTATTCATATATGGTGGCAGCTAGGTCATACGAGTGCATGCTAAAAGCAACGAAACCCTCTTAATGCTTTTTCAGAAAGAAATCATTCCAGAGTCTAAATAAACTATTTTCAGAAGGAACATGACACTTAGTCTGTGAACGAGAGTATGGTACGCAAACAACTAAAGATAGAAAGACATGCTGTGTTTTTAGCGAGCCAAAAATGCGACATGGGGCAGACGCCGGCGTTGACGTCGAACGCATCTTGCATGCAAGCCGAGAAATGACCCCGCCCAAAGCATATGTGTGTATCTTACATAGTATGACCATGGGAGTCATATATGGTGGGAGAGTCACCCCGCCCAAAGCATATGTGTGTATCTTACATAGTGTGACCATGGGAGTCATATATGGTGGGAGCATCTGCTACCCGACGCACGCGATTCATAGCAACCATGCGAACGACGCCATTTAAATGAGCGGTAGCGACGTGTTGTGTGAAATCCATCATAAGGGAAGCTTTCCGGTACGTCGTTATGAGACGCGTGCTGTTATTGGAAGGGGTCTTTTGATGTCAGCAGGTGAGTTAAATGCGAAAGAAAACGCTCTTCTTCATTGTCTGCTCGAGTTTTGAACTTTGAGGACTCATAATTTAATTAAGCGTACACTAATTTTTATTATTCTTGTTGCATTTGTCTCGGTAATCATCATTACGCGCTTTCCGATGCTAAATAAAGCTGTCTTAAAGGGCCACTCACCAGGTTTGACAATTTTGAGCTGACTAGTGCAATGTGTCGACGAGGTGTTCATGATCACGTCTGCCAAAATTCGCAACGCTATGGGCCGCAGAAATGAATCAAATTTCAAGAATGCTGCTCCCCCTCCCTCCTGCCGGCGTGCCCAGAGAATGAGGGCATGAAGCGCGCGTATGAATGGCCCTACGTACATGGCAATGCAGTGAGGTTGGTCCTCTACGTAGACGACTCTGCTCTGACGTTGCAAACAGTGGCACGTGGCATGACGAAAATTATTTGACACGGCATGCGTAGTTTACGTGATTTGTTGCTTGAAGAGAATAATAAAGCTCTAGATAAATAATGAGACACAATAAGGGAATGTGAGCGTCTTTTTTCGATTTTTCCCCCGTGAATTGCAACGAGATATGGGGCTAATGTGTCGACGTTTCGCATGCGTTCGTGTACTCGCGGTCAGCTCATCGAGTAGAAGATCGCCGTGGAACGCTCCTACGCTTTCGCGCACTCATTGTGCTCATCTATTCTACTGCGTCTAAGCCAGCGTATCCAAACCATCCCGTAGAAACAGGCAGAAGACCACAAAATAACCCTGGTCAACAAAGCAACGCCGCTCGCGTGCTCGGGGGCTAAACATGTTTGGGCACTTCATGCGCATGTGACCTCTTGGTCCGATGTCTGAGAGGATGGGGAAGAGATTTGGCTTGCGAAAACTACGCGGAGGAGCGGCAGGGGTTTCGAGCTCGTGTCCTCTCATCCTCGTTTCGCGCCGCTTCAAAAAACCCGTTTTCTCCGCTCATGATGAGCTGATTCAAAAAGTTTTTGTGGCAAAATGTTCCTTATTTGACACCCAACAACTTCCACTGTCTGACTAAAATTTGGTATAGGGCCTGGTGAGTGGCCCTTTAAATGTTTAGGAGGGCCCCTTTAAGCCTGTCCCCAGTGGGCGTGCCTTGTGTCAACGACCGGCGAAGTAACAAGAAACACCAGCTTTCCCCCATCCTGTGCTCAACGTGCTCACCCCCACACTTGCCTTACCCACATCCTCCTCGAATGCCCGGCCGACCCTCCTCACGCGACATTGCATTCCAGCACCATTGCAGCCGGTGACTGCAGCGCCAGGGCGAGTCATGGTGCGAACTAATTCGAGTGGCCGCGCCCTAGGTGCTTTTCTGCCGACTGCGCGCTACCTAGGCATCCAAATCGCGCGAAGATCCCTAAGCGCATCAAGTGCCAACCACTGGTACGCGTATGCACGCACCTACGTGTCAAAAGCGTCTAGTCGCACCTAAGGAGGAAAAGGGCGTGCACCCACTGGCACATGTCAACCGCGTTGACGCCCACGCGTCCAAGGCCGATGCACAATGTTGCTTGATCTTTTGGCTTAGAACTGTCCAAGTTAATACACATTAAAAAATTGATAGTGCTTCACCCACCACTGTTTAGGCTATTTTAGAAGTAATTGACATTCCAGTACCCAAAGTAACTACAGCGGCATGCACCAAAAATCAACATCGGTGCGTGTGCCGCGCCCGCAAATGAACATTTGTGTCTAGGATACTGTACTTCTATCATAGGCATGTGCAGGGTTCTCCTTAAGGGGGAGGGGGCAAAAGTTTGTTGTAGTGCGCCCTTCCTATTATGTCCATTTAGGGGCTGAATTAGCGCTCCCTCCCAATTATGTCAATATATAGAGTTAACATTGAGCCCCTCCTCTCTTCTGTGAATGAGGAGGCGGCTGCCCTCCTAATCAGGTTTACAAACCACTGGGCTTCTATACCTGCTCTACCAAATTTCTTAACAATATTGGGAAAATGCTGGTAGCTTCAGTACATTTGCACTTCTTATTTTATAGCACTCAACTTAATCATGCCTGAAACTTCATGATCTGACAGATTTAAGTCATAAAACTACAAGTGGGGCCAGAGTAGCAGGCTTTTGGCTGATGTGTGTCTTAGAAATAACCTCTAATGCAACAAAGCTCACCTTGTTCTTATTGATGCAACAGGTATTGGTCATAAGATAAAAAGCAAATACTGCGTAAAATGCCTTTGGGCATTTTACATAGTCGAATTGTGCTCTAATACAACTAACTGCGCGACATATCATGATGTGACAGATATCTGTCATAATATTGGAACGGAACCCTGTATGGAAGACTTCTGGACGTTGTCTTTAGTCAAAGTATTCTCTAAAAGGTCAAACCGCACACAACTGCTCATGAAGTCGCAGATAGTGGTCACAATATTGGAACTGAGCCCTGTATGGAATACTTTTAGTTGTCTTTGCTCAAAGTATTCTCTAAAGCAACAAACCACACCCAACTGTTTATGAAGTCACAGATATTGGTCATAATATTGGAACTGAACCCTGGATTGAAGACTTCTGTACCTTGTCTTTAGTCAAAGTATTCTCTAAAACGACAAACCGCACACAACTGTTCATGAAGTCTCGGATATCGGTCATAATATTGGAACTTAACACTGTATGAAAGACTTCTGGACATTGTCTTTAGTCAAAGTATTGTCTAAAGTGACGAACTGAACCCAACTGTTCATGAAGTCCCAGATATCGGTCACAATATTGGAACTGATCTGTGTATAAAAGAATTCTGGACGTTGTCTTTAGTCAAAGTATTCTCTAAAACGACAAACCGAACATAACTCTCATGAAGTCGCAGATATTGGTCATAATGTTGGAATTGAACCCTGTATAGAAGGCTTTCGAATGTTGTCTGCAACCAAAATGTTCTCCAATGCAACAACCCACACCTACTCTTCATGATATGACGGATTTAGGTCATGAGACTGTAATTGTACACTGTGCAGAGGGCTTTCGAATGATAAGCGTATCGGAAATATCCTCTAATGCAATGAACCGCACCTCGCTCTTAATGATACAACAGATACTGGTCATAGGAATGGAACCAAGCATTACATATAATGTCTTTGGGCATTTTTTGTGGTACAAATATGCTTTAATGCAATTAACTGTACCTGAAACCTCATGATAAGACAGATATTGGTCATAGCACTGCAACTGAACCCTGTATGGAATACTTCTGGATGTTGTCTATAGTTTAAGTATTCTGTTAAACGACAAACTGTACCCAACTCTTCATGAAGTCACAGATATCGGTCATAATACTGGAACTGAACCCTGTATGGAAGGCAGTCAAAATGTTCTCCAATGCAATAAAACACAACTGACACTTCATTATGCAACAGATAGTGATCAGATTGGAACCAAGCACAGCGTGGAACACTTTCAGATGGTATATTTATTTATTTTCAAATACGGCAGCCCAATGTGAGGCTACTGCAGAAGTGGTGTACATATATACAAAATGAAAGCATTCAAACAGTGATATCACAGTAAGTGTGCCAACGTAAACAAATATCACTACCCCCCGAGTGCACCCCAATAAGAAATGAGAGAAACAGAACATTAATATGATACAAGTGCCTCCAAAAAGTCAGACACACTGGTATCACGAACAAAGCCAAGGAGATCATTCCAGTGTTCGACAACTTTATTTGAACGTGTTGGAGAGCACTACAAATGACTTCTAGGCTGGACTGTCATTGCAGATCAGTGCTTTGTTAGAGGTTTCTGCACTTTGCTGCTAGTTTCAATTTGTACAAGTGCATCTGACACTTCTTGATGAGACAGAAATTGATTTTGAGACGGCAGCCAAGCACTGTGGCTTTCACATGTCATAAATAGTCAAAATACCCTAGAATGTAATAAAGCATGCCCAAAATTTTTGATCGGACAGATACCGGTCATAGGATTGCACCAGAGCACCATATAGAAGTTTTGGCAAATTTCTTAACATAGCCTAACTGAATGTGCTTAAGTGCATGCATATATAGTCCAAGTTAATGTGTATACTAAAAACCTGAAAAGAAATGAAGCAGTCCTTGGAAACACATACAAAGATTCAATGTTTGAAACCATCTAATAATATATTCAGCTCATTACAGTCTAGAGGAACAGATAAATACATGTGCAGTTCTGAAAGATCTCATAAATCACATGAGGTACTTTTTGCATTTCTTCTATACAAAGTGCAGTACAGTACTAGTGCACCTTCATTTTTTCTGTGCATACATGTGGTGACCTTCTCTTCCTATTATTGTGTCATCGTGCAGCTAATTTCAAATCAGGCGCTTCTCGCAAGGTTTTCAGTTATCTGTCTAGCTGTAAACAAAACGCGTGTTATATTATCCCCTTCAGGCGCGAATTAAATCTGGCAACGTGAAATTTTTTTTTGTCCATAATTTCAATATTTAAGCCTTTTAAAGTAAGAAACTCGAAACAAATGCCAAATATGTTTATTGGTTCAATTTTTACTCAGCGTCCACATTTGTGGACATTGCGCCTCAAAGCAGTAATATTAGTGAAAAGCGACAAAGAAGAAAACACGCTTTCCATTTAAATTCGAAATAACTTCTTTCAAAGTAATGTTGAGAGAAGTTACCAGAAAAAGTCTATTTAGTGTGAAAGAGGTAGAAGCAGTCATTCTGCGATGTCAGGCAAAGAAAAATGTCACACTTCCTGCAGCGGACGCGGCTCTTGGATGAGCATCCATCCCTCCTGCAGCGTTGTGCGTTGGGTATGTTCATTTGCTGTGGCCAGTGCTGGATGCCGTCATAGCGAAGAGTGCTCACTGGCAGGGGTGACGCATTGGGTGCCTTCCTTTTCATCACCTGGGGGTTCTCACTGCTTGGTCGCCCACGCTTTTTCTGGGGCTTGTTGACGCTCAGCTGATGAGGATGATGATCCTTGATAGTCTGGCGCACACCCACAAAGGGGGATCGGCCAAGAACCGGGCGGCAGGATCTTAACTAACAGGCTAATGGTTTTTCAAACAAAACGTAATTTTGTGTTCTCTTCATTCTCTTCCTCCCTTTCGTCGTCCGAAATGTCTCCATCGGAAACATCTCCATTGGCTATTTTTTAAGGACGTCTTCTGCTGTTTCACCGTCGACTTTTTGTCGTCTCGATGCATGATCTTGAACTCCTGGTGACAAAAATTATTAACGTAAACATCATTTGATGCTGCCGGAAGTGAAACACAGAGAAATAGCAGCCTTTCAACAAAGGAGGCACTGAAGCGCAGTGTCCACGTTCGTGGACGCGAAATTTAGCTGAACCTTTCTGTCATTACAAATGATTTCCTATTGCCAAAATATTTTTAAAAGGCATGCGGGATATCTTAGTTATTACTGACAAATGCAAAATTTCACGTCAGCTAAAAAGGTACGAAGTAAACGATAAAAACATCAGAGCCACTTACGCGTCCCGCCATAGAAAGTGGAGGCGTCCATTTTGACTTTTGTTTACGATGTTATTTTGAACCATGACCTACTACACTCCTGACCTGCCCAGAGAGCACCTCTTCCAGCGCCCACGTTCTAGTTCATACCTTCTGCCGCTAGGGCCGTAACTTAGGAGCACTGTGGCGCTAGTCAGCACCTGTTCGCTGACGTCAGCTTGAGTGTTCGTGGTCATATTTCGGCCAACAGAGCACTCATATTGCGTAATTATTATGCACTAATGAAAAATAATTTTGAAACAAATATTTCAAAAGTCATTCACAAATTCTTTGCAATTAAATGGACGCAACATCACATATGCTGTCCTACACTATGTAAGTCTACGGATTCTCGCATTTGTCCACCAGTGTGCAATAAATTTTTCGTCACACTGAACAGCTTACTTGACCAGTCATCTAAGTGAAAAAATAGTCACATATATGCCGGCTGTTCATCACGGAATGCAGCCGTTCTTACTCTAGCGCCGTCCAAACAGCCGTAAAGTAGCAGACGAACAGGTTATAGGTAGCGCCACCTACGGCGAGCGATTGAACGAGAGCGGGGACACGCGCTCCCATAGGAACCCCGCTATCTGAACAGGTCAGGAGTGTAGTAGGTCATGTTTTGAACCAGGTGCAAGGGATGGCGCCACGCGTCCTTGCAGCAAGATGCAAAGGTTGCGGGAGCATTGTTTGCGTGCGAGATTCAAGACCTATTTTCGAAACACCTAGGTGTGAACTTGGCGTCCACAAATGTGGACGTTGCGCCTGAAGGGGTTATAGTGAACTGTAAAACGACGGAGAAGCACCATCGTATGCCTACAGCTATGAGTATCAGAATGAACTATAAATTAAGAATGTGTATGTTAGAATGCCTCCAAACAATGTATGTGCAACTGAGCGTGGCCGAGAAGCAGAACAAGCGAGAAGTGAAATAGCAGGCAATACCAGCAGCACTTAATCATGCAACTTTCTTTTACGATCACCACAGCAACGCACGCTCTAGTTTCTATCTTGAATATGAATGGACATGAGACTGCTGACAGCTGAATGTGTCGGCCTCGCTGGTACCCGTCACGGAATCACATCACACTGATACCAACCAGAGCACGCTTGGCAACACACGAAAACGATTTGCACCGAAGCCAACGAATGTTTCAGCGTCACACAATTCGCGAATACACTTATATAAGTACGTACGATTTCACATCACCAAAATGTGCTGGCTAGTGCGAGGTTCACTTTCAGCGATGATGAATACCGATGTTGAAAACAAACACAGTGTAGATAAAAACTCCTCCGTGTGCACTACGCAATTTTTTGGGCGTCGTATACGGTGTCTATGTTGCGACGGAAACTACCGTAGATCTTTCTCAGCCGATGTTCCTCGCATGTGTTGGTTCATACGAACTAGACGGTAGAGGCCTACGCTGGATCCAGATCACACCGCTCTGAATTGCCTCCGCGGTAGGCGAGGGCTCGCGCTCAAAGCTTCGAACCTCCGAAGTCTGTTCACACTTATTTTTAGCACAGAAAATCACAAATCAAAGCACAAGAACACCGACATGCTCCAGTAGTCTGTGCGATGTTTTCGCTCGGCCGACGATCGCACTCGGGACCGGTGCCGGCATTTGGTGGATTTGTCGGCGTCGCTCGAACTCGGCACGAAACCGCGTCACGCTGGTAGCACTCGCAGTCGTTCGTCGTTTCGTTGTCGTTCTAGATTACGAAGCGGTCATTCAGAAACGTTTGGAGTAGTTTTCATGCTTGCTTTCAGCACTCGGTTGTGCCTTCGAAGCGGCGGCCATTAGGCACAGCATTCGGAGTCATCGCGGCCTCTGGTTGGTTGGCGCCGCTGTACGCGTGGAGACGTAGCGTACGCGAGGCGAAATATCAAGCCCGGCTTGATCCCTCGCGCCTGCTCGCGTATGCCCCTCCGAAGCCGACGCCGAGAGGCGCATTTGACGCTTTTGACGCGTAGACGCGAGCATACGCGTGCCAGTGGTTGGCACTTTTTATGTGCAGCCACGGAGGAAGGTGTGTGCAGCAAAGAAATAGAGGCGTTACAAATTCGGCACTGGGGCCGAGAGCTTAGAAACTCGAAGAGCCGAGATGTCTTCTCTCGCACGCTGTTACGAGGCGCACCGCCGACGAGGTTACGATGGGCGCCACGAAACTCGTCGCGGCCAAGGACACCGGGCGCGCCGACTGCGAAGGGGCTCGAACCAACGAGAGTCTTCTCTCAGGCATAGGTCAGCTGCTCGCGACGCTCCGCGGGCCTTTTTTTGAGTGACCAGATGTCCAAAGAAGCGCCGCTGGCCGTGATGTCGGAATCCTCCAATGGGGCTCGCCGCTGGGCCGCGGTATGCTCATCAAATCCGGAGCCGCTGCACGTGGTTGCACCCAAGGACGATTGACGCCGACACGCATTCCGTAAAGGCTCGCCAGATTGGAAGGCGCGGATTACTTCAACGGGCTCGTGGGCTGAGGGAGCTCGATGTGCGTTGCGTGACAGACCGGCGCCGCCGCTTGATGCCGTCGTTGAGTCGATCGTGTAACGGGCTCGATTGCTGGCCTTGACACAGATTGCCTGTTTCAGAGGCATTGACGTTCGATGCGGACTCGTAGGTGTAACACCCCTTAACTGTCTGCATCCGAGTGCGACACTTCAACAGTTGCTCACATGGGATGGGGGTAAGGAGGGATTGAAAGGATAGGATTAAAAGGTATATATAGAGAGAGGAAGGAGAGAACGAGGGGCGGGGAGAGCGAGCGACGGAAGTAAAGATGAGATAGGAAAGATAAACACGGTCACAGGAGTCCGAGGTCGGGGCACCACTCAGCAAGAGCTCTTGTCAGCAGCAGGAAATGGCGTAGGGCGAGCCAGTCGGCCAGAGCTGCGCTTTCGTCGGAGATCGCGGGGGCACAACCGGTCGGCACGAAATCCAGCGAGCGAGTCCCCCAGGGTGCTGTACAGGCTATAAGTAAGGTTGTTCGGCGTTCCAAAGGTCGAAGTTCTGTGCAGTGGCGAAGAGCGATCCCACGCGCTGACAGGCTACTTCAAGGAAACTCGGCTGTGTGCGAG
The DNA here is from genome assembly GCF_043290135.1 of Rhipicephalus microplus. Classification (NCBI taxonomy): domain Eukaryota; kingdom Metazoa; phylum Arthropoda; class Arachnida; order Ixodida; family Ixodidae; genus Rhipicephalus; species Rhipicephalus microplus. Next base: position 187,136,250 of record NC_134710.1, on the reverse strand, counting down.
CTGCAATTCGATGAGAGGTACATTTCCCGGCACTTCGAGCTCACCGTGAATGACGAAATTGTCCGCATTGAAAGTGCTAGGCCCATAGGCATGCTTGCCGTTCGGGGGGGGGGGAAGTGAAGGTTTATTGCAGGGTGCTCCTCTCTATTTATTCAGGGTATGAGGCAGATGTTGCACCCCCTTCTAGATGACTAAAAGTGTGCCCTACCCACCTAGTCAATGTATAGAGCAGATTTAGCACCCCCTCCCCCCCTTCCAGGTGACTATGGGGGCGGGCGCCCGCCCCCTTTGCCTCGTGCGGAAGCCTATGGGTAGGCCTTTCGGAGAAGCTCTTCGGGTTTGTAGACGCCCTTGAAATCCCTTTTTCAAAGTGGATTAGCTACAAGGAGCTTCACAGTGACAGCTTGAAAGAGCTTAATTGTTTCCCGATAGAAAAAAAATGTCACAATGGGCTGCGCACAACATGGTCCGAGCCTCACCAATCAACTGAACAAGTTTTTTCTGCTCACCCATTTGCACCTTTACACAAAGGCACTCCACAAGGAGCAAGCATCTTCCCGTGGAGAGAGGAAGTACCTGAAGCTCAGGCACGTCACCTAGGCTCTCAGCCCAAGGCAAACAATGTTCTGTGTGGCGCTTGCGGACTATAAAACCTTCTAAATGCGAAGCACTTCTTAGCGAACTTCAGCGACTTTGAGGGTAGCTATCTATCAATCTATCTATCTAGCCGCTTATGTACACGTTTGGGTGCTCTCGTGGTCACCTCCTTAACTGGACGTACACCAAAATTAGCAAGATGCTTTGACGAATATGACGCGATGGTCAAGACATGGATAAGGTCACAATCCCGTCGCGTACGTCATCAAACACTTCTCGCCAGACAGTGGCACCTACCCACGGGCGGGTATGTGCCGCTGGTGTGCGGGTATGTGCCACAGATGATTGACGCTTAGTATCTACCCAGAAACGACTAGAACACACATGGGTAATTTTAACGCATGAGCGTTAAATAATACCCGACATTGGTAGCGTCATCCCAACGAAGGCATACAAGAAATGTCAGTGTTAAGAAAAACTTGGCATAGGCAGCGTTGACTCCCCGACGAATGCAAATAATAAATTTCAGGGTCCCAACAGGAATCGAACCCAAGCATTCTGCATGACAGTCAATTATTTTACCACAGAGCTACGCCAGGTCACGGAACTGCTTTTGAAATAGACCCTAATCTTCGTAAAACGTCAATAGTGGTTGCAGCGCAGCCAACCCAAGTTCATAAACATTACATATGTAACGCCTTTGATACAGCCATCACGTCGGGTTAACACCAGTTGCGGTCAAGTGCCATGCGCTGCAGTTGATTTGTGTAGCAGTGACAAGGACCAGCATCTTCGTGAGCATCAGCGCTTAATATAAGCTTCTGGCCCCGCGGCGGTGGTCTAGTGGCTAAGGTACTCGGCTGCTGACCCGCAGGTCTCGGGTTCGTATCCTAGCAGCGGCGGCTGCATTTCCGATGGAGGCGGAAATGTTGTAGGCCCGTGTGCTCAGATTTGGGTGCATGTTAAAGAACCCCAGGTTGTCGAAATTTCCGGAGCCCTCCACTACGGCGTCTCTCATAATCATATTGCCACTTGGCCGCTATTACGGCGAGCGTAAGCCATGGCTGCCCGCTAGAATGGAAGACGATGTTCTGGGGCAGCACGTGCTCTGGCTATAGTTGTTGATTATTGAAGCAGCCATCTTGCCAGTTTTCGGTGCGTCTCCCCGCCGGCTCAGTTCTTTCTAGTTGAAGACCTTTTGTAGCACGTGACAACTGGCGGAGCTGCTGGGTAACCCTAAGCCGATGTTTTAAACGCCTCCAGGTAGCCCTGTACCTGCAGTGACAACACCTGTCCACCGCTCAAGCCGAAGACTCCGAGGACTCCCTCCTGAGCGTGGACTTCTTCCCGAGATGACGTCTGTCACACCCCTGAACGCTACGGAAGGCGCTGCAGCCTCCAACGCACAGGAAAGCGCTGCAGCCACGCATCATATGCTGTGGAAGCCACGTGTGCCAAAGGTGTTCCACGGTTCCGTCTTGGAGGATGTGGAAGACTGGCTGGCCCAGTCCGAACGGGTTTCGGATTACAATGGTTGGACAGACTTCGACAAAATGAGGGACGTGTATTTCAGCTTGGAGGACGGCGCTCGTACTTGGTTCAAAAACCGTGAGCCTTTTCCCTCGTGGAGCGTCTTTCGTCGATACCTGCTGGCAAGTTGGGCCAATCTCGATCGCCGCGAACGAGCCGAGCGAGCGATTCAGTGGCGCCTCCAAATGCCGAATGAAAGCGTCATGATGTACGTTGAGGACATGACGAGCCTCTTTCGTCGAGCTGACCCCGACATGGCAGTAGAAAAGAAGGTCCGTCATTTAATGCGAGGAGTGAAGGAGCAGCTTTTCGCTGGCCTCGTTCGCTGTCCCCCAAAGACCGTGGCGGAATTTTGACCGAAGCCACAACCATGGAGCAAGTGCTGCAGCAGCGCTCTACTGTGTACGACCGGCAAGTGAGTGCCGCTTCGTAAATAGGTCAGATCGGAGGTGCGGCAAGCAACATCAACATCGAGTCTCCTTGCGATCTCGTTCGATCGGTGGTGCGCGACGAACTACAAAAGATTCAGTGCCAGTCCCAACCTACTGCAGGGTCTATTTGCAGCCTTGTCAGAAACTAAGTACGACAGGCTCTCCAAGTGCCGCCTTCCAGCTATGTCCCGCCTGTCCCGGCGGAGCCACATCGTGCATCATACACAAAAGCTGTAAGCCGATATATTCCTGCTTCACCGCACTTCGTTAATCCTATGCCTCAGGATGCACTTCCTTCGCTGCAGCCAATTCAGCACTTAGAAAATCGACAGCCGCTTCCCAGAAAATTCGACGTATGGCGCACACCGGACAGACGACCACTGTGTTACCACTGTGGTGAAGCTGGACATGTGTACCGGGAATCATCCCTATCGTCGCCTCGGACTACAGGGATTCGCCATCGACGCACCACGGCCGAGATTTGGCGAAAGACCGAAAGCTATTGAAGATTACCTCTCACAGCAGCGCATGCCACTGCGGCGGCAGTCGCGGTCCCCATCCCCAAGGCAATCTTCTCCAAATTTTCGGAGCCTCCCAGGGGCGCCGCCGGCGCGCTCGCCAAGCCCTAGGCGGGAAAACTAACGACAGCGACCTTCGGGAGTGAGGCCGCTGACACTCGAGGCAAGCAAGGTCTTCCACCGACGCAAGCACGGACACAGAGTGATCCCCCGACGACAGCGGCGACGAAAGCCAGAAGCAGATTTTCTTTGGATATACATGTGGTAGTCGATGGTCACCACGACGTTGGTGCATTACTGGACACAGGTGTGGACTACTCGATCATAAGCAGGAAACTAGCAGCGCACATAAAGAAAGTTGTAACGCCATGGTACGAAGCACAATTTCGTACTGCCGGCTGGCACGTAGTCACCCCAATCGGCATGTGCACTATCAGAGTGAGCATTCGGGGACGTACGTTTCTCGCTAGCTGCCTCGTACTTCGTGACTGTTCCCGAGACCTAATCCTCGGAGTCGGCTTTTTTGCGGGAGCACGGCGCTATTATCGATCTTCGAGAGCGTACCGTGACGTTTTCGACAGCTGGATCCTCCGACAAACCTGACGACATCCGGGACAGCACGCTTCGCGTTTCTGCCGACAGCATCACGTTGCCTCTGCGTTCAAGCGTCCTAGTTGATGTAGTGTCTGACAAGTTACGGGATGGTGAGGTTGTCGCCGAAGGCAACTTAACGCTTTTGTTCGCGCTAGGTGTCTGTGCTGCACGCAGCCTCGTCACGCTTTATGACGGATACTCTGCTCTACTTGTGACTAATTTCAGTAACGAGTACCGGCACCTGTTTCGTGACACCACCATCGCTTTCGCCTACCCTATCGCAGACGTTTCTGAATGCTTCGCATCTTCATCAGCCAACGACGGGCTTCGAACGACACCAAGCGACGTGACTTCACTACTTGGAAAAGTTGATGTCAACTCGACCCTCTCGGAACGACAACAGACCGAGCTACGTGAACTGCTATATCAATTTAAAGAGTGCTTCGCGTCCACCTCGAAGGTTCGTCAGACACCAATCACCAAACACCGAATAAATACGTACACCGACGCCTCGCCCATAAAACAACACCCTTACCACGTTTCGGCAAAGGAACGTGACGTTATAAATGCTCAAGTCAAAGAGATGTTGCAAGATGACATTATCCAACTTTCGAAAAGTGCCTGGTCATCTCCGGTCATGCTCGTGAAGAAAAAAGATGGATCACTGCGTTTCTGCGTGGACTACAGAAAACTTAACAGCGTGACTAAAAAAATACGTCTATCCGCTGCCTCGCATCGATGATTCCCCCGACAGACTGCGGTGGGCCAAGTATTTTTCATCGATAGACGAGGCCGCGCGCGCACTAACCGACCGCGCGGGTTCCGGGCAACGATTCGGGGCCAACGGGGTTGCGGAAAACAGGAACGCGCCTGCCACGTACAACGAAATAACAAAATATTTTTACCCCGCGCGGAGACTATATCCACTCCCTCATCCAAATCTTAATAGGCCACAGGCCCTTACGCTCAGACTACTGCAGACCGACACGTACCCTAACCTGAGATCCCTTCACGCTATTTATCCTGACGTGTTTCCCAATGACGCTTGCCCCGCATGTGGGGATGTATCCACGCTGGCGCACATGCTATGGGAGTGCAAGGCAATGTACACTAACCCCAACACTACATCGGTCAGGTGGGAGGCGGCCCTACGCAGCTCCCTCCTGGCCGACCAACTTTGGGCCGTCCAGCAGGCCCGCAGAGCGGCCGATAGGCTTGGCCTAACGGTCCCGACGTGGGAGTCGCCCGCTGCACGCTGACGCGCGCCTTGCAGGACCTCAATAAAGTTTCGCAACCAAGACTTGAAAAGTGGCTACTGGCAGATTGAAGTTGATGAACGAGATCGTGAAAAAACCGCTTTCGTTACACCAGATGGCCTATATGAATTCAAAGTGCTTCCCTTCGGCCTCTGTTCTGCACCTGCGACATTCCAGAGAATGATGGACACTGTTCTTACCGGTCTAAAGTGGCACACGTGCTTAGTTTACCTCGATGATGTCGTATTTTCTGCCACCTTTGAGGAGCACCTGAAGCGTCTGCAGAATGTGCTGGAAGCGCTCCGCTCTGCTCACCTGACACTGAAGCCAGAGAAATGCCACTTCGGTTACGAGTAACTTAAGTTTCTCGACCATGTTGTCAGTGCGGATGGTATTTGACCAGACCCTGACAAAAATACCGCCGTGGCCTCGTTTCCTGTTCCACGAGATAAGAAGGCAGTGCGTCGCTTTCTAGGGCTCTGCGCGTACTATCGCCGCTTTATAGCCAATTTTTCTAGGATTGCTGAACCGCTCACTCGACTCACTCGTGAAGATGTTCCATTCGCTTGGGAGGAAGAACAGGACGTAGCTTTCTCTGAACTACGGGAGCGTTTGCAGACACCACCAGTCCTCGCTCACTTTGACCAAGACGCTGATACTGAAATTCATGCTGACGCCAGCAACGTGGGTCTTGGTGCTGTCCTCGTACAACAACAAGAGGGCACAGAGCGAGTGATAGCGTACGCTAGCCGCACTCTTTCCCGCACCGAGGTCAACTACTCCACGTCAGAGAAAGAGTGCCTCGCTGTTGTATGGGCCACGATGAAATTTAGGCCTTACCTTTACGGACGCCACTTCAAGGTAGTGACCGACAATCATTAAATTTACGGGACTCGTGTGGGTGACTGACACGATGGAGTCTTCGTCTGCAGGAATACGATTTTACGATCGCTTACAAATCGGGCCGCAAGCACGAAGATGCTGATTCATTATCCCGTGCACCTTTCGAAGTTTGTGTCCACGACACCGAGGATGACGATGGTTTCCTTGGGCCCTTACTACAACAGATCTGATTACGCGACAGCGTGCGGACGATGAACTTTCGCGCAGTTATCGAAAACCTTGAAGGACGCAACTCGTCCGTACCTCGATGTATTTCTCGAAGTCTGTCGTCGTTCTGTCTGCGAGATGGGGTCCTGTATAAGAAAAACTCCAACGGCAATGAGAGAACCTATCTTCTAGTTGTGCCAACTGACATGCGTGACGACATTCTTCTTGCCTGCCACGATGTGCCCACATCTGGTCACTTAGGTTCCTCTCGAACTCTCGCTCGAGTTCGACCAGCATACCACTGGCCTAAGCTTTCTGCATCATTTAAGCGATAAGTGAAAAGCTGCCGGGAATGTCAACGCCGCAAATCCCCGCCACTAAACGGCTTCTTCAACCAATAGAACCACCCAGAGCGCCATTTGATCAAATAGGAATGGATTTACTGGGGCCGTTTCCGCTATCATCTGCCGGCAACAAGTGGATCGTAGTAGCCACCGACTATTTGACGAAGTACGCCGAAACAAAGGCACTACAACGCGCTACGGCTTCCGACGTCGCCCAATTCTTTATGGACCAGATTGTTCTTCGACATGGCACCCCGTCGTGCGCAATCACAGACAGAGGAACAGCATTCACGGCCCAGCTCATTCATGACAAATTCAAGCTCAGCTACACGAACCATCGCAAGACCACGGCATATCATCCGCGGAGCAACGGCTTGACAGAGCGACTCAACAAGAACATGGCTGAAATGTTATCTATGTACGTAGATGTCCAGCATAAGACCTGGGACCAGGTGCTACCGTACGTCACGCTCGCGTACAATACTGCCGTCCATGAAACTACGCGATTCACGCCTTTCCGTCTTGTCTATGGACGTGAGGTCCAGACCATGCTGGATGCGATGCTTCCACACAATTGCGATGCTTTGATCACTCCTGATGCTGTGCAGCTCACCAAGTACGCCGAAGAAGCACGCCAGTTAGCACGCCTACACATTACGCACCAGCAGAGTACAGACGCATGCCGCTACAACGCTCGCCATCGACAAGTTGAATACCATCCAGGCGATCAAGTTTGGGTGTGGACTCCAGTCTGATGCCAGGAATTGTCAGAAAAACTGCTCAGTCGCTACTTCGGACCATACAAAGTCTTGCGACGCGTGAGCGATGTGAACTACGATGTAGTCCCTGACGGCGCCTTCTCGCCACGACGGCAAAGGCACTCCTCGAAGATTGTCCATGTGGTGCGCCTGAAGCCGTACTTCACGTGGTAGTGTGACTGCGCATGAACCATATCGCTGTTTTTGTGTATGCGCGTATTTTCTGTTGGTTCGCCCCGACTTCGCCTTTGTATTTTCCGAGCATCAGAGTGTTGCCTTTTATTTTTCTCAGAGGGGGAATAATGCCACTTGGCCGCTAGTTACGGCGAACACGTAAGGCATGGCTGCCCGCGAGAATGGAAGACGATGTTCTGGGGCAGTGCGTACTCTGGCTAGTTGTTGATTATTGAAGCAGCCATCTTGCCAGTTTTCGGTGCGTCTCCCCGCCGGCTCAGTTCTTCCTAGTTGAAGATCTTTTGTAGCACGTGACAATATGGTGGTTTTGGGACGTTAAATCCCACATATCAATCAGTAATATAAGCTTTTGGCATTGCTAATACGCATGTTTCAGTTGGCATTGTTGCGCAAGTGCAAACAACTGGTTATATAAACATCTGCAACTCTTCAACATATGCCTGTGCGTGAAACATTTGTACATATATTTAGCGTCATTTTATGACGTGTCGCTCGGTAAAAAAAAATTGCAACACGGTCGTCTTCCCTCCGCATATGCTTCGCATAGCGTGGATTCTCAGGCACGTGGGATCTGCCGATTTTTTTTTATGAGAAAAGACGTGCGACGAATTATTAGGAATGCATTGTTGTAAACAGGTAGTGAGCCACTACTCGGAAATGCGTTGTGTGACCAGTGTAGTTCATCCAGGTACCACTCGTGATTCTCGTCCGAGTTTGACGTTTCGAATAATGGGGCTTTATTTACAGATTAGTGCTTGAGGAAATTATGGTTTGCCGTGGAAGGTGTCGCAAGCAATCGCTCACAACTTAGTTCATCGTTACACTCTTCTACGACTTCACACCAATAAAAATCTTTCAGTACCGTCACGCGCTCACTTACGGCACCCTGTCGATATTTCAGTTCAGTCGCGCACCCGCGTATGCATCCAGTAATTCCAAAAGCTAATAACATATTTTCTCGGCCGCCATTTGAAACCATGCACGAGAAACAACATATCTTTTAAAACTTTCACATTGCCCACGTGCGTGGTTGATTCCCGTCTCTCCGCAGCGCATCGTCGGCGTGGCCAGGTGACGTGGATAAATGAATGGATGGATTGATATGGCCGTACCCTTTAGATCGGGCGGCGGCTAACGCCAACTAGCCGTAATACTTAGTGAACTGAACACTAGATTTATCTTTTTTTTTTTCTTTAAATAGTGAAGTTGAGGACTGGTACTCTGCAGTGAAGGGTTTCATTTTCACGTGTGCCTTGACTTTAGCCATCAATCAGATATCCTCCTTCTAGTTAACTCTACTCGCTTAAAGTCTATTTTGCCCTCCCTGTCCCTAAACCCCAGTGCTTTCAAAAACTGCGTCATCATCCTGAACTATAGGGTCAAGCCCTTTATATAACATTATCAAGTGTTCGGCAGTTTCCTCCTCCTCTCCACACGCACTGCATACCGTGTCTACCCCTTCGTATTTGGCCCGATATGTCTTGGTTCGCAACACTCCCGTCCTGGCTTCAAACAGTAGAGAACTACCCCGAGTATTATCATAAATCCTTTCCCCTGCAATTTCCTGCTTAAAAGTTCGATAGATCTCTAGTGCAGACTCCTTAATCATGCCAATTCTCCACATATCGGTCTCAGCTTCCTTCACCTTCTTCTTAACTGATATTTGTTTTTGTTTGGCCCCCTGCTGTTTTCTAAGTATTTACAAGTCAATTTTCTGGTTCGCTTCCTCCATTTTATATCGACATTCTTCGTGTACAAGTAGCTGAATATCTGCCTAGCCCAACGCTCCTCCCCCATTTCTCCCAATCACTTCTCAAGTTTTATCTTGCTGATAGCTTCCCTGCCCTCAAATGATGCCCATCCCATATCACCTTGTACTCCCTGATTTGGTGTATTCCCGTGAGCTCCTAAAGCAAGCCTGCCTATTCGACGTTGCTCAATTTCTAATCGCTTGAACTTCTGATCTAATACACAAGACCGCATTGCCGAACGTAAGCCCAGGAATCATGACCCTTTTCCATATTCCTCTCACAACATCATACCTATTGTAATTCCACAGTGCCCTATTTTTCATCACTGCTGCATTCCTGTTACTTATAGTCGTCACGTATATTTCGTCTTCCCTTAAATATTTGGTCCCATTGCTTATCCATACGCCCAGATATTTGTATTTATCTGTTATCTCTAGCGTGACATCCCGTATCCTAAGCTCACCACTTTCATTATCATTAAAAATCGTGACTGCTGATTTTTCCTTAGTGAATTTGAAATCTAACCTATCTCCCCCATTACCGCAGATGTCCATCAATCTCTGCAAATCTTCTTTGTTGTCGGCCATTAGCACTATATCATCTGCGTACATTAATGCTGGTAGTGCCTGATCAATGAGTTTTCCTTGTTTGACAAAAGAGAGGTTGAACCCAAGTCCACTTCCCTCTAATTTGGCCTCTAATCCTTGTAGGTACGTCATGAATAACAAGGGTGACAGAGGACACCCCTGCCTCAGCCCCGGTTTCAACTCTGTGGGCTAGTATACCTGTTTTTCCCACTTTATAATTACCTTGTTACTCTGATAGATTACCTTTAAAAGCTTAGTGACTCCATCTTCCACACCTAGTGTGTCCAGTATTCCCCACAAGTCCTCTTGAACCACGCTATCGTACGCTCCCTTGATATCCAAAAATGCTAGCCACATTGGCCTGAGTTCCTTTTCTGCTATTTCAATGCACTGCGTCAGTGAGAACAGATTGTCTTCCAACCTCCTGTGTTTCCGAAACCCATTCTGCAGTTCCCCCAGCACCCCCTCATCCTCTGTCCATGCCTGCAGTCTTTCCTTTATAATCTGCATCGACAGCCTGTAGACCACTGATGTCACTGTTATAGGACGGTAGTTGTTTATGTCAGCTTTGTCCCCCTTTCCTTTATAGGCCATGCTCATCCTGCTAAGTTTCCATCCATCAGGGACTTCACCATCGATTATTGTTCTGCTCACTGCCTCTCTCAAAGTCTGTTTAGACTTCAGACCCAATGTCTTTATCAGCATAATTGGAATGCCATCTGGGCCTGTTGATGTACTACTTGGAACCCTCTTCTCAGCCCTTTCCCACTTTCGTGTTGAAAGCGAAGCCATTGCGCCACTTTATCCATCCTTGTCTATTGTGGTGCATAAGGCACTTCTTTGTTGAAAATTCTCTGTCACCCTTGTTCGTATATACTCAATAGCTTCGTCCCCTTCTAGCCTAGCACCTTGAGCTGTAGTTATAAATCTTTGCTCTAGGCTTGTTCCATTTCTTGGGGAGTTTAGATGGTTCCAAAATTTCGCAGCTGCCTTTCTGTCTTTCTTATGTACTTCTGCCAGCCACTGAGCACCCTTTCTTCTAATCTTTTCATTGATGAGGAGGGATGCCTCTCTTCTAGAGCTTAGAAAGATGCCCCATTTTCTTTCAACATCATCTGTTGGTTCACCCCGCTGCTTAGCATGTCTGTGTTCCCTAGAGGTTTCCTGACGTTTTGCTACGGCTCTCTTAACTTCCTCTTCCCACCAACTATTGGGCTTGTGTCTTCTTTTCCGGGGTGACTTGTCACGTGCCTTAGCAAGCTCTAGCCCAAACAGTCTAATTATATTTGTGTATGTCCACACAGTTTTATTATCCTCAGTGATTACTTTCTTAATTTGTTTAGTAGCAATTTCTATTTGCCTTTCTGAATGAAAATTTTCCTGTAGTTGCTCATCTTGTCACCTTCCCACTTTCGCTGCACACGTGAACGTGTGCCAGCGTCACCTGACGGTTTCCTCCCAATGCGTTACGCGCTAGCCGGCGCGTTCATCACACTCATGGAGGAAGGCTTTCCTTCCTCCGTGCTAGAAGGAGAGGTGTCAGCATCGGCACGCCGGAGAGCGAGCGAGAATTCATCCGGATGCGGTGGCGCTACAGTCGCTTTCGAGATGCCCCGGGCGCGCCCACATGCGTGTATCAGTCGTTTTTTGTAGCAAATATTTCACGCTACCCTGTAGATTATAACAAAGTCTACCTACACAATTCAGGCGACGCGCTGCAACATGTATTGGCACTGGAAACTAGTGTTTTCAATTCACTTTGTACTATATCAGCTACGCTTAGAAGATAGAGAATCAAGTGACTTGCCGTGAGCTTGACACCAAAACAAAGTCTGTGCAATTTTCAAATTTGATGCCGCAGTATTCTCCGTGAAGTTTCAATGCACGTAAAGTTATCGGCAACCATTATTTTTATGGCTTGCGCAATCAAGGTCTAATTTTACAAGCAAGACATTTATTTTCACGAAAGCGAAAAACAACATGAAAAATAAACACGACATATGCATTAAGGTTGGAGAGAACTGCAAGTTATACGAGACTCAGCCAAAGCAAGTGAATAAGGCAAGTAAAAAGAACAGTAAATATACGATGATACAATAGGCATACATACACACATATAAGACATTGAGATTCGATTTGCAAACATAAATACAGTCACAAACCAGTTCACAAAAAATTGCTTTCTGCATATGTGAAACACAACCAGACAGTGACATCACAGTTGTTAATGGGAGAATTGTAACAATGTAAACAAGCACAAGACAATCGTCTAAACTTCAAGACCTTCATTTTTTTTTCTCTCTATCTCTCCTTTTTTGATTGGACACATTTTCTCCAGCAACAAGACAATGCCGTCTGGTCAGTGCAAATTAATTATTATAATTATCTCATTTGTCACTTCCAGTTTGTGGTGTCCACAGCCAACCATATTTAACCTCTTCACAGACAGACAAGAGGTAAGGTCTGTTATGCTGTCACTTTTCAACTTGTTAAAACTGAAGCAATATGTGAATGCATCTTCCATAGCTTTGACCAGGTCTGTTAAGGACTGGGACGAGTACAGAAGGCATGATTCTGCTGGAAGCAAGCAGGAATTCTCAGAGTGAAGCAACAACCTGCTACATTCTTTGCACTTTGTCTTTTTCACCATCTTCCGGGCCACATAACCACTGACGTAATAAGTGATCCGGGAGTCACTTTTGCGTCCAATGAGATCAATGTGGTCAGGAAGGGCTTCACAAATAACAATAATTTCATGAACCTCATTGAGGCGCCCCACATATAGCAGCTCATTCAGCTTATTCTGCAATTTCATATTATTATTATGGATGCGCCTTGACATAGAAGACTGCTCAGAACTCCAGAAGGTATGTTTCCACTGGAGGGTGACTGCCAAACTGTAAAAATTGAGGCAATTCACAGAGATCAAAAATTTTGTCGGAAAGGGTGATCATTCGAGTCAGACATTTGCTTCAGAATTCCAAAAAAGATTTTAAGCGTGTCTTGGCAGAGGCGAGACGTCATCAAGTATTTATAGCCCAAGGTTTTCGTGACATTGTCCCGGGTGGAAAAGATATAGGTGCTGGTTAGAGTGACGCGGAGTCCTTCGGCAGTTCATTCACTCAAGAACCCACCCCCCTTAGGTGCAGCTTTATCCCAAGTTGCTAAGAACCCGTTGATAACATGCTTGTAGCTACGGACAATGAATCTTTCGTCGAAATGAGCTTTGCACACAACGCAGTTCTTTTCCAGTGGTTAGTCAGCGCGAGGAATCGTACGCTCCCAGGCCTTGAGCTGTTCATCGTCGGCAAGAGCAGAGGAGAGAGACGCTTTCTTCCCTTGTTTGCGGGGCGAAACATATCCTGCATTGCATCCAGGTGCAAAGCAGTGTCCCCAGACAACACGAACACAATCTCAGGACGTCCTCAGTATGCCTCCGTGAGGACGATATGACGCCCTCAGAATGTCCTCTTATGGTACTAGAATGGCACTAATCCCGTACCCTTGTCCACACGCATAACAACCTCAGCACATCCTCAAAACAACACATCAGGACTTTCTCAGTATCTTTTCAGGACGACAATAGCGTGGCCGGTTCGGTACTGTGGGCGGTGATACTACTTAAAATTTATTTCTTTTCATGATATTTCCATACATCAAAAGAAAAACACCCAGCTGTGAGGTCTCGTTTATATATACTGTGTCAATCAACAGAGTGGTGACAGTGCTGGACTATTACAGTAAAACAAACAAAGTTTGCTGACTGAAGTTTATTTAAGTAATTATTCACAACTGCCAGCTTTGTAAGGCATTAGAGTCCACTTGTAGTCTAAAAAAAGAAAAGCAGTGTCAAAGCAGTCAACACAACTCAATCAACCACGTTTGTAATCTTCCTCGAAAGTTTGACACAGTGTCTTCATCACCACGTGTATCATGCCCAATGCACTCACTAGTGTTAAAGGGTCCGCTCTGACATCCTACCACTACACTACACACGGGCGTTGACTTGACTTGCCCGAGGTCGGGCAATCTGTCAGATGCAGAAGTTGATCCTTTTACGTTGGAACCAGGCTGCTTCGAAGCACAATTGATCGCGATTGGCTGGTGTTCCAGGCTGCTTCGGACCACACCTCGCCGCGGTCGGCTGGTGACAATACATCCATGACCAGTCTGAACGTTGGGCAGCCCAGTGCACCCATCAACATGGCAATTTATCTCCCGTCATCACCTACGACTTACACTTTCACACATATCTCACTTTTAACCATGCACGCAAAGGACACGAACCTTCACTAGTACACTGCACCTTCCCTGACAGACTCCATTTTGACAGTCAGTTGGTTTGGAATAGCTTAGCTACTTGACTATCCAGAATAGTGCCGCATGGCATAGAGTTTCTCAAAATTAGCTAGAGGGCACTCTGGCGCTGCGATCGTTCAGCGACCATGGGAATGATGGGTAGTACACACATTTGCCTAGTCTCCGTACTTGCGGGCGGCGAATCGTACTATCGGCTTCGTTTAATGCTGTGTTTCGATTTTGTTTTGAAAGAAAAAACGAACCCTGTTCAACTTATAGTGACTTGAATAAAAATGGTAAGCCTAAAAAAATAAGTTTGTGAAACGCAATCGCTGAACATTTGCTGATTTTTGTTTCGTGAGAAAACAGTTTAAAGCCACACGAACACACACGGAGCCAAAAGCAGGCCAGAAGTACGAAGTTTAGACAAATGTGTGTACTACCCATCATTCCCATGCTCGCTGAAGCGCCGTGCATTGCAGCTGCCATAGACACTAGCGCCAGAGTTCCCTCTAGTGTATAGTGGGAAACTCTATGCCGCATGGTCAATGGTTGCCAGCTGCTAGTTTGTTATTACGAGCTACAGCGGCGTATAATGACTAATTTAAGGCTGTGACATTTAAAAACACCCTGTTTTCAGAGGACATTTCACAATACCAGGTTTGATCCCTAAGCCAATTAATTACGTGTGTCTCATTAAGCGGAACGCGCAATTTCAAAATGTCTGCAAAAAAAATCCAACGAGGCGAAAATATACAATAACTTTACGACTGCATGAAACAAACGTGTGGAGGAAGTTTTCACATATGAAATGCATTAAGTACTTAGTGCGCAAAGGTCTTGACGAATTATACGTAAATGCTCAGTGCAATGCTTTTGTCATCCCCTAAATGTCCTTGACAGGACCTTTACCGGACAAATTGTCCTCAGAAAGCACCCGAAAAGACGTTTGAACCGGTGCTAGTGCATTGCCTTTGTCCTCTCCAAAATGTTCTTAAAATTGCTTTTTCAGTATAAATTGTTATCCTCAGAAAGCACTCGAAAAGACGTTTCCGGGTAAAACCAGCTTGTGTCGTCCTCAGTAAGTACAAAGGTCAATGAGAACTGTGCGAGGACGATTGTACTATATGAGGACGACCTCAGGACATCGAATGTTGTCTGGGTCTTTGCTGTTTATCCATCACTGTGGCATGGTCACATTGGCACGTATTGATCCAGAACAAGTCCAAATAGGCAAAGCGCAGACGTTGCGACTTGCAGGCGCAATGTCTGCGCTTGCAAGTCGAGAGCACACGAGCAAGCGACTAAAAGTGCCGCGCTAGCAGCTGGCGAGAGCTCTCGACCGATCACGGTGGCAACTTGCGCGGCGCTCCGCGGCGAAATGAACTTTGCTGCAGCTCAAAGAGCCGGTTTCGGAACACTTGAGTGCCTACGTCGCGCACGTCACTCGATCGCTCAGCTTGCACTCACTCTGGGATATCTTAGGCTACTCGTAGTGAATGACACCGCTACTGATTATGATAGTGATGCCAAATGAGAAGCACGAATATCTGTAGCAGCTTCTCGATAGACCTGCAAACGAATGTCTTCGTAGCGTCACTCTATCAACACGCCAAGCAATTCCGTTAACATGATGAGCGAGAGGCCACGCTATTATTAGAAGAGAAGGACACGGGTGACAGCGTATTCTCTCTAGGCCAAATACACTTCGAAATCTACTGTATGTTGTGCATGTAAAGAACCCGCCTCAAACCAGCAATTATTTTTTTTCGCTCACTTCACCGCGATGCATGCTTGTAGAGCGGTGAAGCGTTGACACCATGAACACTATCGTACCACAGGCGCGCGCAAGCAAGTGGTTTGCGAGTAGTAAATTTCAAAAGCGAATTTAATATGAATCCAATAATGGTATAACCAACAATTATGCTTAAGTTAACCAATACTATTCTGCTAGTTTTCAGATAGAAAGGAAACCTTTTTAAAAATAATCCTAGAACTTCAAAACAGTTTATTTGAAATAAATATTCACGAGCTGTCACCAAATAATACCACAATTATGAAAACTGTGACAAGCTTGTATACAGCAGTGACCAGAGCCTTCAAAATACTGTCACGATGAGTCACAAGTACTGGGGGATTTATTAAACCACCAGGTAGCTAGCACTAGGACGATGCGTCAGTCGTGGCTGGCTCTCGGGCAGAGAAGCACGCGATCTTCTTTTTTCCTCCAGATTGAGAGCCGCTCTTGCTGTCAACCCACTACGTGCTGGTGGCATTATCCCCCCTTCCGAAAAGAAAAAAAAAGTACCAAAAAGAGGAAAGGAAAGTACATAGCAGCACCGCGATGCTACTACATAGGCACGTGAAAAAAAAAATGGAAATTAGGATGAAATGAAAGTAAAAATTGAAGAGCGTGCCAATATAGGAAACGTCAATGAACAAGAAAGTAAGTTCAAAAAATGAGCAAAAAACACAAAGAACGCTGTACAGTAAAGGAAAAGTTACGAACAACGCGCAATAAATGGTTTCATGCGCAACACATGAACGACGTCCGGCCTCAGCCGTGTCCTGCTCCGTGCATAAAGTGTTGAGTCCGGAACAACTTCGTAGTTCACGTCACTGACGCGGCGTAACACTTTATATAGGCCAAAGTACCGGCTCAGCAACTTTTCACTAAGGCCACGGCGGTGGACGGGCGTCCACACCCAAACTTGATCTCCGGGGCTGTAAAACACTTCTCTGTGGCGGGTATTATAGCGTCGTGCGTCTGCCTGCTGTTGCTGGCCGATGTGCAGTCGCGCGAGCTGCCGGGCTTCCTCAGCACGCTCTGCGAATTCTTCGGCGTCTGTTGCCAACTCGTCTTCGTCCTGACACGGTAGCATTGAGTCTAGCATGGTCTGCACTTCGCGGACGTAGAGAAGCCGAAATGGCGTGAATCGCGTGGTCTCTTGCACGGCGGTATTATACGCGAAGGTCACGTAAGGTAAGATCCGGTCCCATGTTTTGTGCTGTACGTCGATGTACATTGAGATCATGTCTGCGAGGGTCTTATTCAGTCGTTCGGTAAGTCCGTTGGTTTGCGGGTGGTACGCAGTTGTCCTTCGGTATCTGGTGTTGCTCAGTTTGAAAACTTCGTCCGTAAGCTGCGCCGTGAATGCCGTCCCTCTGTCCGTTATTACACTGGAAGGAGCACCGTGTCGTAACACGATGTGGCGCATGAAAAATTGTGCTACCTCAGAAGCCGTGGCTCGTGGGATCGCCTGGGTTTCAGCGTAGCGTGTCAAATAGTCGGTCGCGACGATCACCCATTTGTTGCTGTCCGCAAACATAGGAAATGGCCCGAGAATGTCCATGCCGACTTGGTCGAACGGAGTGCAGGGTGCTTCAATGGGCTGAAGCAAACTAGCTGGCTTGACAGATGGTTGCTTTCGGCGCTGACATTCCCGACAGCTCTTGACGTACTTCTTTACGCTTGCTGAAAGTCCTGGCCAATAGTACCTCTCGCTCACTCTGGCAAGTGTCCTTGAGTAGCCCAGATGACCGGATGTGGGTTCGTCAAGGCAAGCGAAGAGGACGTCGTCTCGCATGTCTCGAAGAACCACCAGGAGGTAAGCACGATTGTTCGAACGAGCGTTCTTCTTGTACAGCACACCGTCTCGCAGGCAGAACGACGTCAACGAGCGGGATAAATGACGTGGTATGATTGCGCCCTGGCCCTCTAAATGATCAATGATTGGACGAATCTCTGCATCATCTCGATGTCGTTTGCTCAAGTCTGATGCACTAACGGCGCCCAGAAAACCTTCGTCTTCCTCTGCTTCCTGACTGACGACATGAAGGGGTGCGCGTGACAGTGTGTCAGCGTCTTCATGCTTACAGCCGGACTTATGGACGATGGTGACATCAAATTCCTGCAGCCACAAGTTCCACCGTGCTAGCCGACCTGAAGGGTCGCGCAGGCTTGCCAACCAACAGAGCGCGTGATGGTCCGTCACTATCTTGAAGGGACGACCATAAAGGTACGGGCGGAACTTGGTGATTGCCCACACGACTGCGATGCACTCTTTCTCCGTAGTGGAATAATTCGCCTCGGCACGGGATAGAGAGCGGCTGGCGTAGGCTATCACTCTTTCGATGTCCTCTTGACGCTGAACGAGCACTGCACCGAGCCCAATGTTACTAGCGTCGGTATGGACCTCCGTGTCAGCATCATCGTCGAAATGAGCGAGAACGGGCGCTGATTGCATGCGCTGTCGCAGCTCATCAAAAGCTGCTTGTTGTTCGTTTTCCCAGACAAACGGCGTGTCGTCCCTTGTGAGACGAGTCAGAGGTTCTGCTATCTGTGAAAAGCCATGAATGAATCGGCGATAGTAGGCGCACAAACCAAGGAAGCGCCGGACGGCTTTCTTATCGACAGGAGCTGGTAATTCGGCAACAGCGGCAAGCTTGTCCGGATCGGGACGGATTCCTTCGGCGCTAACTAGATGTCCAAGAAATTTTAGTTCTTTATAGCCGAAGTGGCACTTCTGTGGCTTTAGTGTGAGGTCCACCGATCGGATAGCCTCCAGCACGCTGCGCAGGCGGTGAAGGTGCTGCTCGAACGTGGTAGAGAAGACCACCACATCATCAAGGTAGATAAGACAAGTCTGCCACTTGAGCCCTGTGAGGACAGTGTCCATCATTCGCTGGAAAGTTGCTGGTGCTGAACACAAGCCAAAAGGGAGCACTCGAAATTGGTATAGGCCGTCTGGAGTCACAAAGGCTGTTTTCTCACGGTTTCGCTGATCTGCCTTGATTTGCCAATACCCGCTTTTGAGATCGAGAGAAGTGAAATAATGGGCACGACGAAGTCTATCCTGCGAATCGTCGATATGTGGCAGCGGATACACATCCTTTTTCGTCACGTTGTTAAGCTTTCGGTAGTCGACGCAGAAGCGTAGCGACCCGTCCTTCTTTTTGACAAGTACGACTGGAGATGACCACGGGCTGTTAGATGGTTCAATAACGCCATCGTCAAGCATCTCGGGGACTTGCGTACGTATCGCTTCACGTTCTTTGGCCGACACGCGGTAGGGGTTCTGGTGTATCGGACGGGCGTCCTCGTACGTGATGATCCTGTGTTGAGTGATGGACGTCTGAGCAAGTTGCGAAGCAAGACCTGAACTCGAACAAGAGCGCTCGTAGCGCAGTCTGGTTAACGGTGGACAGATCAGGATTGATGTCAATATTACTCATTGACGTGTCGGCGGTATCCACTATTTCCGACGTGAGACAGTTGGTGACGTTTGCTACTTCGTGGGCAAACGCTATCGAAGTGCTACGGAAAAGATGTCGATGCTCGTTGCTAAAGTTGGTTACGAGCAATTCAGATCGGCCATCACGAAGGTGTATTACACTTCTAGCTACACAAATGCCTTGCTGCAGGAGGTGTTCTAAATTTGTCTCAGCCACCACATAGCCATCGCCCGAACCACAGCATGTTACGTCGACTAGAACACTTGTTCGTGGAGGAAGCGTCACACTCTGATCAGAAATACGGAGTACGTCGACACGCCTTCCACCATCCTGCACGTTGATTGCTCGCTGGGCTGAGAACGTGACGCGGTGCTCTTGCAGATCAATGATAGCTCCATTTTCTTGTAGAAAGTCAACTCCCAGAATGACGTCATGGGAACATTCGCGTAGAACAAGGAAGCTTGCTACGAATGTGTACCCTTGAATCTGTACTCTAGTTGTGCAGGCACCCAATGGAGTAACGACGGGGCCACCAGCTGTCCGAATCTGCGAGTTATGCCACGGCGTGATGACTTTCTTCAGCTGCGTTGTCGGTTTCCCGGTCAGTATGGAATAGTCTGCGCCGGTGTCCACTAACGCATTAACTACACAACCATCAATTGTCACTGCTATGTCGAGTGAAAGTCGGCCATCCTTTGCAGCAGTATGTGATGTCGGACCGGTTTCTGTACAGTTCTGCGTCAATAGGAGGTCTTCAGCGCTTCGACGTTCAGCGACCCCGCCCCCAGAGGTCGCTTCGGCTAGTTTTCCTGGCGGGGGCTGGGAGACCGTGTGGTAGAATACCGCTGGGACGTTGATGAAAATCACCTCGGTGATGGTGAGCGCGACTGGCGCCCGGCAGATGGTGGTGCATGCTGCTGGGAGAGGTAGTTTTCGATGTCGCGCGGTCTCTGGCCGTAACGGGGTGGCGGTGAGTGCGCAGAGAAGCCGCGAAGCCCAAGATGGCGATATGGGCACTGGCGGTACAAGTGATCAGCTTCTCCACAGTGAAAGCACAGAGGCCGGCGATCAGGTGTGCGCCAAACATCAGACTTTCGAGGAGACGTGCGCCGATCGTCGATGTACTGAACTGGTTGCACTGAACGATGGGCGACAGAAGCACCAGGGACAAAGGCCAACGGTGGTGGCGTGTACGTGCCTTCGTAGTACGGTATGTGCTGCGCTGACTGTAGTGAAACAGCAGGAACAGGATGGACAAATAATGGCGGCGATGCAGCAGGGCGTTTCAAGGCTTCCGCGTAGGTTGTCTCACGGCGGTATTCAGCAGGAGCTGGCACAGCTATATCATGAGGCAAGGTGTCCCGGAGGGCCTGGTGCAGCTCATCCTTGATCACAGTTGCAATAGAGTTAACTGTAGGATGAGGTGTTACACCAGCCTTTTGTAACTCTTCACGTACTATATCACGGATGAGTTCACATATACAGTCGTTGTTGGTTCTAGTGGCGGTGAAAATGTCGGCAGTAGACATGCCACTGACTTGCCTGTCGTATTGGTTGTATCGCTGCTGCAGCATTTTTTCCATAGTCACGGCCTCGGACAAGAACTCCGCGACCGTCTTCGGAGGACTTCGCACGAGGCCGGCAAAAAACTGGTCCTTGACACCGCGCATCAAGTGACGCAACTTCTTGTCCTCCATCATTCTTGAATTGGCCCGTCGGAAGAGGCGCGTCATGTCTTCGACGAACGTGGTCACAGTTTCGTTTGGCAGCTGGACGCGGGCCAGAATAGCTCGTTCAGCTCGTTCTTGGCGATCAGCACTGGCATAGGTCTGCAGAAGTCTACGAGAGAATTTGGGCCACGTCGTCAGCTGTTCTTCTCGGTTTTGATACCACGTACGTGCCCCGTCTTCGAGATAGAAGTAGACACGACCCAGTTTCGCCGCGTCGTCCCACTGATTCAAGGTGGCTACGCGCTCGAAATCCGCCAACCAGTCCTCAACGTCCTCGTGCTCCGAGCCATGGAACGTCGCCGGTGCGCGTGGGCTTTCCAACGTGTAGCGGTTCGACGTCGTGCTTCCCGTGCCGGTTGCCGAAGTTTGCACCGAAGCGCTGGTCATGTTTGTTGACGTGGTGGGAGCAGTATCGTCGGCTTCCGGAGGCAATCCCCTGATTCGGCGGCTGGTCCGATGCACGGGAGTATTGACTGGAACTGGACTCGTATCGCGGCTTCCTGGGGGGGTCTGCAGCATCCGTGAGACTACCCAGCACCTCCACCAGTTTGTCACGATGAGTCACAAGTACTGGGAGATTTATTAAACCACCAGGTAGCTAGCACTAGGACGATGCGTCAGTCGTGGCTGGCTCTCGGGCAGAGAAGCACGCGATCTTCTTTTTTCCTCCAGATTGAGAGCCGCTCTTGCTGTCAACCCACTACGTGCTGGTGGCAATACTTTTCAACTGTATGTAAAAATGCCTCAGCAACTCCATTATTCAAGTTAAAACTCTGTTGCCAGCTTTTAAGTAAAATTTCAGTGTAAAATCTAAACAATTTTGAACCGAACACCATGCATTCAGCTAAAGATTTATTGGAACAGGCAAAATTATCACATCTACCCTGGCACAGAGAGCATGTAAAAATCAAGTATTGAAAGCTGTATCTGTAAGAACAACTTACGTGAACAAGAGACTTACTGGCATGTGTTTTCATTCGTGAAGCTAATTGCAGTCATAGTCCCTAACTTCAATGATGAAAACAGGAAAGGATTAATGTGATGCAGTTCAACCACAGTAAAAAACAGAGTGCAAGTGCAGTTTGCAGCAAAAATGCTTTATCTGGTAATGGTTATAGAATCAATTGTGCTGCCAATAGTTGGGCTGCATTTATTGTGGTAGTTCAGGGATTACAAAAAGAAAATAGACCTTCAGCTGATCCCATGTTTTGCTGCTTCAGGGTTGTCCCATCGGGGCTAATTATTTTTTAAATATTGGTTATTTCGTGTATGTACAATTAAATTTGACTAGCGAATGTTATTTGGTCCATTATTTAAATATTTGCACACCCCTAGAAGTGTTGTTACTACCAATGACCCACCATCTTTTTGTGTGAATGTGATTGGGCATCTGTAAACATCACTAGTGCTTTTTGTTTTTTGTGCTGTATCCCATCTCTCATTGAACACACCCTTGCACATGCCTCAAGGTATGTAAATGTAAGAAAGAAAACGCACCTGGCTACAAGTGATGCCGATTCGTGACATGCAATGCAAGTAAAAACATAAGTGGATTTGTTGAAAGCTGCTCTTAATCTTGCCGTCTATTAGCAAGAAGGATCAGTTTATTGCACATCTTTTTTACTCTTAGCTTACATCAGTTAACTAAGCATAAGCCTGTTCATAAGAACTTACTTGTTTATTATTGCATTATTTGTGCAATAATGATAAAAACACAAGGTCAGACAGCACAAATAACTCTGCTGAGATAGGAATAAAGTCAACTAAGCAAACTACAAAAAAAGTACATTTTAATATTCAGCACATGCCAGACAGAAAATGCAGTGAGTGCCAATACATTGGCAAAATTCTTGACGAAATCACGAGTGGCAACCTGGATAAATTATAATAGTTAGTATCAATAAAATGTATTTTTTGAGAAGCTTTAGAAGCATCCATTTTCTGGCTAAAGTTGAGTTAAATGCTTACATACTCTGAGTGCTTTGTCGCAAGACAATAATAAAAACAAATGTAAAACCTCACATCAACATTTCAATGTTGTCCTAAAATAAAAAAATAAAATGCCATATGTTAATGGTTTTTGCCAGAGAATTCTGGATATGAGAAGATTAATTGAGGCTGTCATAAGATGTGTTGAAAATTAAAAAATTATTTGCCACTGCAAACTGCTTGGGGAATGGGAAGTTCACGTATATTGTTATTACAGGTATGTGAATTGCTTTATATATTTCTCACAGCAATAACACATGCAGCACAACACACCATATTCAGATGTTTTTTTGGCCTTTCGGGATAAAAATATCTTTTTGCTTGGGATAAATTTATCAAATAATTGACAAGCCTGACAACTAAGTACATGCATGTTGCCACGTGTGTTTTATTTCGATAAAGTCGGGTTTCACCCACAAAGACTCTAAGCAACACTCGGCGCAGCAGTTTTTCAGGAGCTCCGTGATAACTTGAGATCACACTATTAAGTTTGTGGACAGGACGCGAATAGTCTAGTGCTTACGCAGCCACCAGCAATAACCCCAGAATTTTATATAGCACTTGTGTAAAAGCAGATGCACTGTACTGCTTGTCAGAATATTGATGCCCGACGCACTGTTTACCACTATTAGGGCAGACGATGTATTGCTTGTAGTTTGGCTTTCCGTACTTCAGGCAAAGTTTCGCTAAAATAAAAAGTTTGGTCTCAACCCCGCCGACTACTGCAGTCTTGAACATCATGGCCACGTGACAATATTAGTTTTTATGTCTCTCCAAGAGGTGTTTACATCTATAAATCCAGAAAGTTGAAATTTCATTTTTTAGAAATGTGCAGATGTACAACTGCTAAATTATGAAGTCTACTACTAACAGCTACCTTTTTTGTATTATTGTGATTTCATTTGGTGAAGCAGAGCAGTACACAAGTGCCACTGTTGATGGAGACAATGTGACAAAGCCCATTGATCCTTAAAGCAGCTTGCATCTCAAGCTGTCTAGCATGGTGTACGAGTGAAGGTTTCGAAACAAATTTCCAAATGAGGCAATTGTTGCGGATGATTGCAACAGTGCGAAAACAAGCAAGAGAACCAAAGAGAAAGAAGAATGGGAGGGAACGAGCGGTAGAAATTAACATCAACGTTCTTGGTGTAGGGCTTTGGTCTTGAATACGCGACAGCAATGACGTGCTGGTCACAATGGCCTGCTTGCGGTCCCCTATTTTCTCAGATTAGCAATGGGATGTAAAGAGCTCTTATAATTGTACAGATGAAGTCCTTGGACACCATTATTATTAAAGAAATGGTGCACAGCTAATGGTTTAAGAATTCACACAAATAAAACACAGTTCATTATCTTCCATTTGAGTCATAATGCTCTTTCCCCTACCCCGGCTATTACTATCAAGAGCCACAAACATCTTTGTTCCACTAAGTTCACATTCTTGGGAGTACTCCTAGATGCTCATCTAGGAGCACTCTATAATAACTTTCCACTTTTTAGTTGCCACTTTTCTATATTTATCAACATGTATATTTTTCACAGGAGCCTTGAGCCTTTAAGCCTTGTGCTATGGGACCTCCTTCTGTATATATTAACACATATTCGTTTACGTTTTTTGCAACACATAAACATTTTTGTCCGACTGACCTACATAGCCATAAAACAGCAGACAAACTGACAGGACAGACCGAATGGCTTACCCTATGGAATTTCAATAGTTTAAAATATCACCAGCAAAAAGCATTTCAATTCAAGGATTATGAACATGCTAGAAATTGAAGTCATCGCACAGTGGAAAGTACACCCAGCCCTCGAAAAGTTGAGGTGGGTTCGACTTTGATTTCACCTCTGATGACAGACAGTACTGTGGTGTAACTGTGCTTGCAGATGACCTAACAGACCAGACTTTGCTTGTTTTAAGTTAAGTGAAGGTGAAAACATCCAGCACTACAAACTGTATTTGCGATTTCTTTATTCAAAGTAAATATGAAGTCTCCATGGGAGCAGGTTTGCTCTGGCAATTCATGGATTCATTTTACATTTTCAAATGTTAGCAAAGGTTATGTTGCACAACAGTTTCTTGTCAAGCAGAATGAGAAATTATGTGTACTAAACACCTTCAGAAAAAGCCCACAAAGACAGATACTGTCCTTATTGCAGTACTTGTCCACACTGAGCCGAGCAGCAGTACGCGGCAGTATCCCAGCTCCGGTCACTGATCCACATTAATTAGGGGCCAGCCTAGAAGTAGAGAGGATAAAACAAAATAGTTTTAAATTTTAAGTTCAGCAACCTGCTGTTTAGCGATATTTATAGTTCTTTTTTAGGACAGTTGCATGCGAAGAAGTCTGCACTTTTAGGTGTGTCAAAATCACAGAGCAAGTCACAGAGATGGCATAGCATCGAGTATGAAACTGACAGCTGCACAAGTGGCTAAATCAAAGACTGAATGCAAGGAATGGAAGCAGAGAGAGGTTTGCATTGTTAAAAAAATTATGTGACATAATCCCGTATTTAGTTTACTAGACTGCTTTACCATTCACGCTGAATACACATGAATCACAATAGTGAATAGGAGCGATACTCTAATAGCAAGATGAAAGACTGCCAAGTAGTTTCTAACTTTGTGTGGTTGGTTGCCGCAGCTACACGTTTAACAAAACGAGAGTGAATTGCACGACAACAAAGAAAGAAGCACCGGCCATCCTAAAGGCACCCAGAAGCTTCCACGAAAGACGGTGGTGCAGTATCTGTATTGAGGATCCCACTAGCTGACGTGTGAAACAGTAAATGCTGTCAAGCTTTGAGAAGAAACTGAAGCTCTAAAACTGACACAAGCAGGATTGATCACAGTGCCATCCATACTAGTTAAAAAATATTCAATCTCTATCATAACTGTTGTCATTTGGGCGGTCATGACGGCATCCAGTGGACATACATGAAGATAATCAAGCAGTTCACATGATCTGGCATAAAAGAAGAAACAACAAGATAATCATATCATCAGTGCCAGATTAATAAAGTAACGTTTAGGCAGCTGACTCAACATATGGTATCACAACACTTTTCTGCACCGTTGGAGGTCACTCACATGGACTTAGGAGAATTTTGTAAAAAAAATCCAAAGGTTATGGCTTGTAAATGGTTGGTGGCAGCAAATGCAGAAAAGGCCATACCAACAGTCTGATTTCCTTTCTAAACTAAAAGATGTCTAACAAAAAGCCAGTATTACTGAGACAGTGAACCAGATTCACAGAGTCATCAACCCAATAAACGGGTAGACCAACAGCGAATTGCGCTCAGGTTCACTGCTCCATGTCATTCAGCAGTTAATGGGCTAGTGAAGCCAGCTAATTAAGATATATTGTAATACTTCAGCATGTGTCCAGACTTCCCAGAAGGATGGAAGAGCTGCCTTTAAATGACGTAGCTCATCGTGCACAGCCCTAAAAAGCATCTTTTGGGTGCACACTTCTCATGCATTTTTACATACTGCAGCCTCAATGAAGCTATTGCAGGAGTGGGGAAAAAAATCAAGAACAAAAATAAACATTCATGAACAGACTTTGGACTGCTCCTGCAAAGCAACTTAATTACCAACCAACGTGACTGTGAGTTGAAATGATAATCAGCCTGACAGAAGAGGGAACTAAAGAGGGTAAAGCTAAGTACAGAAAGAGAGTGAAAAGGAACTTCGACCAAAAACAGAATATAGCTGTACCAAGAATTGAGGTTCGGGACTAGGTTCTAGCGATGAAAGAATTGTGAAACTCAGCAGCGAGTCACAGAGGGCCATTCTCTTTTGTCAAAATGGCAAGCCAGCAGGGACATTTAAAGATTGCCCGATACATTGGCCTCAATAACTCCTTCGAATTGGCCTCCACAGCCAACATTCTAAAGGAGCACGACACCACTTTTCAAAGGTAAGTTCACCCTGCCATGCGAATTTTATGGGTACAAAGATCACTCTGAGCAAGTGAGAAGCAAATGAAATCGTTATAAGATATATTATCTTTTTTCTTTTTTCTGCAAACCGTGTTTTTTGTAGAAACTGCGTATGTTCATGGTTCGTGTTATTTATTGCTGTGTTTGCCTAATTCAGTTATTCACACGTGTTTTTGGTGATGTTGCCATTCCTTTATGTTTAATGGCGCGTGTGTTTGTAGTAAGCTAGATTGCGTTTTATTGTACTCTTGTGACTCTATTTCCTTCTTTGTGTAGTTCAATTTTAAAATATTTTTTTAATTTTATTATTGTTTGACTCATATTATTTCTTCTGATTATTTAAGATTATGCGGTAAGAATATTGAGCTTATATTTATTCTAATGTATTTAGTAGCTGTGTGGTGTTTAGTTTGCGTGTTTTCTGGTTCTATTAATCATTTCATGTACCTGTATGTGTTATAGCCCCCCCCCCCCCCCTATGTAATACCCTCCTGTGAGAGGGCCCTTAGGGGTATTCTGAATAAATAAATAAATAAATAAATAAATAAATAAATAAATAAATAAATAAATAATTTTTTATATTAAAGTCAGGTTTCCCGTGGCACATCAGGCAATTCTAGGGACTTTGTGCTGCGATCTGGCTAGTTGTGATGACATCAGGTACCAAAACGGCCACTCAGCGTCAGAAAATCTACCAAAATTACTGCTTGTGGGTTGGCAATGGAGCCACGGTGCGTAGCAGCCGAGCAAGTTTCACGATGTCAGGGCACTGTAGATATGAAAACTAGCTTTTAAAATGATACTGTTATTACTTTTGCAGAGTGCACTCGCACTTTGCAGTACATTTTCTAGATCCTTGAAGGTTGGGCCTTTCATTTCCCACAAGAAAATAAAAAAAATTTGCAGTTAGTACCCCTTTATCATTCGGGGAGGTTAGAAAACAAGTGCTGCGGAAGTGAAGCAAGCTTAAGCAGTTGCAAAAGACAAATGATTTCTCGCATAAGCAACTGTGAGGACTGAGGTATTAAATAAAGAAGTTAGAAATGATGACAAGAAGAAAATGTGTATCTGTATTATGTGCAGTCTTTTTACATACCACCTGTTAGCAACTTGTACGATAGGCCAAGGTTAGTGTGCATTGAAAGAAAAATGTGAACTAACTTTTGCAAGATCACCAAAATTTGAGCATGTGTTTTTTAAACAATGCATAACAAATATGTGTCAATAGCATAGCATTGTGCCATTTTGTTAGTTACACCTTTGAGTATAATTATGGCAATAATGTTAGCATAATCTGAACAAATCAAACATTACCTGTGAACCTGAGGTGTAATGATGTTTTCTTCTTTTTTTTTTCATTGAGCCAAAACTAGCAGTGTTCCAAAGGGCCCAAGGAATTTCTCAGCAAGGTGCTGCAAACAGATTATAAACTGTTCATAAACTTATCAACTGATCATTCACAGCCCTACAGCTAGTGTAGCACTCCCTGTCACATGCACTCGGCGCACAATCATAATTCATCTGCCTTACGCGAACATGCATTCTCTGTAAAAGGGAATGCCAAGGAGGGTGCATTTTTTAACACTACGTGCAACTTAGCTGCAGCTGGTTATTCTCTTCATTCACAGGGCATTTGTCAATTAATTTACGTGTAAAGAATGCAAGCTCAAACCGCTAGCGATTCCGGATTGCAGTTTTGATGTACACACTGCCCTCTTTTCCACGCTAACTGCAGTTTTTTGCAACGTGATGCTTACTCTCGGCACGTGATCGTAAAGATTCCAACATGCCTTCCCCAAAATACATAGCAGCTCTGTGGTTTAGCCTCATGTAACGGCTGCGTATTTTTTTTATTATTTTATAGCTTTGACAAACACTCAAAGCTGCGGGTTGCAGTTTAATTTTTTTGGTTGTGGTTTAGTTTATTCCACTGAAGTCTATGCGCACTAAATGCACTGTGCAACAGCAGCAATAGTCGTGCTCGCACTGGGTAGCGTAGTAACCGAAGCTGGGCAAGGTTTCTTTTGGCGTTGCTAGAGTGTACTAGAATAGGCTATTCTAGTACACTCTAGCGTTGCATAAGTGGTTGCCAGACTGAGAGGGTCAGTGTTGCCAGACTGCTGCTAAATTTGACTGCAAAAAGATTTTTTGTAGTGGTGATTTTTTTTTGTGAGAATTTGGTGCCATCCGCGGTGCATTTCGCGAACGAGCGACGCTGACTGTTTTAATTAACGGAATGAACCGCGCCTAGCAGTAGTCGAGCGTGGCGCTGCTGTGAAATTAAGAGGCCGTTTTAATTAACGGAATTAACCGCGCCTAACAGAAGTCGAGCGCGGTTCGATAAAGCAGCTCGATAAAGCAGCCTTTTAGGCGTACATAGCTGTAGCATATCCGACGTACCCCGATTAACCAGCCTTGGAACGCTTATTCATCACATGTATATACGCCCCGCCGCGGTGGTCTAGTGGCTAAGGTACTCGGCTGCTAACCCGCAGGGCGCGGGTTCAAATCCCAGCTGTGGCGGCTGCATTTCCGATGGAGGCGGAAATGTTGTAGGCCCGTGTGCTCAGATTTGGGTGCACGTTAAAGAACCCCAGGTGGTCTAAATTTCCGGAGTTCTCCACTACGGCGTCTCTCATAATCATATAGTGGTTTTGGGACGTTAAACCCCACATATCAATCAACATGTATATACGAGTCCGAACGATATATCTTGGGCTGACACAGCTAGGGGAAGCGTAGCGTCCCCCGTCATAGCGCGCGGTCGACGTGACACGATCAGCTGAGAGAAAAAAGAAAAGTAAGGGGGGAGGGGAGCAGCGCATCACCTCCTGCGACTCTATTCAGTTTTCCCGTCTCTATTCAGTATTCAGTTTTCCTGGCGCAGTGCATTGTAGGTGGGTCTATCCGCTCGCCTTTGTAAACTCGCGTCCCGGCCGCGAGGGCCGGGAGATGCTGACACCTTTTTTTCTAGCCACCATACCCCAGTGCTGTGAAAAACTCTGCGCCATCATCCTGAACTATAGGGTAAAGTCCTCTACAGAACATTATCAAGTGTTCGGCAGTTTCCTCCTCCTCTCCACATGCACTGCATACCGTGTCTACACTCTTTGTATTTGGCCCGATATCTCTTGGTTCGCAATACTGCCGTCCTGGCTGCAAACAGTAGAGGACTACAGTGAGTATTATCATAGATCCTATCATAGATCATAGAGCACGCGGCTGCCTCTGCTGTCCCGAGTGGCACGAGCGTTTTCAGCCACAGAACACCTGTTTTGAGCACGTACGACCAACCCACGGAGGCATTTTATCTCTAGATTGATCCTCAAAACATTCCTAGATTGCAAGGAAAATTCTTAGATTATATTTTTTTAATGTCATTATTCAGACTAATTGAGTTTTAAAAAATGTATCAAGATAGTGTTCTCTGTGGCCAATTAAGTGCTTGCAAATGGCACCTGTTGCCACCAAAGACGGATTTGCACGTCGAATTTGCTTTGCACACGCATTGAAGAATACATGTGATCATTCGGTCAACCGCAAGTTTGTCGCGTCTTTCTTGTACTTGCAGCTTGACAGCTGAGGCGCTATTCTTAATTTTCCACATTTGCAATCCCTGTTGCAATATTTTCAGATGATGTAAGTACAAAGAGGAAGGTGTGTAAGTGGGCGCTCTATTACTGGCTGATAGCCCCGCCGCGGTGGTCTAGTTGGTGGCTAAGGTACTCGGCTGACATGAGCTTCCTCCATGTCGGCTGCTGACCCGCAGGTCTCGGTATCGAATTCCGGCTGCATTTTTAATGGAAGCGAAAATGCTGTAGGCCCGTGTGCTCAGAATGTGGGTGCACGTTAAAGAACCCCAGGTGGTCGAAATTTTCGGAGCCCTCCAATACGGCGTCTATAATCACATGGTGGTTTTGGGACATTAAACCCCACGCACTGATATAGCTACGCCTTTCCTCTGCACTTTCGATCAGCTCCATGTTTGACCAAATATATTCGTAACTTTTACGCTCACTTTTACGCTCTATAATATTTCTAGTAAAATAGAGCTGTTGTACGTCGAGAAAGGTTCACACGCAGCTTGGCAAAATGTGCTTTATCAGGCAGGTCTGGCTAATGGCGAGCGGCGTGCGCGAGCTACTACAACAGCCACCGATCCTCATCGTCTTCTTCATTGCCAGCAGAGCGTCCGCTATTCAGATTCGTTAATTCATTACACTAGGTATTTCACATGGAGACTTCGCTCGGTGAAGGCACGCAGTCAGCGTAATCTTGACATGTGTTTATATTCACTACAAGACAAAATTTACTTTTGTTTCACAGTGCAGCAATCACTCAGTGAGCTCATGGTATGCGCGTGCTCAACTCTTACGACTACATAGCTCAATTTTCCGCAATATTCAGACTATAACAATCTCACATAACAAAACTGCTATCCCCTTCACACAACTCATAAGAACCCCAAGGCTATCTTAAATTAAAAAAAAAACAAGACATAGCCTAAATTATCATTTTTTAAAGCCTTTCTAGTTGAAAGAGAGTGGTCACTTAGTAATGCCTTTAATCAGGCCGTGAAATGTGACATTTCCACAGCCTCATGAAATTCCCTAGATTCAACAAAAAAAGACGCCAGATCTCTAAATGAGGTAAAAAATCTCGAGATCTTAGGATAAATCTCTATAGTTGGCATCACTGCAACTTACGGAACACAGTCAGATTATACGAGTGGCGAAACTACAAAATACACGTACAAGTCACAGAAAAAATCGTTAAACATCGCTGCTTGAGCTGGCCCATAAATACACAAAACTCGCAGCTTGAAGGATGATAGGACAAAGCCATTCCGTCCAATACAGCCATAGAATACATGGTGATCGCGTGTTTAGAAAAAACTGGTTACCGATTTAGAGTACTTGGTACTCTACTATAGGAGAGCACTAGGTCAACTAGGCCGTCCCGTGGGCCTCACACTGAAGAGTGTTTAGAAAAAGTGGGTAACGATTTAGAGTACTATAGGTACTCTACTATGGGAGAGCTTAAAGCCATCACGTCGCTGTGGCTACATAATAAAATGCTTTATGAAATACACGACAGATTCACCGGAGGAAGGAAGTAATCACTATCTACATACACGTTTGTAAAGCTAGTATAGCGACAGAATATAAACAAAAACATTTATCTGAAATAGATTGTTACATTAGTCTTTAGCAAAAAGCAGAAATAATTCGGCCAGAAAGTGTAAACCTTTATTGTAGAATACACATAATACTTACTTTAAGCATACCTTGAAGAATTCTATAAGCACTTTCTGAAAACGAGTCTTTGTGTTCTCACAGAATCCATGTGAGTAACTTGAATCAGGGGAAGTTTTCGCCCCGCTTGCTCCGTAAAGATCGCCTAAGTGCACTACTTAGGAACACGTGTTCAGTTGTTTATCCCCAGGAAAGCCTGTTGCTTGATAGCGCGTGTGTTGTTCTTGAAGTTCGTGTGCACGCGGATGGTGTCTTGCCGGCGAGGTGTGTATGATCGTGTAGTCCTGTCACGCAGATCGCGATTAATAGTGACCATGAATGAACACACAGCGCAGTTCAAGCCTGACCGCGATAAAATTTGCCATGTGACACGACGATAAGCGAAATGCTTTCGCTCATGCCAATTTGCTGAACACTGATACATAATGACAAGAAAACGCATCTGCTGCCTTCTTTGGAAGCTCTCGAAGCGGTAGACGGAAGTAAAAACAAGCACGGACGTTAAGGGACGGCACGGCAGGGCTACACATCTCCTCGGCAGATCATGTGCACCGCACCGTCCGCCAGCAACATCAACTAACCTCGCGCGATAACCCCGTAAACATAGAGAGAAACAATTAAGCTCGCCTAGGGATAAAATGCCATCGTGCACGGAGGGCCATCGCGTGTGTTACCTTTCCTTCCTCCGTGGTTACTAGCAAGGAGGAACGCCTCCTAGATTTCTTGTGCCTGCCGGATCATCGCGAAACGTCAGTCATCTACAGCGGCGCTGCCTACGTAGGAATAAGAGTCTTTGTTCTCAGCCTTTGAGATGTGCAACTTTGGCGTTTGCTACTAATTTCAGAGGATGCCTTGTATTAAAAAGTTGTTTGCTGAATGATGGCGTCACTTACGTAGGGTTAAATCTAATTAAGTTTACGTCTTTTTAAAACTTTCTAAAGTTCTTTTTGTTGCATGTAAGCTTCAAAAACGTTAAAACCTATTTGAAGACACCTTACTTGAGTGGCGCCACCACCGTAGCTTCAACGACTGCCGCTTCTCAAGTGACCAGCAATAATCCGGCAGGCACAGGAAATCTAGAAGGCGTTGCAAGGAGGTTCTATACTATGTCTTCTGGAGCATAGAGTTTCTCAAAATATTGTAGAAAACTCTATGTTCTGGAGTTGAGGTGCGCCCTGATAAGTGACGCCGGTCGCCGCCATATTGGAAAAGGAAAGACTCGGAAGCAGACGACAAAGCGCGCCTATTAGCTCCACCCTCGCTGTGGCGTTTGCAGACTGTGACATGCTTTTGTAAAGCAGTTAAAGAGTTTACAAGGCCATGGTGACTTTGTCCGTCACTTATGGCTGCACGAATTGCATCAAGAATACGCCTGGGATCACTTTGCACGTGTAAGTATTCTCGCTTCGTTCGCTGAGGATCACCTGTTTTTTCGCGTATTTTGTTAAACTAGAAACAATATCAAAGGTGTGCATGCGTCTAATACATGTGTATAGCTATATGAAAGGTAACTTGAAGCTTTAAATGCTCGCTGACACGACGTTGTCCCTGTGTTTTAAGTTTATGAACGAAGGACTTTCGCGGTCTGGCTGCACTTATCAAACATTGGAACGAGTAGGACGTCTGAATGCCCTTTGAATTTCAAGTTTTCTGGTGTTGTTTTACAAGGCAAGACTGACGGCGTGCGTGCATATTTATCGAGGAATTAGCAAACGTAGAGAACAATTAATGCCATGCCGTGATTATTCGTGTTACAGGTTTCCAAAAGACAGTGCGCTGCGTTCTGCCTGGGAACGTGCTGTTCGAAGAAATAGTTGGAGGGCTACGGACGGTGACCACGTCTGTTCTATTCACTTAGACGAATGCTGCTTCGACAGGACGGGGCAGACAACCAGACTGCGGCCTGGCAGTGCACCTTCGATTTTTCCTGCTTTTGAAGCGCATCTGCAAAAAACCTGCCAGTTTCTACCTCTTTGACGTAGCTTCAATAGAATGTAGTCACAAAAATAAGCAATTGCGTGTGAAACAAGATGATACACGAACCTTTGAAATCCGTTCTATTTTGCCGATGAAACCGAACGCAAAACGCCGATAGACGAAGTTGCCAGGGTGAGTGGCATACTTCAACCATCAAGCTACCTCGTTTATAGGCTCTGAAGACTGCGCTTGCCATGACAACACACGTCGCCAACGGAAGGTGATAAATGTTATGCATAACTAACGCCACTGCAATCATTCATTTGGGGTATGTCTCCTGGAGTTTGTCGGTTGCACGCGACATCGGTGCTTCTGTATTGGTTCCGCCTGTAAATTGGTCAGAATTCGATAACTATAGAAAAATTACTGGTGACTCCCAGTTTACTTAATTACCTATCTTTTCTAATTTTAGCTTTAATTATATCAACTTCCTTATATATATTGTCTGGTAATCTGCCGACACACACACTAGCACATATATGAAAAGAGGCGAGCAAATGTCACCTTCCCCTTGATCTTGAGTATCTGGAGGCACATTTATTAAAACCCCAATATATACTTCAACCCTTTTGCACCACAATAGTGTGCCAGCAAGCTCGATATGCGAAGCATCCCTCGACAACAGATTGATCTGAAAGCGTGCAGTTGACAATGGGTGCGTGAAATGATTTGTTTAATAAACAAGAAGAGGCCACGGAGGGCTTGCTAATACAAGGCACCTGTTGGCACGCGAACAGGTGCCTTGTATTTGCAAGCCCTCCGTGGCTCTGTCCGAGAAGGAACTCAGGTTCCTCGAAGGTTTCGGTGCGTGCAGGTAGTTTTATTATCTTTACCTTTCTGTTTCGTTTTCTTGTAGATTTTTCTTTGCCGTTTTTCAGTGCTTTTGTTTTTGTATTGTTTGTTTTTGTTTTTCTTTTACTCATGTTCTGCTCTATGTGCCATATGGTTTTTATCACATGGTTACTGTCTCCTCTATATATTTTCGTGCTCTGCGCAATAAACTCAGTTGGAAGTTAGCGCTCGTGTCTTTCGTGTCCTTCTTGTCTCTGTGTCGTCGTTTTGTTCTCGCGCTATAACAATCGTCAGTGGTGCACAGTTGCAGGTCTCGAACAATTCTCGACTGACGCGCCCCTGTGGGCCGCAGATGAAAAACGCTTAGCTGGTACAACGCCTCCTCTAGAAGATGCCTGCCGCATGAGAAGAAAAACAGCTGCCACACCCTTTCCCTTTATTTTAGAATGTTCTCGGTCGCTAGCATTGCCTGTGGCGGACGGGGCAACAACGCAACACTTTGCATAGCCTCCGAAACAGTGATGCAAAGTTGCAGGTCTCGAGCAACTTTCGACTGACGCGCCTCCAGGGGCCGCAGGTGAAAAACGCTCAGCTGGCAGCATGGAGTTTCCTTCCTCCGTGGCTGGCAGCCTGGTACCGCCCGTCGCCGTGATAATGGATGAATGGATGGATGAATACGGCTGTACCCTTTAGATTAGGCGCTGGCTAGCGCCACCAAGCCGTAATACTTAATGAACCAAAAACTATATTTTTTCCCTGAAAAAGTGAGTTTGAGGATTCGTACTTTGCAGTGAAGAGTTTATATTTCACTCGTGCCTTGACTTTAGCCACCAATCACATAACCTCCTTCTAGTTAAGTCTACCCGCTTAAAGTCTATTTTGCCCTCCCGGTCCCTAAACCCCAGTGCTTTGAAAAACTCTGCGCCATCATCCTGAACTATAGGGTGAAGCCCTTTACAGAACATTATCAAGTGTTCGCCAGTTTTTTCTTCCTCTCCACACGCACTGCATACTGTGTCTACCCCTGCGTATTTGGCCCGATATGTCTTGGTTCGCAGTACTCCCGTCCTGGCCTCAAACAGTAGAGAACTACCCCGAGTATTATCATACATCCTTTCCTTGGCAATTTCCTGCTTAAAAGTTCGATAGATCTCTAGTGCGGACTTCTTAAGCATGCCCATTCTCCACATGTCAGTCTCCGTTTCCTTCACTTTCTTCTTAACCGATAGTTCTTTTTGGTTTGGCCACCTGCTGTTTTCTAAGTATTTACCAGTCAACTTCCTGGTTCGCTTCCTCCATTTTGTATCGACACTCTTCATGCACAAGTAGCTGAAAACCTTCCTAGCCCAACGCTCCTCCCCCATTTCTCTCAATCGCTTCTCAAATTTTATCTTGCTGCTAGCTTCCCTGCCCTCAAATGATGTCCATCCCATATCACCTTGTACTGCCTGATTTGGTGTATTCCCGTGAGCTCCGTAGTCTCGGTCGCGAGCGCCACCGCGCGGCGCTTGCTCGAAACTGAAGGCAGGTCAACTCCGCTGGGAGCGCGAGCCATTCCCTAGGCATTGTTTAGAGGAGGCAGATCAACGCCTCCTAGATTTCTAGGAAGCGTTGACTAGATACACGGAGGAAGGCCTTCCTTCGTGACTAGATACAACATGGAGGAAAAAAATGAGATACGAAACCACGGAGGAAGGAAAAAGGTGTACGAAACCAATGTTCTCTAGATGCGGCAATCGCAAACGTAGGCCACAGAATGCGAGTTCCGAACAAGGTGCGTTGACTGCTTGCGGCTTACGTAACTGAAAGCACGTCTCAAGGTTAGCCGCCGAATGTGTGGGCTGAACCGCTGTGAAGCTTTTGTGTTCCTAAGCGTCCTATGTTACATGACAGCGTAAAACACAGCGCACGAACTTTGGGGAAAAAAAAGGCCGTCACGAACCAAAAGCACCTATTCCTAGCTTATACGAGAAGTAATGCGAAGAAACACTGAAAGAATTCTCATAGCACTTGGCCAATCCCCTGCATATGGTAAGAGCCATGAGAAGAGGAGAAGAAGAACAACTCATCCAAACATTTACCCTGTGCATCTCCTGGCCCAGATGGAATCACAGTACCCATGATTAAAATTCTGTTCAATTTATCGCCTCGAGACGTCGCCAATGTTATTAACTACTCCTTAAAAAACTCATGGGTGCCGCAGAATTGGAGGATAGCAAAGGTGATTCCTATAATAAAAAATCCGGGTGGAGGATTAACAGTCGATAATATCAGACCAATCTCTTTAACATCTAACATGGTCAAACTATCCTACATAGCCGAGTAAGTATCTGGATGGCAGACAATTTAGTAATAAAACCGAACCAAATCGGCTTTCGTAGTGATTTCTCAATTTGGTGGGCCCATGCTGATTTAGAAAGCCGAATACAGCTCGCGCGTAAAAGAAGGCAATACGCTGCTTTAGTAACGCTTGACATAGCCAAGGCGTATGCCAGTGTGGAGCACTTCATATTGTTAAATACGCTAGAGAGATTGAACTTCCCACAATATTTTATTGAGTGGGTGGCAGAATTCTTA
This sequence comes from Rhipicephalus microplus, assembly GCF_043290135.1. Lineage (NCBI taxonomy): Eukaryota > Metazoa > Arthropoda > Arachnida > Ixodida > Ixodidae > Rhipicephalus > Rhipicephalus microplus. The sequence continues at coordinate 187,098,840 of NC_134710.1, read as the reverse complement.
AAATCAAGAGAATTCTACTGCGTCAAGGATGGATGTTCCTCATCTAGATTTAAACAAACGCGCGGAGTTCCCCAAGGAGCAGTCTTATCTCCAATATTATTTAATGCTTTAATGAGCACAATTCCAACAGATCAAGAAGTTACTGTCTACATTTATGCTGATGACATCGCACTCTTTGCTGCTGACTGTGGTATTTACTCATTACAACTTAAATTACAAAGATATATTAACATGTTAGAAATTTGGTTGCAGTCGATTTCGTTATCGTTAAATGTCAACAAAAGTGCGCTCATGGCGTTTCCGCTTGCAAAACCAATTTCAATTTCAATTCTATGTAAACAGGAACCCATCCAGCAAGTAGACTCTATAAAATATTTGGGAATCATTTATAATGACAAACTTGACTGGAGTTCACACATAGAGTATATAACTACCAAAGCACAGCGGGCTTCAGGCTTACTACACAAGCTAAGTAACCGGAAATATGGGTTACGGAGGCACAACTTGATAACGTTGTACAAGATGTACATTCGCCCCATCATGGAATTCGGCTGCATATTATTCTCGGGTGGCCCTGCTTATAAAACGAAACCTCTAGTTCTCTTGGAGCGAGAAGCACTGCGAATGTGTCTGGGACTCCCTAGATTTGTGGCTATCAACGTACTGTACCAGGAAGCGCGCCTGCCTACACTACTTTGTCGATTTCGAATTTTGACCGTACAAGCATTTTTAAAATTTTATACCTTACCGGCAAGAAGATCTGAATATGCTTTTATCGCAAACCCAGACGCCTTCTTTCTTGCTCATTGGCCACGGTTACACACACCTCAGATGATGTTTGTACAAAAAAATCTACAAAGTATAAATGTGAACACTAGAAATGTAATTGATACTAATGACTCGAATTGTCATGTTATTATTGAGTATGATGATATATTCCCCCAAAACGCCAAATTACAATCCCTAAAATTTTTAAATAACATATTATTAGATTACTTGGAGCATGCAAAAACTAAAAATATAATAGCCACAGATGCTTCCGTAAATAATCAAAAGGCAGGTGTAGGCATTGCTTCTGATTTGCTTGACTGGTTCTTTTCAGTGAGACTGCCTGATTTTACTCCAGTTTTTGAAGCGGAGCTCTTGGCGATTATTTTAGCTCTTCGAAAACTTCCGTCAAATCAAAACAATGCAATAATAATGACGGATTCTCTTTCAGTTTGTGCAGCTCTGACAGCTTCAGAGAACTCTCGAATTCTAAGCACATTCAAAACATTAATACCGCCGCAGTTGAGACTCCTGAGATTACTATGGGTTCCGAGTCACTGTGGATTAAGATTAAATGAATTGGCCGATTCCTTAGCACGAGCCGCACTTGATGGGCCAGTTTTGTCCATACTGCCAGATGTACAATATATCACGGCTATAAGATATCGAAAATCAGCAATCTCCACTGATACGATAGAAAAAGTAATTACATAGACAGACTATAACCACCTCATGTTTCCATGGCAACCCCACTGGAGTCAGTCCAGAAAGCTCGAAGTCTTAATTACTAAATTTCGATGTCGTGTCCCCCCCCCCCCCCCCCTAAACCTGTATCTACACAGAGCTGGTCAGACAACATCACCCCTCTGCGCATTCTGCGGAGAAATGGAATCACTATATCATTATTTTTTGTATTGTCGCCGCTACGAGATACTTAGAAAAAGGTTACTAGTTATGCCATTTCTGAAAATAGGCCTTAGATTGACGGCGGAAACGGCGCTAAGCTTTGGCGCCTCAGCTTTGGGACATTGCCACAGGGATGCTTTCAATGCCGTTTGCGATTATGTTCAGGCAACCAAGCGTATACCTTTGTGATCTTCAATAAAAAAAAATATTTATTACTCTCAAGGGCAGAGTGAATTTAACGCAGCTGAGTGGTAAACATAACACCTCACATCTCAAAATTGCTCAACTAAATTTTTTTGTTTGCTCTTTTTATGTTGTTTTTATTTTTACATTAGTCTTATTATAATACCAATTCATTGCACATAGTTAAAATGATCACAGAAAAACTGCACTACACTTTCTTGGCCAATCCCCCTGAGTGGGTATGAGCCAACCTCCCAGGGAAACAAAACAAAACAAACAAAACAAGCCTCCACGGCTCGTGCCGCGTGCCACGCGTGCCCCATTCCCTGCCAACGCGGCGACATTAGGTGAGCGTTCTTGCTGGTTTCATTGGCTGAGTACCCGATAGTCTTCTTGTCTTATAGGATATTTAGTGCCTTATCTGTCATTTAAAGCTGGATCAGCTTGTTTTTCTTGTTTGGCTTATTTGAAGGCGCACTGATGTCCAGGAATTCTCCTGGTCAGGACCGTTCCTCGTGGACGGCCTCTCTGCGGCGTGATGACCTTCCTCTTGACGTGTTCCTCCGCAGTGGTGTGAGCAGCATTCCCGTCGCGTTAGTACCTTTGAGTGGTCACTTCATTAAGTTGAATAATTCCAAGGCCATTCAAGAACACCTCCACGCGGTGTCCCATAACTACCAGGTCATAACCGACGTGCGGCAGTTTGGTCGCGGTGGGATAGTATGCAGATCGGCAGTCTAGGAATGTGTAAGAGACCTTCTCAAATGTTCGTCCTTCGCATCAACTCCGGTGAGTGCGTTTATTCCACCTCATCTGGCTTGCACAAAAGCAATCGTAGGAGGTGTAGACGTGCAGCTAAGCCCTGCTGAAACTCTAGAAAAGCTCTCTGTGGCAGGTGTGGCGGCAGTTTATCGATGCAATCAAGTTGATTGTGGACAACAAGGGCGTCACAACAGAGTCCGTGATTGCGACTTTTGCTGGAACCTCATGTCCTTCTGAGAATAAAGCATGGCCCCTGGCGTTTCGAGTAGACCAATTAGCATCTCGTCCGTTACAATGCCAGAACTGCTGGAGGTTCGGTCATTGTGCCGGTGGCTGTAAATCAGAGGGGCGATGCAGCAAATGTGGTGTAGTCCACAAAAATGGAGAATGTACGGCACAAGACGACATGTGTTGCTTGTGTGGTGGACAACATGCTGCTGACTACTCATATTGTCCAATTAGACAGCAAGAAATGCAAGTTCTTGAGGTCATTGATAAAAGGAGATGCTCTAGAATGTACGGCACAAGATGACATGTGTTGCTTGTGTGGTGGACAACATGCTGCTGACTATTCAGATTGTCCAATTAGACAACAAGAAATGCAAGTTCTTGAGGTCATTTATAAAAGGAGATGCTCTAGAAGGGAGGCAATGGCTATTATTAAGGAAAAAGAGTATGGGTATGCTGGCGTTACTGCACGTCAAACATTCACGGAGACGAGCATTGCACAAGTAGTCGAGGTAGCTGTTGAAAAAGCTATGGCTAGGGTGATGGAACAACTAGTTGTCAGAATCTCCGAATGTATTGCTCAAGTCGTAAGCAATCAAATTGCTAAGCTTATAACCCCGCAACCAAGCGGTCCTCTCGAGTCATATATACACCCTACCGTCAATGAGGTAAATCCGATAAGTGATAAGGTCGATGCCTCTGATAGCTGCAATGACTCCAATGCATGCTAATTGGCTAATGGTCAGGAAGCCGTGCTGGACTTGAACGTATCTACTGATGTGGAAATTGATGCCCGTGCTCAAAAACGTAGCCTATCCCCGCTGAACCATGCAAACCCTTTGTCCCCACAGGCGAAATAAAAAAAGAATCCGGCCAGTAAATTTTTGAAAGAGAGTATCTTGGAGAAAGTTGTCTCTGCAACGATTACTGCAACAAAATAGCATCTTTTTTTGCAGTGGAATGTCGTTCTATATTTGCTGCAATTTCTGATTTACACTGTCTCAGTTCTCAGCTAAATTCTGATTTAATTTTGTTACAAGAATCCAGACAGCAGCTTTTATGTCAAGAATTGCCATTAGTTTAGGCTAGACCGCCTTTTGAGAGGTGGTGGAATAATGACATTGTTATCAAACAGCCTTTGCCATAAAACTAAGGTAACGTTAAAGCTGCGGTCCCCGAAATTTCAAGTTTTAGCTCTAAAGATAACTCTGCCTTCTCTTCAGACATTTACAATAGCCAATGTTTATTTTCCGTCCGGTGTACATGATATGAGACTGTTGGCCACCCTAATGGGCACGTGTGAAAGAAATATTTTATTAGCATGAGATTTTAATGCACATCATGTGACATGGGGTGTAAAAACTGATGCTTGTGGTAACCGTTTGTAGGACTGGTCCCAAGATAATAACCTCACCTGTTTGAATTCAGTAAGACCAATGTACTTGAGAGGTAACACATCTGCTTCATTGGATCTTACTTTTGCAAGTGTCTGCCTTAATGTTTCGGGTTGGTCCGTAAATAACTGTGCAACAAGCAGCGATCATATACCGATTACTTATGAAATAAAAAGTCCGGTAGTACCCGTAGCTTCCAATGTATGTACGTTTATAAACTATAATAAATTTAAATAGTGTTTGCTTTCTTCACCAAGTTCTCTATCAGATACAAGCACGAAGTGAAAAGTTATGAACCTTTGTACAGTTCTACAGAATTGCCACGAAAAATCTGAATTTACGGTCACATCTGTGAAGCAGAACAGTAATTCACCGTGGTGGAATGATGAGTGCTCGAGGGACTACAGGTGTAAAAAGGCAGCCTGGAAAGAACTTTTATTCAATCAATTCCCTCAAAACTGGAAGGATTACCAGTTTTATGCTGGAGCTTTTAAAAGAACAGTTTCGCAAGAAAAAGAAAGTTATGACATTCGGACGTTCGAGTATCTATCTAAATCAAACAACAAGCGCGCACTCTATAGATTTCTTCGTAAAAAGAAAATGATACTGCGAGCTATGAGCACACAGTTTTGTCTCCGGTGGAAATCAAAGATTCGTTAGATATCATTGGTAGGGGGTTAGAGCAGCACTTTTCTTCCCAGTTATCCTCGCCACCAAAGCATGCCCATGTGACAACAACTTCATTGAAATTTTCAGTTCTAAATTAACAGAGGTAGTAGATAGCATTCCATCAGTGGCTCCGGGCCCTGACGAGGTCACGTCAGCCATGTTAAAATTGCTAAATAAAGAATATCGAGAGATTTTATTGGAAGCTATCAATTACTCAATAAGAATGGCATGGCTCCCTCCAGCTTGGAAAATGGTCAAGGTGATACCACTGCTGAAAAATCCAGGTAAAGGGTATGGAATTGACAATATAAGGCCCATTGCACTAACCTCTAATTTTGTGAAATCGATTGAGCAAGTGTTAAACAAGTGTTAAACATCCGTATAATAAAGTTCATTAAGGAGAAAAATATTTTAAATTCATCTCAAATTGGCTTCAGATCGGGGTGCTCGATGAGGCATGTACATATAGATATTGAGAGTGAGATTCGGTTAGCTCGGGGTGAAAGAAAGTATGCCGCATTAGTAACATTGAGCATGCAGTTTAGTTAAGCAGTTGCACAACATGAAGCTCCCAAATTACATTACGGCATGGATTGAGGAATTTTTGTGTAATCAGACATTCTTTTGTTCCAAACGCGGCATTTCTTCGTCTACGTATGCGCAAACGTGAGGCGTTCCGCAAGGGGCAGTCCTTTCTCCTGTATTATTTAGTACTAATGAGTTCTATACCCCGACATCAGAACGTACACACATATGTTTATGCGGATGGCATCGCATTTTTTGCTGCGGCCGACAATATTCACAATCTATATCAGGTGCTACAGTCATACTTATCAGCTCTAGAAGGGTGGCTTGATGAAATAAACCTGCATCTGAATGTGCAAAAATGCTCTATACTGCCATTTCCTTTTAAAGACTCCATTCATATTTCTCTTTATTATCACCTGGAGTGTATTCCACAAGCCGAGCAAATAAAATGCCTTGGTGCGCTATATGATCGCTCCACGTCTTGGAAGGAACACATCGAATACATATCAGTAAAGGGTGTACAGGCGGTCAGTTTGTTATGCAAGATTAGTCATAGTCGATTTGACATGCGAAGGCAAACGCTTTTATCAATATACTGCATGTACGTTTGACCGGTGCTGGAATTTGGATGCATATTATACACTGGCGCTCCTGCTTATATGCTTTGCCCGCTTTAATGCTTGAGAGGCAAGCCTTGCGTCTGTGTTTAGGTCTTCCTAAATTTGTAACCATTAAAGTCTTGCATATGGAAGCTAGACTCTCATCACTTGATTCATGTTTCAAATTATTGATGGTACATTCATTTTTAAAACTCTATGAATCCCCAGCAAGGCATTCGAAAACAGTTTTTATCTCCCAGCCTGAGTTGTTCTTTGGAGCATATTGGCCAAGATTTCACACGCCTCAAGTTATCCATATATGGAGCTTCTTTGACAACTTAAATGTCTAAATAAGTGCCGTATCTCCGATCAGTGATAGCAACAGCTCCATCGAAATACAGTTTGACGAAATTTTTCGAAAACAAGCGAAACTAATGTCGAACCGCACTTTAAATTATATTCTGAGTGATTATCTGGTTCATTCATCAATAAGGACAGTCGTTGCGACAGATGCTTCACAAAATGAATAAAAATGTGGAATTGGGATATTTGCTCCTATTGTAGATTGTTCATTTTGTCTACGCATTCCAGATTTTGTACCCATTTTTGTAGCAGAGTTTTTTGCGATAATTTCGGCTCTCCGCCAATTAACTGCATCAACTAGTTCGGCAATAATTTCAACTCATTCGCTGTCTGTGTGTTTTTGTCTCACTGCAACTCCCACGTGCTGAGTACTTTTAAATCATTAGTTCCACCGTATATATAGTCGGTTAAATTGGTTTGGGTACCAGGGCATAAGGGAACTTTCCTCAATGAAATGGTGAATGCATTAGCTAAGTCATCATTAAATGGCCCAGCTATTCACATACTTCCAGCATCTAAATTCGTTATAGGGGCTAGATTTAGGAGGAAAATTATGTTAGAATTTTCTTTGCCATCCATAATGAACATATTGGAATGTCAACACCTAAATCATTGTTGGAACAGTACATTATGTGACACGCGTGCAGTTGAAGTCGCAATCACAAGGCTGAGGTGTCATACTCTATATCTATATTTTTTATTTACACAGAGTTGGTCTGGCTGATTCCCCTAATTGTTGGTTTTGTGGAGTCCCTGAAACATCAGAACATTATCCGATATATTGTAAAAAAACAAAAAAAAAACACGCTGTCTTGCACAAAATCACATTACATGCAGTCTTCCGTTTCGTAGGATTGGAGTTGACCACTCCAAATGTACTTTCTTTGGGGGCTTTGTGCCTTGGGTTCACTGACGGGAAAGTTGTCGATGCTTGCAGGAGTTTATTAGAGCTTCAAAAAGATTCAGACTGTAGAACCTATTATTACTCCTAAATTACCCTTTTTTTCGAAATGCTTTATTCATTCGTTTACTTATTGTTGTTGGTGAAACCATCTGCGTAACTTTCTGTATTCATTATTTCTAATTGTATATTGCTCATTTAATTTCTGCCTTTTTTCTATACTTTAAAAAGTGAGCTAACAAATTAGCATTTAGTCAGAACTGCCCGGTTCTTGGCCAATCCCCCAGCGGGGATGTGTGTGCTACAGTTTCCAGGCACTTCCTTCCTTCCTTCCTTCCACACTCGGGTACCTCATGCTAACCTGAGAATTCGATTAAAGCGTGGTTTTCGTGTACTCAGCGTAGAAAAACGGCCGCTAGAAAAATGTACATCGTGTTAGCGAGAACCCATGTTTTTGTTTAGGAGCAACTTCCAAGCATTTCATAGCTCGGAAGTGTTTGGAACAGAGACGCCTTGCCCCATTCGAACTGTGTGTACGTCCTGTTTATTTTTTCGTTAGGCATGGATACAGTGCAGGCATAATATATGTAGATATTGTGCCAACAGTATTAGCTGAAGTTGCTCCCAGAATGTGTTCCTTTGGCTCTCGTTATTTTGTCAGTGTCTGTGGTTTGCTTGTGTCACTGGGATGTCAGTAACGTGCAGTGTTCTTTGTCGCGGTTCTCACTATTTTGTGTCTTACTACTGTCACAATCAGGAGCATCAGCGAATATTGCATAGTGTTATTCCTGGGCAGCCTTCCTTGAATCTATAGAATTGCCCTTAAACTGAGATCAAATAATTCGAAACTCCCCCGATCAAGCTTCTTTTGTGTACTGACCCAGATTAAATGACCATGAATTACATTTGTTCAAATATTACTTGGTTCACTAAATATTCTTATTCCCCGTGTTGTTCTTATGAATGAGCAGCATAACTGTCCAGAAATTCTTTGACAATGCTATATGACCATAAGCTTTTTATTGTCCTGCCGAAGAGTATATGTGCTAATGTGCGCACGGAAACAGGGCAACAAAGTGGAAAAAAAAGAAACTGATACCGTGCAGGACAAGTTTTTGAATCGTGCTCGTAAATAAACTATCGACAACGAAATTTACGAGTCTTTTGGTTTTTCACTGAGTCGATTTTTTCCATTGATAGTGAGTGTAACATGACGTCGTACAGCATTGAGACCTAGCAGACACTAATGCCAGGGAAAGTATAGAGGATGTTGCAAGTAATTGTAATGCAAATGAGAAGAAATTATCTGGATGAAAAGATAACTTGCCACCCGCAAAATCAGAACCTACGCTGCTCCACGTCTAAGCTATGGTGGCGGTCATTTCTCCACCCACTTTATAGGGTCTATATGTGCATTCGAATGTGGGACGTGAGTCAGCAACACCTATTGCCATGGTGGCGAGTGTAAAAAACTCTTCTTGCCTGTTTTGGTGTTGTCTAGTACATGAACTTATTACTAGATGCCAGCTGGCCCTTGAAATACCACCTCAAAGCATCAAGTCTGCCAGAACGAGACGCTCGCTATGAATGAAGGAAACTGTAAACTTAAGGGCTCGTTCTTCTTTGCGCATGTCATACCAAATTGATGACCACCGGCAGTGGATGAGGTTTATAGCCGGCAACTTCTAGGGCTAGATTTGCACAGAAAAAGATCAAATGAATCTATTTTAGTTGGAGCAGACAAGCAGTCGGGTTACATTGTAAAATTAAAGCCCTTCATGTGAAAAACCCACTGGGGCTTTGAGATTTCTAACGAGCAGCCGTTAGTAATATCTGTAGAGCAAATATAATTAACAAGTTTCTCCTGTGAAACTGATACACCAGAATAGCTCAGCTATGATAATAATAACATGACACAGTAAGGTTTCAAGTTTAATTTGGAAGTTAGAATTTATTGGCATTTGTGTGGTCCTGATGTACTACTTTGTGCATTAAGAACCCTTGCAACAACAATAGTTAATGTTATGCCTGCTTTCAATCTTGCAGTACCAGTGTAGTCTATGTGCAAGAACATTTGATAGGATGTCTGAATTTTTATTTCATGCATTTTCCTGCATTGTTTTATCGATGCTACTATTCCAAGGCTTTGCAAATATGCGGTTTGTATTTGTTAGAGCTGAGGCCCGTGTGCTCAGATTTGCGTGCATATTAAACAAGTCCCGGTGGTCAAAATTTCCGAAGCCCTCCACCACGGCGTCTCTCATAATCATATGGTGGTTTTGGGACGTTAAACCCCCCATATCAATCATCATTTGTTAGAGTTGTGCAGTAGCAGTGCAGCTGTAATGAAATTATAGTTATGTCGATTTTCATGTTTCAGAATCAAAATGAAGAAGCTTGAAAGGATACAAAAAAACGTTGCAGCATTGCAACGCTTCAACGAGGGTGCTGAAGGCATCACCAAAGCACTGGAAAGTCTGAGAGAAAGCCTGGTAGAAAGGTGACCTGGCCTATTTCTTTGATTTGAGAAGCATTGTTGAAATAAGATTCCAGGAATCTCGCAGCGATTGTTTTGTGTCAAGGAATCTCGCAGCGATTGTTTTGTGTCAAAAAAAGGGTCCGGTAGAAGAGGAAATTTCATGTTGAGGGTCTGAATACCTCTAGTGCAATTAATATTGGCTGCATAAAAAAGAAAAAAATGTTGGATAAGCCTTATACCGCTGATATTTACCATTCAACAGATTTTACTGTGGATTCTTGCTAAAATTGTTCCAAGAATGCAAAAGTATGGGCAGAAATTCAGTTAACTTCACATGAGCCCAGCATTTTCTTTTGTTTGCTGTTACACTCATCGAAGAAGGGCACGGGTATGCCTTAAAATTTTCTGCTATTTGTCTGGTGCATAAAGGCAAACCTAAACCTTTATGGCCTACATCAGGATCAACTGTCTATAAATGCATAAAAGTTACATCATGTGGTGTCATATTCCAGATGCCCAATTTAAAGCAAGTAGTAGTGTTAGAATCAAAGGCATTGTGTTTTATAGCGACTTGCAGTTACAGCACAAATACTTCTTATAAAAGAAATTCAACCAGCCACTCAAACTGCTTGCAATACTTGTCAGCTGGAAGGAAGCATTCCTAAAAAAAAAACTTAATTCCTGTGAAATGCCCTTATTTTTGACGTCTCGTTGAACACCATGCTTTCTTTTCTTAAGTAAATGTGTGTAACAAGATATTTCACTTAAAAGTAATATGAAGGATCTTTGGTAACAAGAATGTAGTATAACATTATTAGTTCAGTGTTTATGCAGTCTTCCTTTTGGATAACACACTGTGATGGTAAAAGCAAGTCTCATGTACAAACAAGAATGCCAAGTCACAAAGGACTAATGTCGTTTGCAGGGCTTCTAGACCAATCTCATTGAAGCCCTTAAAATCTTTTCAAGGGCCGAGAAAATTGAAAGTCCTTCTATTTTTTTTTTTGCCCTGAAAACCCTTGAATATTGAGATCAGTGCAGCCCAAAGTTTACAAGGTGACCTTTTTTTCTGAGGTAGCTTAGCATTGATCCGTCAAAACTTTCTATTTAGGAAGTAGTATGCCAGCTTGATAGCCCGCTTGTTTCGATTTGCCAAACTTCATCATAAAATGGAGCATTAGTGAAGCAAAAGATGCTTACAGGGACTTTGTTGCTGGCTCCTTTACAGTGTTGCTCTGCTTTATTCAAGTCTTGTCCTATCGTTCGTTTCACTCTCATCTATCAGTCTGTCATATTTCTCTTTCTCTCTACTTACCTCTAGACTGCTTCGTTCTGTCTCTTACATCTGCGCTGCTGTTTTTGTCCATCAAGCAAGTGGTGTAGAGAGTTGGTATACTCTAACGAACGTAAGCCATGCTAGTACCAGACAATGCTTGGCAAATATTCTGGCATTCGCTTATTGTGATCTACTTTAGAAGTGATCAAAGCTAGACGTTCGTGCAGTGTAATAAAAACATACTATTGTAATGAAGAGAGCAAGAGACAAGGCCTGTATTCCAGGGTGGGTGTTCTTTATCCATCTTCTTCTTTCTCTGCCTCTCTCGAACTGCCCACGCTTGAGCCCGCATGTTGCTGCTGTTAGTCATCACACTCGGCCATGACTGCAAGCGCGTGGAGCTGCCGACAGGGCTTCAGGTAGGCGGATTTGGGTGAATCGTGGTAGTCGTACCCGACTACACTGCAACATGGGTGGAAGATATGCGAGAAACGTCTCTGGTGGGCGATACTTGCTGTCTCGCGGTGGTCGGTCTTTACAACACTGAGAGTGGTCTTGTGATGCTGCCAGAGGTCTCTTCGAGATGGCGACATTGTGAGTGATGCGAGGGTCATCGAATGTCAATCTGACAAGTATGCCACCTCTGTTTGGCGGTATGATCTTTATCCGTGTTTGCGAGCCTGTCCGGGAAATGCCTGGGCAACACGAAATGTGTGCAAGCTCTGATTGACTGCAAGATGAGATCGTGATGCGACGCAGTAGTCTATTCCGTGCTGTCATCGTGCAATTTCGTCGTGCGGTCACTGGGAGGAAATATGATCTCTCGTGACTTCGTCTGGCATGTGCATGCTTGAGCACAATTTTTACTGGATATCGCGCTGCAACAGTGGTTCGATAAAATTTCGTTGCATTGGTCGAGCTGGACACAGCCCGAACTGCAAGGCTTGTGGTGTCCTACGAGCTCGCAGATCGTGTAGCCAGAATCGTCTATACTGGCACTATATGCCTGGGGTGCATCGATAAGCTCGGCCATGTTGGTGTCAGAAGATCTGGACGAAAAAGGCGGATGTTGGATAATTAGGACTTCGTTTGCATTGGCTTCCGAGGGTGAACCGCTTTCACACTCGGTCAATCACTACGGCGAAGTTTGCACGTGTGACATCGACTGGTCAGACACGACCTTTTTGCTATCTGCAGGCATGGCTTGTTTCTGGGATGGTAGTTGTACATCTGCTGGGAGCTCGACATCTCCAAGCAGTAATATGCGTGGCATCTCTGACAGCTGTATCTCGGAGGCGGTGGTGATTTCTGGCAAGAAAGTTCAGGAGCCGAGTTCTGGCGCAGATTCACGGGCCTGAACCACAAAGCCCACGTTGTGATCTGTTTCTGTGTTTTTTGCAGGTTGTCTAGCCCAGATGTCTCTAGATGTATTTGCAGGTCACTCCTGTATTCTAGTCTCGCTTTTAATTATCTATCTACTTCTTCTTCTGCCTCTCTTGAACTGCCCACACTAAAGTGCCGATTCCACTGCTATTGGTCATCGCAGTATCTATATATTAGGGGCAAAAAGACTGTCAGAATTTCGGAATGTTTCAAAAAATTATCCTTATGATGGCATTTATTAATCCCTCAAAATCGTGTGGTGAAGGTCCTTGAATTTGCTTCCTTAAATCCTGTACGAATCGTTTATTGGCCTGAATGCAAGTCGCTGCTTATTGAATTTTCGAGGGTGCAATTGATTGCAAAATGTGTACTTTTAATGCCACAGCTCATGCATTGCTCTATACTGGGAATATTTAAAATATCATCTATTGTGTTAAAAAATTATTTATGCATCACTTCTCAGAAATCTCTAGATAATCCCTAATTACGTAACTAATTTCAGTTCAGAATTGCAAGGGCTCTGACGCTACATGGACCGTGTTTCTAGTAGGCTTAGTATTAAACATGCTGAGTTGCTGTGTTCACTTCACTGTAAAGGATGGCAACAAAGTCAACCTAACGCCACCATGATACGCTGCTGCGAATCTCCGTGCTGTTCACCAATAGTCACTTTAAATCCCAGCGCTGATAACCCGTTGTTGCAGACCGGGGTCTACCCGATGCTTCCACGCTGACGTTGGTTGCTGGAAGGTCAGAGTTACGTCAGACCCGGTCTCTTGTGGTAGCGTGGCGTAACTTCGGGTGGAGGAAACGAATGCTGACAAGATGGGGATACAAAAAACAAACAGGTTTATTGCACTATTTACACTTACTTAAAGCACAGAGAGGTTAGGAGTTTCACAGACCACGAGTGTGGTGGTTGAACCGTTACGTGGTTCAGAGCAACGTTCAGCACTTTCAAGCGTCGTGTTAAGCCCTGTCGGGCTTCTTCTCTTTGACTGAAGCACCAATCACACACAAACACAAAATACTGCTTACCAGAGCATCAGTAAAATACACTCGGTCCGCCAAATAGTTATTGCACCTCCTGATGCAATGCTCCTGCAGTCCGAGTTTCACTGAGGAGAGGGGAAATAGGGTTCTTTCCCGGAATGATTTGGCGGTTCGGTTGCTTCTTTCTCTTTTACCTGGAAGGGCAGCCAAGGAGTAGAGACTTTAATTCCTTAGTCACTACCTGCACGATCGGGCTGCCTTGCCGTCTCCCTAAACAAGCCAACCTGGAGGAAATGCTTGTAGGGCTCACGGACCCTCTTGTAATCCTTTTGTCGCTCCCCGCCGCTGGACGCTGGTTCTGAGAGAACTGGGGTTCTGGGCATGGTAGCGCTGCCTGGCTACGTTTCTCAGGGACAGCATGGGTCCTTTTGATGAGGGTAACAACAGCTTCCTTCTCGCCAGATGAGTCACAGGGGGCAGCAGTCCCCGCTGCTGCTTGAAGTGGCGATGGAAGGGTCCGTAGTTGAATGCCAGGAACTCACCTTCACTTGTCGCATGGTCTGAGTAATTGCCGAAAACTTCGACAGCGTCTCTTAAACTCGATCACATGCACAAGCAAGCACTCGGTCTTCTTCGAACAAACCAAGCCTAAAAGAGGGATGGCAAACCAATTTTCATTACTAGCTTTAAACTAAAAGCTCATACTCAGAACTCTCAGCACTCACTTGTGCTGAGGAACTAGATGTTCTAGCTTACACATTTACATAATAAGTTGCAGGAAAAAAATTCAAATACCGATTTAGATACATTGTCAAGAGTACCTCTGAATAGCTTAGAAAGAGCGGCTGAGTGCGTCAGCATTTCCATTCAATTTGCTTTTGTTATGCTTAATGTCAAAATGATATTTTTGAAGAATCAAGCTCCACCTGACAAGGTGACTGTTCTTCGATGTCACAGTTAGCAGCCACGTAAGGGGACTATGGTCTGTCTCTTCTTTGAATTTAGCACTTCTGAGATAACACTGCAACTGAGGAATGGCCTACACAATGCAAGCGCACTCCTTTCCCGAAGCGCAGTACGTCATCTCTCGAGAGCCCGATTTCTGGCTCAAGTAGAGCGCATCATACTCGTTGCCACTGTCGTCCTGACATAGAACGGCACGTAGGCCTCGATCTCTCGCATTACACCGGACCGTGCATTCTCGGTCGTAATCAGAAGCCCTCAAAACCGGACGACGGTCAGTATTGCCTGTTCACTAAAGAAGGCTGCCTTCTCCTTTTCATTCATTACTGACTACTTTCATCGGTTCTGTCCCGCGGAGAGCATCGGTCAAGTACGCGAATGCTGAATAAACTCTGATTCAGCGAGCGCTACAATTGTCCTAACGTCTGTCTTTGTTTACGGCCGCCCATAACTGTCTATTACTGGGACATTAAGCTCACCAGCCTCCCAAAACCTTAGCTTACTCTGACCTACATTCCATGGTCTACCTCAAAGTCTAAGGAAAACTTAATGATCTGCTCGAATGATCACTTGATCGATTATTCTTGAAAGAAAATGTCAACAAAGCATAGGCGACAAGCGTTGCTTTCTAGCAGATTCAGTGGGTTAAAGCTACCTGTCTATGCTAACGCCTTCGATTGAAAAAGAAACACTGAGCTCTCCTGACTGTTTTCAATTAATCTCATTTCTTCAGCGTTGCAAAATACACAGCACTATTAACTGAATTAACACAAAACTGAATTAACTGAATTAACACAAAATTGCCAGCCATCTCGGCTCACTCAGCAAATGGAATCACTGCAGATTGTGCGCTCAGGCTTTCACAGTGTAGCTGCACGAGAAAGGTCCCCTTCTCCTGCACTCTTCCTCAGTTGTTATGTTGCAATCCAATGGCGAAGTCGGAGGAAGTTCTTTTGCTGTTTCTTTTTTTGAGCAAGTGTGTTTCAATCTCAGAGTGAAGGCGGGAGTCAAGTGTTCCAATGGAAGAATCGGAGTGGATTCAGAGCAGGAGTGACTTCGAGGAGCAGGAAAAGTTGCTCCGCCGAAATCTGCGAAGTGGAACGGAACTTGGAATGACCCAATCCCTTTTAATATGTTCGCCTACTTGGTGGCGCCGCCACTGTCGCGTGTTTCGCGAGAGCTCCGAGTCGGGAAGCTCCAGTTCCTGTACGAGTGGTTGATCGGATCGTGTCATTGACACTGAAACTGCTACGTACGAGTAGTAGCTCAGCAGAATTTGACAGTGAAATCAGTGGAATG
This sequence comes from Rhipicephalus microplus, assembly GCF_043290135.1. Lineage (NCBI taxonomy): Eukaryota > Metazoa > Arthropoda > Arachnida > Ixodida > Ixodidae > Rhipicephalus > Rhipicephalus microplus. The sequence continues at coordinate 187,083,146 of NC_134710.1, read as the reverse complement.
GAATAACTACACTCGAAATATTCTGGGCAACTCAAGGACTTTGGCTTTCTTCTTGCTTCAATCTTTGCTCTGGTGGTGCGGACTGCGTTCCAATGGCATATCTAGAGGCGTTGCTCTACGCCAGTGTGAAGTGCTCGCTTACAGAGTCTATGCTGTTTCAACTCTGCCATTGGAATTCAACGTTACTTTGTCCCTTGTATCCGGATTGTGCTATGGCTCTTGTCATGACTACAGACTAGCCCAAGTCTCCACAAATGCTTTCATGGGTGGATAGCTCACTACTAGCTCAAGTCTCCACAAATGCTTTCATTGGTAAATAGCTCACTGCATTCATGTTACACAGAATATGGGCATTGATCTTCTCTGTGTTCAGGACACGTCACAGATGACCTAGAGAAAGTGCGGTGAATTGGGATTCATTTGGCTGATCTGTCAGTGTGACCCCTGATGTTTGAGATTTCTGGCTACGTCTTGCTAACTACAGCATCATAGTTCTGTGTGAGACCAATGTCTACCTTCCAGTAGTGGGTGTCACCTACTTTGGCCATCATTGGCAACTATTCATGCCAACTCGCAGCGTGGTTGAGATTCTCTGCCACCTCAGAATAGTTGGTGCCACCTGCGAGAAACATTTCATAGCCCCCCTTGACAAGCACCGTGTTGGGTGCTTTCACTGTGAGTGCTGAAGTAGAGTACCATGTTGGAATGAGTATATGCATGGAAGAAGTAGCCTTCACTTGTACGGGTCCTGTCGCCATTAGCAGAAATGTGCGCAATCTTGTGGCCTCTGGAACGGCAAAGCAGAGCGAAGACACCCTGCTTTGCCGAATTAAAGTGTCATTTCCTTTTACAGTACCTTTTGTTTCTGAACTATTACATCGCTCTAGTTTATGGATTATAGTACCATTTATTTCTATAAGGCATAGTTCCGCGATGAAATTGAAGCAAAAATACATAAGGAACAGAGGTGGAGACATAATTTTTGCACTAATTTTACAATCACATGCATTAATAAAACAAATCAAGACCAGTCAACAGCACATAAAAGCTGACAGTTGCACTGTTTTTTTGTCACGCTATACTTTAATGATGTTTTCTTCTCGGAACTCTTTCAGAAGAACACGCCCTTGTTTATATCTTCTGCAGTTCAATAAAGTAGCGTCGCATAACTTTTTTTGTGTGTGAAAAGTTGCTTGGTGTAAATACGTTGTGCAATTCCTTTTGCAGTTTAGACGTTAGTGCTTAGTCTGTTCACATTTTGGACTAGATGGGTTTCTTATTAGTGAATGATGCAAATGTAAGAGTAGCGAATGGCGTAGAATTGTTCTAGATGATTTAGTGTAGCGATTTTCTGGTGCTTCACTTTGTCCTATCATGCACATCTTTTTTCTTTTGTCATTCTAGCGGGGAGCAGGGAGCAACCCGCGGTGCCGATACCTTCCCAGTTATAGAAAGCGTGAGTGGCTTGGAAAGAAATTTGATCAATAATTCCTTACTAGTTTCAACATTAGTTTTATTCATGATGCAGGTTTATGAGCATCATTGAAGGAGCATTGCCAAGAAAAACAAGACCGGCTGTACAAAGTATTCACCTAATACAGTTGCCTCTTGGTGCAACAGTCTAATAAGCCGGCAATAAATGTCAAAATTAAAACCATTGTATGTTGTGAAAAGCCAAATGCACACGCTAGTGCAGCTGGATGATGATTGAGTATTGAAGCTTGAAACTTGAAGACTCTCTGATGCACGTGCATGCACACGCACGCGCATATGCTCACACACACAGTGTGGGGGACATATGTCCAAATGCTGTTTCATTTCTGTGTGACAATTTCATTCAGGGTCGGAAAAACCAATAATTCTGCAGTGCTTGAGCTGGTAGGGAAAGAGGTTGAATTTTTCTTGGAAGGCAGGAGCATTGATCACAGACACATTAGACAGCTGCACAAAATAGGGTTCATAGTTCTAGCACCTTTAAATATTACTATAAATGTTACTCATTTAATTATTATCCATTGTTCAATGCACACACTGACAAATATGAACATATTTGGCTCGATGACTTCAAACTGTGGCTGCAGTAACAAAACTAGCATGATGAACAGTGAAAGCATAACGGAGGTCATGAATTGCACGCAGCTTCTATGAGATAATCCAACATTAAGCATTTATAGACCATGCACAAAAGGTGGCCACGCATGTCTGGTTGTTCAACGTTTGCACCTTCTGGTGCTGGTGCTTTTTGCAACCATCTCACAATCCTGGTGCTAAACAGTCATCTTGTTGCTCCCACGACATTTACTAAAAGAGCAGGCATTCTTCACCTATGTTCCCCCTTGTCCTTCCTCGTACATTGACAATATTTGTACTTTATATGAAAGCTTTTAAGGAAGGTGACTGCAAATTTTCTTTATAAAGACTACACAATAAGTGGTAGCATGGATGCTAGGTGGTCAGCCTTTGCTAGGCAGTCACCTTTGTCACCACTCTTTCACTATTTGCGTGACCTGGAGTACAGAATTTCAGAAACAAACCACACGTTGTTTAAATGCAAGTCATGACAGTCTAAGACATGTTAAGTTTCAGTACCGCTGGAGCACTGATTTCCGTCAACCATAGCTCTCCCCTTGCATAATGGAACTCATGATTACAGAGAACCAACTCATTGCAGAGGGCCAAGATGTTGTAGCTAATGATAAGGTCTATGATAACAATATCATTGGCCCCGATCTATATGCCCCGCCACGGTGGTCTAGTGGCTAAGGTACTCGGCGGCTGACCCGCAGGTCGCGGGTTCGATTCCCGGCTGCGGCGGCTGCATTTCCGATGGAGGTGGAAATGTAGGTCCGTGTACTCAGATTTGGGTGCACGTTAAAGAACCCCAGGTGGTCGAAATTTCCGGAGTCCTCCACTACGGCGTCTCTCATAATCAAATGATGGTTTAGGGACATTAAACCCCACAAATCAATGCCCCGATCTATAACAACCTGTCATGTTTTTACATTATTAGAATAGCCTGCTTAATCTCAGCTGTGTATGTATTTCTCTCTGGAAGTATCTTTGTACTCATGTGCATTTTTTAAAAGACATGAAGCCGTGAGGACAGGATACAATGTCCAGGCGTTTTCGTGGGATACCACTGAATGTTGTTCAGTGGTAATTGTGAGGGATTTCTGAAGGCCTGACAAATCTAGGTTGAACGCGAAAATGGCCAAGATGGGAACAGTGCACACGAACTCAAGATTCTAAGAAAAGGAGACTGATTATGTACTTTTCATGAAACACATTGATGTGCACTGATATTTGGGGGTTCATCTTTCATTTGTTCAAAACCACCGGTTACTAGATAAACTAGAGATTGCTTAGAACACATTTATTTGTCAGTTTTGATCATATGGTGTCTTTTATGTGTTTGTGGTGCCTGTCAGTGGGCATTTGCCTAGACATGTCCATCACATGACTTCTCAGCAGGTGTCCTTGAAAATAATTGTGCCCCCAATGATACTGCCTGCTAAAAGTGTTTGTTTTACACAAAAGCAACCTATTGTAATAGTTCATAAAAGTTACCAGGGAAATCCCAAAGGTTGGGCAGCTGACCATTGCTCCCCATTTTTTTTCTTAAAGTTTTTGTGTATAATAAAACCTAATTTATACTTTCCCTAAACCGGGGACCATACAGTTTACTTAAGTGACATTTACACTCGATGCCTTCTCCAACCTATCGGTTATCTACACAACAACCATGTTAGCACTTGAGTTTACTAATATAAACCTAATACAATGTAAAAGGGAAGCAGTGAAAAAATGCAAAACATTTGGCTAGTGTTCACTTTTGACCAAGTGTATTGTGGAAGGGACACGTTTTAGATTAAAATGTTAAAGGGCTCGCAGTTCCTGCAAACTGTGCTCTCTGTATATTCATGTGGTGTTTTTTCTATTCTGGGAATTTTTGAGGCGATTAGCTTTGTAGCTATTAATGAGGATATTGTCGTTGGTGTAGCATAGCATTTTAGCTCAGCAGTTTGATCAGTGTGCTGGCTATCTGGCCATTATATATAGATGAGCAATTTTCAGTCTTTGCCGCTGCTTCTTTGCATTTCATAGAGTATCAAGGAAAGGAGGCAAGACTTTAGCACAAATAACTGGCAGAGTGAGGTACTCATGTCAAATCCATTCCTGCTTTTGACATGCCTGGGAAGTTGATGAAAAGATCGTCATCATCATCATCAGCAGCAGCAGCCTGACTACGTCCATTGCAGGACAAAGGCCTTTCCCATATTCCGCCAGTTAACTCGGTCCTGTGCTTGCTGCTGTCAATTTATACCCGCAAACTTTTTAATCTCATCTGCCCTCCTAATCTTGTCTCCCCCTAAGCCGCTTGCCTTCTCTGGGAATCCAGTTAGTTACCCTTAATGACCAGCGGTTATCCTGTCTACACGCTACCTGCCCGGCCCATGTCCATTTCCTCTTCTTGATTTCAACTATGATATCTTTAACCCTCGTTTGTTCCCTAATCCACTCTGCTCTCTTCTTGTCGCTCAAGGTTACACCTACCATTTTTCTTTCCATTGCTCCCTGCGTCGTCCTCAATTTAAGCTGAATCCTCTTTGTAAGTCTTCAGGTTTCTGCTCCGTAGCTAAGTACCGGCAAGATACAGCTGTTATATACCTTCCTCTTGAGGGATAGTGGCAATTTACCTGCCATAATTTGAGAGATGAAAAGATAGAAGAGGCTATTACATGGCCCTATTGTGTACTGTGGTTGCTTGTACGGGTACCCAACAAGTAGTCTTTTTTCAGGTGGAAGATCTTGCAGAGTGGGGGAGATCAATGGCGGCTGGCTCAAAACAGTGAGTGAATTTTTATGAATGTTGGCTTAATGTTCACAATGTGCTTTGTTGTCATTGTATTAATGCAAACTAACGGGCAATAAAACCAAGAGAAGTACCTATAGGGGATGTTATTAGTAGTGATTGTAATGGAAATGTGAAGAAAGAAAAGTGGACGAACTAACTTGCTGCCAGCAGGATCTCAACCTGCGGCCTTCAAATAGCGCCTCCGATGCTCTACTACAGATGCGGTGTCAGTCTTTCCCCTGTCCACTTTGCAGGCTATATAAGTACATTTAAACATGGGAGTGTTGATCAGCGCCGCCCGTTGTCATTGCGGCGAGTGTGGTACACTCTTTTTGCATGTTGTCATCACGTAGCACGTAATCTTTTTACGAACTGGTAGCTGACCAGTAACCCCGCGTATACTACCTGAAGGCATTAAGCTTGAGCCTGCCACAATAAGACCCTCATCATTAAAGAAGGGGAGAAGTGAAAGTCTTCTTCGAAGGTCGCAGGTTCGGATCCCGCTGGCAGCAACTTATCATTTCATCCACTTTTCATTCTTGATATTTTCATTACAATTACTTGTGATAACACCCCCTATACTTCGGTTGGCATCATTGTGTGTTAGTTCTCATTAATATTGGGTCTAACAAAGAAAAGGAGCCCTTAAACTTGCACTTATTTTCCTCATTTGTTGTCATTGGGAATTCTGTGCCACTGCATTATAGAAGGCCCTATTGGCCACCTTAACTGCAACTCTGCTGTGTTCTAGCCCATTTAATTTTATACATTGAGGTAAAGACAAAGGTGAGATGTAGTGGACTTTATGAAGTGTTAGCCCCAAATACAGCAGTACTAAACATTGTGGAAGGGTTTGGTCAAGTCAGTCTTGTAGGTAGCAAAATATGGGCAATTGTAATCAATGTTCTGCATATCTCTATTACTTGCCTAATTTTTCTTTTTGGTAATGCAGTGTAATTTAATCATTCTTTACATCAATCACTTGCATGTTGCCATTTATTTTATTGACAAGAAGCTCGAATTGCTTCAACTACGCAGTGACTGCTATAGGACATGTTGGGGTTGAGGATGACCCGTCGCCATTGCGCGGGCTTTTCCACCTATTTCTGCCGTCCACATGTCCTAACATGCCTCTCCTCCCTCAGAGGTCCATCGGCGCTAGGGGAGTGGGAGTGATGTTAAACCCGTCTCACCTGGTAGCGGATGTTGACTGTGGCATTGTGCAAAGTCTCCTGAGACATTTCCCGCGCGCTGCGGGAGTGGGAAACTTTCTGGGCAACGAAATGTGAGCACGCATTTCTTTCTGGTCTGTCGACTCTCTTTGTTTGGAGCTCGCTCGGACTCGCCAACGCTGCCTTGCGCCCCCTGCGAACGCTTACCTTTCGTGGCTCCTTTCAGGAGAAATTTTCTGTCAAGACTCTCTTTTTTTCAAAGTAATTTTTATTAATTTTTCGAGTAGTTTTGAGCTGGAAATGGTTGAATGGCTTTTTTTCCCTTTGTGTTCTTTTACCTTGTGGGTGCAGCCATGTTGCATTTATTCGGCACAGTTTTTTTTTTTTTGCATCTTATCGCTCCATCGTATGTTAACCCGCATTGGCGCTACAGAGCCATCTGCTTCAGTGAATGGCAGTGGAGCACACAATCTTTCAGCACACTGTAAAACATTCTGGGCTTATTGAAGGATTAATCGAATTTTGCATTTATAGGGTATCTTAAGATGCAACTGGAACACAATCGCAGCTGATGGTCTTTGGCAGACATCCTGTTCTTCATTTGATATGGTCTAATGCTGTTGTGGATAGGGGGCGTGTTTATAAAGCTTCATTTCGTTTGATGTACAAGCTACTTGTATTTGCACATATCTTCCAAGGTATCAAACAGGATGTAAAAGTTGGCAGCAGTGAGCGTTAGTGAATGCAGTCGTTTTTGCTTCATCACTTACTCTGTGCAGGAACCCAGGCGTGGCTGTTGGAGGCTCCTCTAATAACAATTTGGTGAGTTCCAAAATGACATTGGTTTGTAATCTTATGAACCTACTGCAGCAGCTTATATTGGGTTGCGAGTCTCAGCGCGAGTGTGCCAGAGCAAGTAAAATTTTAGTGAATCCGTGCTCGAGTGAAGTATGAAAAATGTATATTTTTTCAGGTGCGAGCCTAAGTGAATTAAGGTTAACTCTGTGAATTTTTACATATAACACTGCCTAATTCATGGTGCCGGAATCAATGCGATGTAACACATCATGCTCATCGCACAAGTGAGCAGCTTATGCTTATTTTTATTGAGCTGTGCACCACAACCAATGTGCAGCGGGATGGCGGAAGCCTCATCGGGTGAGTCTCCTTTGGTCACCTGCACTGCAAAAATCGTACATTCTCAAACGAATAAAAAACTGCAATGCACAACACACGCACATGCCCTCAAGCAAATGTATATATGTGATTTCGTAGTGCAGAAACAGCGACCTTTCTCTCATCCCTGTCTTTCCTGCCCTTCTCATCTACCAATGACTCGTCTCTGTAGTTGTGGAATGAAAGTGGGGAAACGCTCTCCGAGAAGCTCGAAACATTTGATTGTGTGCACATAACGTATGGTACGTGTTCACCTTTGCTTCCAAGGTCAGACGATGCTCCAGCGTTGCGAGAAAAGAACAAGATCGGTACCTGCCATGACAGCATTTTTCTTTAATTTCTCTCAACCTTAGTTAGAGATGAAACGTGGTGGCTTGGGCGGTCTCTCTGTCACTTGGGGGACACGGGGTTGTCCGTTTAGTAATGGTGCTGCAAGAGGTGTCTCTTATAAGCAGGGTACCTCATATGCATTTTCTTATCAACACATACTTTATTGTAGTCACACTGGTGTCGTTTATGCTCATTTGTCTCTTCTATCAGTGTCTCTCATAAAGGGGTTCGGCTGTATCTATAATTCGGTCTGTGCAAGGAACATCGTAAATTCTGAATATCTGCTTGTAATTTTTTTCTTTGTTTACACTCATTTACTATTTTACAGTATGGTGACAATAGGCACCTCTGTTTGATGAAATAACACTCGTGGATCTAATTAAACTTTCATTACAAGGGCCAACAGTGCGAAAATCCAGTGATCTTGTGAGGGATAAGAACTGCACTACTGTTGTTGCTTCATCTAATTAGTAGTAACTCAAACCTCGATATAACGAAATATCTGTTATAACAAAGTACGGTATGAAGAATAGTCTTGAAATAGATAATAAGCGTTGGGAATATACCTTTATAACCAATTTTAGCATATAACAAACTTCCTTTTGCATAAGTTGCAACTTTGTTATAGTGAGGTTTCAGTGTACATCATTTGTAACTTATTTTTTCATTCCAGTTAGGCAACAGAATCAGAACACGGGCTAGTTGCTTGTGCATGGTATAACTTACGTTTTATGCACGAAGAGACACAAAGGAACCCAGAAAAAGCGTTTGTCCTGTGTTTTTTTTTTGTTTGTTTGTTTCTTCGGGCGCTAAAACCGCAGTTATGCTAATTATGTAGCTTAGGCTTGTATATTACCATTTATTTGTTTTTACCTGTCTTAGGATGAAGAGTTCAGAATAACTCGGGCAATTTATTCATTGTGACATTGAGGGGACGTATTACCCTAAAAATAATAGCATTTGCTTGTGCAGTATTCAAGGTATAAAACATTATTTACTCACATATCACAGTAGAATCCTCCCTGCCTTAAAATAAAAAAAACATTCAAAAGAGGCATACAGGGTATGTATTTTGTGTTATTTTGCTCCTTTTTTTTTTTTGAGAGAACGGGTCATCACATAAAGGGTCTGCAAGTGCATTCGCATGATTTTCTTATTATTCTTTGGTTTTTTTGTGGGCAGATAGGTCACCTGTGTCAAATAGTATTACTTGTTGCTCTAGGCATGTGCAGAGTTCTGTTGTCAAGCTGATGGCTGCTTTTGTGAATATGTATATTTCATGCAATTTTTTTTTCGATTGTAGTTTGTGAATGTCAATTTAGCACTACCGCTGTTATGCCCAGCGCGAGCAGGACCTCATCAGGAGGCAAACCACCTCCTTTTGTCCTAACCGCAGGCAATGCAATTGTATTGTTCAGAAAATGAAATGAATAAAACAATAAAAAAATTGCATGAAACATTGTTTCACTCTATTATTACTTGGGTGGAAGAACAGATGAGAGTATAAACCATTGTCTACGTTTTTATTTTGCTCCTTATGTTCAAGATAAAGGGTTACCACATCAACTGAACCTCGTTGCACTAAATGATTTGTTCAAGCAATTGACGTTGCCTACCGTGATGGCATCGCACAAAGCAGAAAAATAAGGAAAGCATTTCTGTAGTATAGCTACTGTTCAGGCAGTTTTGTGGACACTAATACAGTCTTGCCTGTTGCTGTACTTCATGTGACCTGACTTTTGAAAGTTTGCATGCTGTGCTATATTTCAGGATGACATCCTTACGGGAATCGAAATGGCTGTAGACCAGTTCCACAGGGATTGGAAAGAAGTTAGGTAAACATCATTGAAGTTTTTACTTTCTCAGCGATAGCTGTATGAGATCAGTACAACCCTTTTTGGTACCGTAGTAGTCTGCCACTGCAAGTGTCCAAAAATAAAGTTAAATAAGAAAAAATAGCCAGGATGGAACAGAGTTTGAACCTGGGCTCTCTCTGTGGCAGCCCAGTATTCTACTGTTTTATCACGAATATTTGTCCAAGAAACAGGAGTGCCACAAGGCGGTGTATTGAGTTGCACACTTTTCATAGTTAAAATGAATTCCTTATGCTCGTCTCTCCCACTCAGTATTTTTGACTGCACATATCTTGATGATGTTCAGGTTTGTTTCAAATCGTGCGACCTTTCAATGTGTGAATGTAGGGTTCAACTAGGTTTGAACAAGGCTTCTAAATGGCCAGATAAGAATGGCTTCGAACTCAATGCGCAAAAGAGCACTTGCATCTTATACTGTCGAAAGAGGCGCCTCCATCCCAACCCCAACATTGACTTGCATGGTTAATTTCTGTCTGTGAAGACGACGCATAAATTTCTAGACTTAATATTAGACACAAAACTAACCTTCATCCCATACATCAAGTATTTAAAAGACAAGTGCTTAAAAACCATGAATATTTTGAAAGTTTCGTCACGAACTACGAGGGGCAGTGACAGCAAATGTCTGATGAATTTATATAAAAGCCTTGTACGCACGCATCTAGACTACAGTGCTATAATCTATCAGTCTGCGACACCATCAGTAGCCTTAAAGATTCCGGACCCTGTCCACCATTTAGGCATTCGCCTCTCTACGAGTGCTTTTCGAACTAGCCCCGTAGAGAGTCTGTACGTAAAATCAAATGAATGGCCGCTCCATCTGCAGAGGTGTTATATGTCCTTTGCATATTATCTCGAGGTTAACGTAGACTAGGAACATCGAACTCACTCTACAATTAATGATCTGTCCAATTCTGCCTTGTTTAATAACCATCCTTCGCTTAGACAGCCCTACTCACTCCGTGTCATGAGGCTTGCTCAGGAAACAGCTGTGCCACTTGGAGAACACGGTTTGATGGCTCCAGCAGTATATGTGCCACCATGGAAATGGCTAGTTTTGCAATCTAACTTTCGTGGAATTCACTGAACACGCGCCTACTGCAGATATCCGCACACACTTTCTCAAACTCCAACACAAGTACACTTGCCCAGAATTTTTCACAGATGCTTCGAAATCTCACACTAGTGTGTCCAATGCAGCAGTTGACCAATCCTTTTCTAACTCCGGTATTCTGCACTCCGAAACAAGCATCTTCATCGCAGAGGCTCACGCGGTATCTGTGGCCGTCAAGCATATTAAGTAACTGCAACTACAACACGTGGTAATATACACAGATTTGCTGAGTGTAGTAACGGCTTTGAAAACTCTGCGAAAACATAAAAATCCTGTCCTTGTGTCACTGTACTCTCTGTTATGCAAGATCAATGCTCTCGAACGACATGTTGTAGTGTGCTGGATGCCAGGGTGCCGCGAGATCACTGGAAACGTGTTGGCGGATCAGCTTGCCGCATCTTCTCAAAACAACGCTGCCACCAATACATTCATAGCTGTCCCTGCACTTGATCTCAAAACTTTCCTATGACGGAAGCTCGGGCCGTGCTGGCAGCGCCTATGGGATAGGCAAACAGAAAACAAACTACATGTTATCAAACCGAGAATCGGAAATCGGCCAACAGTATCCAAGTCACGCTACACACAAGTCACATTTGCAAGACTACAGATAGGACACACACACTCGACACATTCATACCTCTTGTCTGGTGGCTATGCACCTTTGTGTGAGAGATGTTGAGAATCACTCACGGTTCTCCACATCCTCGCCCAATGCAGTGATTTAGATGCTCTCAGAAAGAAGCACTTTTTATTGCCATACCCATCAATGTTCATCGGTAGAGAACCCCTTTTTATACATAAATCATTGCTGGCATTTTCAACAGATGTACGTACTTTTAACGTCATATACCCAGGCGCTCTGTAGCATGACCTCTGAGGAGAGGTCGCTGCCGCGGTGGCTACATCTCCATCACTGTCTATCACCTTTTGCCATTCACTCTCACTGCACATATTTCACATCAATGTCATGGTTTTAATGCTTTTATGTTTTTGCCTGTATCAGATAGAGGAATTTTAAAGCCCTTTTACAGCCACCTATCATAATCATTGTTCGCATCACTTGTCCATTGACCTGGCGCTCTTTGGCCATCAAATGGCCCTTGCGCCAAAATACATCACACATCATCATTATCAGCTCAGTGAGCGCAGCTAAATATTTCACTAGTTCAGGAGGCAAAGTGGTGATGAGGAGGAGGGTGTAACTAGAATTGCTGGTAGCTGCCTTGATGCACTGCCCACTGCTTAATTCGTTGTGCAAATAGTTAATGACAATGTAGCCTAAATGCTGACAGCATTTTAAAAACACCCAGGGTCTTTGATACCAAAGTGATGGGGTGCTTCTGCCATTGACTCCGCCCCCCCTCCTTCGCATTTTCTTCTTAAAGTACTCGCCTTTGCTTTCTCATTTAGGCTGTAAGCAATCAATATCTGTAAAGAAGTCATTCATGTGTTCACACCACTGTTACAGGGAAGTGCTTCGAAGAATGTACCCAGGCAGAATTCTGGAATCTTCAGGAAATGTCGTGGAATAGTGCACTAAAGTGAGTGCACTAAAGTGAGTGCCCAGTGCGGCTCGTATAAGTTGCATCAATCTTGTAGGTGTATTATCAAGTGTTTCACAGTTTGTTGAACATTTGTTATGAGTCGCACTGTTAAATGCACAATGTTAGTCGCATATGAGAACCATTGAAGCGGTTAACTGAAAATAATGAGCTCGCGGTACTTTGTTGTAAATATAGCTTTCTTTGAGTCTTGCCTAAAAAAACTGCTTATTTTTCCAGTGTGTGGTGTAATTACATTAATGCAGTGATGGAAGTGCTGCTGGGATTGCTCCAAACTGCTCCAAAAGAGAAATGCTGCTCCAAAGTGCAATATTTGCTAGTAACTGCTCCAAACCTGCTCTGAAAGGATGCTAGCAAACTAAAAAAAAGTTGACCATAGGACCATATTGTGAGCCTAAGTGAAACCAAAAGCAAGCTGTATACACTATCATCCTGGTATGCTACTCAGTGGCGTAAATCCAGAAAAATCTCAAGGAGCAACGCATTTCAGGTCATGGTAGTCAATTGATATTTTTATTAAAGGGGATATTAATATTTTTGTATATATATTTATATAAGATATAAATCATGCTTTCGAATAAAATTAAAAAAAACGAGCATAGGGTCCAAGCTCGAGCAGTTGAATGGATCCATTCAGTTTATTTTTTTCACCTTTATTCGATTTCCATAGTTCGCACAGCTGAGAGGCATTTAACACAGGTACGCAGTAAAAGATAAAAAGCCTTTTAAATAGTTGATTATGCTATACTTAACTGTTCACTCAATTATATCACATGCTAAAGCGTAATCTCAAGTGGGACACTTGCAAGGGTTGTCCTCTCCAGCCTGAACACCAGAAAAGTCCGAACTCTCTTGACCCTTGATCCCCCCCTCCCACTCATGATTTAAGCCAACTATACTGCTTGTATACTAGCCTAATACTAGAATATGGTATGTTTAATAATAAATATAAATATTTATGAGATACTCTAGTAATGTTTTAGACTTAGTAGTCGTTGGGAACATGCATCTGCTCCGAAAACATCAATTAGAACCCTAAGCTATAGCATTGTTTTCTGCTCCGAACGCACTTAAGGCTGCTCAAAGCACCATTTCTTCTGCTCCAGAATCTGCTCCTAATAGCAAAATGTCACTTCCATCACTGTTAATGCAAGTTTACCTATTGTTGTTCTTATGTGGATAGTACTAGTACATGTATAATGCCTTGTGTATCCCTTTCTGTTAGGTTTTCATTTTTACTGTTCGAGGTATCACAATAATAGTGAAGATGTATCTCTTCCATCAATGTTCAAAGTCAATCACATCACTCTGTACGCCACGGTGACAAAGCCAACATGTACTAGGGGGTGCCCAAATACATGCCCCAATGACTGTTCCCTCTGATCAACAGAAACACACCTCAAACGTGCTTTCGCAAGTATATTCGCTACAAGCAATTCATGAGCCATAAAACATGTAGACTGTTTGACATCACTTTCGAGGAAACTATTCCTGAATGGTAGCATGCTTTGCAAGTTAATTCATTGCAACTCGTATAACAGTGCTAAAATGCGGTTATGTCCATATCGATGTCACTTTGTGCCATTTCATGCTGATTGATATTTTCTTTGTTTAAATTTTTTTCCTTATCTGCTGGCACTTTGTACATATATGCAAGACCGCAATCTCTACTCTCTGTCTTTGTGTTCCTTTCTACCTTTTGGCATTCTTACATGAGTTGCTTTCAGGAAAATATGGTGATTAAGGTAAGAGGAGAGCGTAAAGAAATGCATAGTTATTGCAACAGCTTAATTTCAACATGTCTGATCAGGTGAAAGCGTGAATGATTGCATTAGCCTCTGTGTAACTTCTGTGAGACAGTTGCACTCACTTCTGTGAGAGCTGCCCATCGGTCTGGTTTATCTAATGGCAAGCTTGGTTACTGGCATCACTCTCACTTCTTATCAATACTGGACTTTGGACTCCCACTTTTTTGAAGATCATCATCAACCTGACTACGTCCACTGCAGGACAAAGGCCTCTTTCATGTTCTGTCAGTAAACTCGGTCCTGTGCTTGCTGCTGCCAATTTATACCCGCAAACTTCTTAATCTCATATGCCCACCTAATCTTCTGTCTCCCCCTAACCCGCTTGCCTTCTCTAGAAATCCAGTTAGTTACCCTTAATGACCAGTGGTTATCCCGTTTATGTGCTACATACCCAGCCGATGTCCATTTCCTCTTCTTGATTTCTTTCAACCATAATATCCTTAACCCCGGTTTGTTCCCTAATCCACTCTGCTCTCTTCTTGTCTCTTAAGGTTACACCTACCATTTTGCTTTCCATTGCTCGCTGCGTCGTCCTCAATTTAAGCTGAACCCTCATTGTAAGTATCCAGGTTTTTGCTCCATAGCTAAGTACCGGCAAGATGCAGCTGTTATGTACCTTCCTCATGAGGGATAGTGGCACTCTACCTGTCATGATTTGAGAGTGCTTGCCAAATGTGCTCCACCCCATTCTTATTCTTCTAGTTACTTCAATCTCGTGGTTCGACTCCGCGGTTATTACCTGCCCTAAGTAGACGAAGTCTTTTACAACATGAAGTGCACTATTCCCTATCTCGAAGCGCTGCTCTTTTCCGAGGTTGTTGTACATTACTTTCGTTTTCTGCAGATTAATTTTAAGACCCACCTTTCTGCTCTCCTTGTATAACTCCGTAATCATGAGTTGAAATTCGTCTCCTGAGTTACTCAGCAATGCAATATCATCGGCGAAGCGCAGGTTACTAAGGTACTCTCCATTAACTCTTATGCCTAACTGTTCCCATTCTAGGCCTCTAAAAACTTCCTATAAGCAAGCGGTAAATATCATTGGGGAGATTGTATTCTTCTGCCTTACACCCTTCTTGATTGGTATTCTGTTGCTTTCTTTATAAAGCACTATGGTAGCTGTTGATCCCCTGTAGATTTCTTCCAGGATGTCTACATATGCTTCGTCGACGCCCTGATTCCGCAGTGTCTGCATGACTGCTGATATTTCTACTTAATCAAACACCTTCTCGTAATCTATGAAGGCTATTTATAGTGGTTTGCTATATCCTGAGCATTTCTCTATTACCTGATTGATAGTATGAATGTGGTTGATTGTTGAGTAGCCTGTTCGAAATCCGGCTTGTTCCTTCGGTCGATTGAATTCTAATGTTGTAGTAATTCTGTAAATTACCTTTGTATTCTGTATTTACTTTTGTAAATAGCTTGTATACTATGGAGAGCAAGCTGATCGGCCTGTAATTTTTCAAGTCATTGTCATCTCCTTTCTTATGTTTTAGGATGATGTTAGCATTCTTCCAATATTCTGGTACTCTTCCCGTCAAGAAACACCTTGTAAACAGGGTCGCTAGTTTTTCTTACACAATTTATCCTCCCTCCCTTAGCGGATTTGATGTTGCCTCATCATCACCAGCAGCTTTGCCTCTTTGCATGCTATCCAAGACTTTTCTGACTTCTTCTATCATTACTTATGGAGTGTCATCTGGGTTACTTCTAGTTCTTATATTAAGGTTGTGGTTGTGGCGGCTACTGTACAGATCTTTGTAAAACTCCTCCAGTAATTTTACTATGCTATTCATAATGGTAGTTACTTTGCCTTCCTCGTACCTTAGTGCATACGTCTGGTTTTTGCCTACCTCAAGTTTTCTCTTCACTGCTTTGGCGCTTCCTTTGTTCTTCAGAGCGTGTTCAATTCTCTCCATGTTATACCTTCTTCGATTGAATACCTTATGCTTATTAATCAACTTCGAAAGCTCTACTAACTCTACTTTGTCTGTTGTACTTGAGGCGTTGATGCTTTGATGCTTCTTAATGAGATTCTTCGTTTCCTGGGGCAGCTTGCGAGTGTCCTGTCTAAATACAGTACCTCCAACTACCACTGCACATTCCGTAATGATACTCGTCAGATTATTATTCATTGTGTCAATGCTAAGGCTGTTTTTTTCTATAAGGGCCGAGTACCTGTTCTGAAGCGAGACTCTGAATTCCTGTACTTTCCCTCTCGGTGCTAGCTCATTGATTGGCTTCTTGCGTATCAGTTTCTCTCGTCCCTTCTTCAAGTCTAGGCGAATTCTGGACCATACCATTGCATGGTCACTGCATCGTACCTTGCCAAGCACTTCCGCATCCTGCACGATGCCTGGGTGTACACTCAGTGTAAAGTCTATTTCGTTCTTATTTTCGTCATTGCGACTCCTCCATGTCCACTTACGGTTCCCTCGCTTTCGGTAGAAGGTAATCCGTAAATTATTGCGTTCTGCAAATTCTACTAGTAGCTCCCCTCTTGCATTTATTTTCACAACCGATGTCATATTCTCCTACTGCCTCGTCTCTAGCCTGTTTCTTCCCTACTTTTGCATTGAAGTCTCCCATCATACTGTGTTATTACCTTACTCATTGCCGATTTCACGTCTTTATAGAAGCTTTGAACTAATGCGTCATCATAGCTGGATGTAGGCACGTAAGCCTGTACCACCTTCATCTTGCATCTCTTATTGAGTTTAATTACGATACTTACCACCCTTTCATCAATGCTATAGTATTCCTCTATGTTGCCATGGCTATGTTTCTGTGGATAAGGAACTCCATTCCCAATTCTCTTCTGTCAGCCAAGCCCGGATAGCAAAGGACGTGCCTGTTCTGTAATACTGTGTAGGCCTCATCTGTCCTTCTAACCTCACTGAGACCTATTACATCCAATTCAATGCTGTCTAGCGTTAAACGTTGCCAAGTTCAGGTTCCAATGGCGGCCTGTTCGGATTCAGAGATTCTTAGCACCCTCTGCTGCGTTCCAGATCTGACTGCGGCCATAGTCAGTTGCATCGCAGCCACTGGTGACTGAGGGCCATGAGTTAATTGACGTATGCATGTAGGAGGTAGTGGCCAGATACTGCACCAGGGTGGCTAATCTTTCTTCGGTGAAGGAGTGTGTTACCGGCGGTGGTCACCGGTGAGGCCACACCCCAGACCTCTTAATACAGTTCCATCTCCAGGCAGACTTTTTTTAATTCGGTTGGGAACTGCGCGGCACCGGCATTCGAACCACGGACCTCTTGCATGCGAGGCTTATGTTCTAACCACTACGCCATCGCTGCCTTTGAAGATTATTAAATACAATACATTATGCTTGCTTAATTTTTTGGCTACTTTGGGTGTCACCGCTGCTAGTGTAAACACTTTCAAGGATGACTTTGTAATTGCACCATTAAAAAAAAGTCCTTCAGTTTGATTGTTCAACCTTTAAGTGCATTTTAAGTTTGCCACTGTGTAAGTCCTTGCAGAATAATATTGATACGCAACAGCCGTACATACATACATAAAGAGCAAAGATAGTATCATCGCTTTACTAACGCTCATAATAAATAACACATTTACAGGTGCAAGAAGTGAAATGTTCCTATTGACAAGATCTACAACAAGACACAGAGGGACAAGTTTCGTTGGGCCATAGAGATGGGAGCTCCCGATTACAAGTTTTGAGCAGAGGCCTGTCTAATAGCCACTATCATGTTGATCCCATTGGGACTGAAGTGACAAGCAGCTCCTGCCCTCCTAGGTTTGAAGTGCTGGCCATGCCAGACATTGGGTTCCCCCACAGTTCAACTCACTTAGGCACCACCAGAGGAGGAAGAGCAGAGAGGGGCAGAGCCCTTCTTCCCACTCCTGTTCCCACCAGCCATCTTCTCACTGTCCCGTAGCGTTGGAAAGGGAAACTGCATCATAGCCAGATTATTTTATTTCAGGTGTGTCTGTCTGCTCAACGTGATGTTGTTTGTTTGACCTCACTATCTTTCTTCCCACCCATCATCTGACCATTGCCTCTTGTTTTTCTTCTCTTGCTTGCTGTGTGTGTTATCAGGGGAATAGAACCTCACTATCTTTATTCCCACCCTTAATGTGGCCATTGCCTCTTGTTTTTATGGTTGCAAACCCTTTGGTATGCTGCATGCATGTAAAACAATTTTGACTTCCTCCTGTGTTGTCTGTTGCCTTGACTGGAGGCAAAATGTCCAAAGTACACATTGTCAGTATTATGTTGTGTTGTTTTTGTGTGCATGCATGTGTGTAAGTGCAGATATTTCATCTGGCCTTATCAAAGCAGCCCCACTGTGAATGCTGTTGCAGATTGCTTTCTGCATGGATATTAAAATATTTGACCACTAGAAACAAATACGATCAAGGCAGCATTGTAAGAATTCTGGCATGGCACGATTGTGGTGTGCTTCAAATTATGTTCAATATTGGGAGCAAAGCAGAGTATCAATACATAGTCAAGCAGTTACCGAAGCAGCCTGCATTGGTATGATTATTGCAGACAAAAGTAATGAACCTTGAGCCTCGTGGCATCTGCAAAGTATGTAGTAAGTTTCCAGTTTTATTTTATGTTCATTCTAGTAATATGGTTGCACAAGATTTTAGGTACAAGTGCCATTACTATCAGCATATGAAACCTTACACCAAACTCGCACATGATCATCAATTTACACTGGCACTGATTTTTCAAGTACTTGTATCTTGTGCTGATGCATTGGTTTAGCCTCTCATCTGAACTGTCTGGACAAAAAAATACTGGCAGTGGTGCTCTTTTTTTCTTTCTGGATCATCTGTAACGTGCATTATTCATTTCCAAACATTGTCTACCATATCAGCAGTAAAGGTTAAAACAAAAAGTGTGTGCGTGTGTGTGTGTGTCTTGTGCTCCTTGAGATTTCAGGGTGCGTGTGTAAGACCGTCGTGGCTGGGAGCTGAGCAGGCAGGTGGTGTCGCGCGTAGTCTTATGCTAGGCATTCTACTGTACACAGGTAATCTTGAGGGAGGGTCGGAAAGGAACGGCATGTCTGGTACGCACTACTCTTGGCCATGCCCTTGGTTTTGTGCACTTCACTTATATTTATTAGTACCTTCATGTATTGTCGTGTGCACGTTTAATAGTACTGTGCACTTTACTGGAGCTGATCACTTCAAAAAGGTATACCAGAGTGGCACAACAACTTCACATTGGGAAAAAAATTTTGCGACACGCAACACATTTCATGCTTTCAGCAACCGCTTTGGTTTGGTTTCCTATAATTGTACTGAAGAAATGGTGTTATGTGTGCTTTGTTTCGGCTATTGTTCTAGTCATTTATGGTTTGCTTCTTATTCGAATGACAACAGTAGTTTTCATGCAATATAGATAAATTAGGTACAACGTAAACAAAAATGATCGGTGACCAAAGCAGCAAAATTGCTGCTAGCATTTGAAATGCCGCGATGTGTACATAGATCGTGCCTGCCACTAATTTTTGGCATGCTCGTGAGTAACACGTTGTCGGTGACATTTTTTTGCCCAGGTCATTGATTACTTTCTTTTTAGTTTGCAGCTGTGCGTCTTTATATGCCAGCCTGCATATACCCAACTAATGCTAGTGATATTGTGGGGGATGAAGGCGAATGCA
Organism: Rhipicephalus microplus; assembly: GCF_043290135.1. NCBI lineage: Eukaryota > Metazoa > Arthropoda > Arachnida > Ixodida > Ixodidae > Rhipicephalus > Rhipicephalus microplus. The sequence goes on along the minus strand of NC_134710.1, from coordinate 187,063,598 downwards.
TGTTAACTATTTTTTTTTCTAAATATATCTTGTCCTTAGCCAGTGCTTGGCTTTATCGCTGCCTTTTGCGTATACAAGTCTTCTTGGCTGCTTCATAATCGATTGTTTCCCGAGTTTTCGTGCTTACCTTGACACTAAACTGTATTGAAGTATATTTCGTTTTCCTGATTTGTATGAGTGGAAAGCATCTGTAGGACAATGCAAGACTGCTATTGACAATTCATCCTGGCACGTGAAGTCATGCAGAATGGCAATGTGAGCCGTCGAAGATAACAGACAGCATACCCGTGCTTGTGAAGTACACTACAAAATGTAAATGGCACAAATTTTATATGGGGCAAAAGAAAACGACAGACAAGTGCTGCTTTCAACTGAAAATTTTATTGCACATGAATCGTATATACATAGGAAAAATTTTGTCAGAAACGTAAAGGCGTCCCTGTGCTTATGTCTCCATTTAAAAAATTCACGTTTCCCTTCGTAATGTATAACTTGGTTGTACCCCCTTATAAAATATAGCTGGTTATCGGAGACCCCACTGCACATAATAGCGAAGTAGAGGATCAGAAAATGAGAATGTAGTACCTGGTTATGAGCGACTTCGTATAAGCAACAAGAACTACACCCATGTGCGTGTCTCTTGTAAAGGGGGTTCAACTGTGTAGTCCGAAACTTCTACTGTATCAGGTAAACTATCGCACTTGGAGGCAACGACGGCAGGTGCTCGATCGCTTACTCGGTCAATGTTCATCAAAGTCGTTTGGAGTTCCTCTCCCTCTGAAGGCCTGACCACACACACATGAACCCGTTGCAGCGCCTGACTTTTCTGACGCGACCCTGTGCCCTCTCTCCATGCGCGGCGGCGCGCTAACGCGTGCGGTCAGGCCTTCGGGAAAGCCGAGGCTTTAAGCCGCGTGCTCGACGAAAAGAAAAAAAGTCTGAGCATATCCACATAGTGAATTATGATTGGTGCGAAGCTTCGGGGTCTTTCAGCTCTGTTGTTGTTGTTGTTGTTGTTGTTGTTGTTGTTGTTGTTGTTGTTGTTGTTGTTGTTGTTGTTGTTCTCCTATTGTTAGTGGCGCATACCCACTCTGGGGTATTGGCCAAGAATCGAGTGGTTTCAAAATTTACTGTTCAGATTTGGAATAATGGAGGTTTAACAGAAAGATTGCCGATAGCTTAGGAAAGTGTGGTGCTTAATGTAATCCATACAAATATTTACATAAACGAATTTATTCTTAGAATAGAGCAATAATCTGATTTTATACGTATATAATTATGTGGACCTGTTAGGATAATGAAACTGGTTAATTAGTCAGCCTATTAGTTTCATCAATATAGTCCCGGACGGCCGCGCATACTGTCGCATTAGAGAAACCAGAAATGGAAGCTCCAAAAGACAAAATGACAGGCAGAGATAAGTCCATACCAATACCACGTAAAGGTATTTCTAATAGGGTTTTTCGTAATGTGTTAAACCACCTGCAGGTCAAAAAGAAATGGTCTATTGTTTCCAGTTCATCACAGAATGCACACAGTGGCAAAGGTGCCTGAGCAGACCTGTGTTTATAGAAATTTAGATTTGGTACCCGGCAACGCAGCCTTGTGATAGCTACTTCTTGTTTTCGAGTGCGGCAAAAGTCTCTTCGCCAGGTATATAATAAATGGCGATATTCTGTAGAGTTTGTTAGTGCTGAACCTTTAAAGACTTGCTTAAGCGTACGTCTGCGGAATGGAGCAGCAATCACATCACCGGATAATGGACAGAGCGGTAGTAGAATTGGTTCGCTGATTGACGACTTAGCTAAGGAATCGGCTATTTCATTTAGAAACAAACCTGTATGTCCAGGCACCTAAACTAATCGTACTTTTCTCAAATGCGCAGGTACTAGAGCACGGAACGCCTTTGTTACGTGATTATCAGCACCAACAGAAAGTGCCACACAGAGAGATAGGGAATCTGTTATTATGACATCTGATGTAATTGCTGTATCTAACTTGCGTAAGGCGAGGACCACTGCGAGAAACTCAGCCACAAAAACGGGTATGAAATCGGGTAGTCGAAGGGAATAAATCCAATTTAAAATCGGGCTGAAAATACCAACCCCTGACTTTTCGTCGTATTGGGATGCGTCTGTAGCAATAATAAAGTTCGTTGTAATATGATCTTGTAGTAAACCATCAAAAATATTATGTGGAAGTAATTTGGCATTATTAGAAAAAATGTCGTCGAATTGAATTTCCACCGGGGCTAAATTATCACGACTCGCCCCGCCGTGGTGGTCTAGTGGCTAAGGTACTCGGCTGCTGACCCGCAGGGCGCGGGTTCGCATCCCGGCTGCGGCGGCTGCATTTCCGATGGAGGCGGAAATGTTGTAGGCCCGTGTGCTCAGATTTGGGTGCTTGTTAAAGAACCCCAGGTGGTCTAAATTTCTGGAGCCCTCCACTACGGCGTCTCTCATAATCATATAGTGGTTTTGGGACGTTAAACCCCACATATCAATCAATTAAATTATCACGACTCGGCGTGATGTCGCATATGCGTACGTTTACAGGCTCCAGTAAATTTTGCACAAATATAATTTGTGGCGTGTGAAATCGCGGCCATCCAGCAGCAAAAAATGATTCCGGGGTGGGAATAAAGGCTGTTTCTGAATGTCGTAATGGTAATTCATAAATTCTTAAGAATGTCTGAACAGTCAGAAGGCAAATTCTACAAGAAAGCGGAGGGACCCTAGATTCGAGATACAACACATTGTTGGCAACTGTTTTGGGAAGGCCAAGGCATAAGCGCAAAGCTTCTTTTTCCAGAAGAATTAGAGGCCGCAACTTGTAAGCTGGAACTCCATAGAGAAGTACACAACCAAATTCCAAAATGGGACGAACGTACATGTGATATATCATTACCAATGTGTCTCTTCTCATACCTATGTAGTAGTTCTTAGCCTACGGAATATGCCAATGGCCCGCACACCTTTTCCGGCGATATATTCGATATGAGGTCGCCAGTTAAGCGATGTGTGATAAATTACTCCAAGGTATCCAACAGATTCCACCTGTGGTATATCCTCATGATGGTAAGACAGAGAGATGTTCACAGGGTATTGCAGCAGGAAAACAAGGAGGACATATTTACTCGGATTAAGTAAAAAACTGTTGCCATCGAGCCTGCTCTCCAATATATTAGGGTAAGTCTGCAGCCGTTCATATAAGGTCTGAATGTTATCTGACATTGCAAAAAATGCGATATCGTCTGCATAAACATAAGTCGTTATATCCTGTTTACGTGGAATGGTGCTCATTAGTAAATTCAATAGCACCGGGGAAAGCACCGAGCCTTGCGGTACTCCCCTCGTTTGGGTATGAGTAGATGATGAAAACCCATCTTTAAAACAATAAAATTTCCTGTCTGCAAGAAAATTGTGAACCCACGCTACTATGTATGATGGAAAATCAAGGTATTCTAATCGATCTATCAAAATACAGTGCTCCACGGTATCATATGCTTTCGCGATGTCTAAGGTAACTAAAGCTACATATTTTTTATGTAGCCGAGCTAATTGAAGCCGACTCTCTAAATCAACGTGGACATCCCAAATTGAACAACCAGCCCTGAACCCAATTTGACAGGGACTTAGAATTGACCTCATGGTAATAAGTTCATTAATTCGTATATTGATGATTCTCTCAACCAATTTCACCAACTTTTATGTCAGTGCGATCGGCCTTATGTTATCCAACGTGTATGCATCATTTTCAATTTTTAGCAAAAATGCAATTTTGGAAAGTTTCCATTCTGGAGGTATCCATGCGTTCCCTAACGAATAATTCACTAGTTCTAGTAAAAGATTAGGCGATTCCTGGAGTAAACATTTCAACATAGAGTTCGTAATCCCATCTGGTCCGGGAGCCGTCCTCTGTAAGTATAATACTGTCTGGCTTAATTCAGCTAAAGAAACTTCTGGAAAGTCATGCAAGTTTACCAGAACGGACTTAATAGCCAAAAAATTAGCAGTGAAGCGGTGTTCTAAACCGTGCGCTATATCTTCTAGAGAGGTGTTTATTTCTTTCGGCGTCAAGAGACATGACTGCAACGTTAAAGGTGCTGGCAGTACTTTTCTTGTCCGAAGATGAGCGAACAAAGCACGTTTATTTTTAGATTTAGAAAGATAATCAAAATGTCTACTGTCGTATTCTTCTTTCGTGTGGTTCACTGTATGCTTAAATACGCCAGCAAAGAATTGATAGTCCTTCCAGTTTGTTGGGCTCTGATTAAGAAGTTTTTTTTCCAAGCGGCTTTTCGTCTTCTATAATCGCACGTACACTCATCATTCCACCAACGAGAGGAGGATCGTTTATTGGATGGAATAAAAAATTCGGAATTTTTTCTAGATCCCTCCAGCATTGAACCAATGGTAGATGCAATCTCCGTAGTACTGACATTTCCAAGCTTGGAAATGGCAGAACGGAGGCAGGTATGAAATTTGCTATGGTTGATGTATGTGCGTTTTGGCTGATCTAAAGTTATTGTTGGACAAGTAATGTCAAAAACTACAGAAAGATGGTCGCTGTTAGTTGCCGAATCCAGAACAGCCCATGACAAAACCTTGATGGCATTGCAGCAAAACGTTAAATCCAATACTGAGCTAGTTTGACCTCGGACAAATGTTACATGACCTTAATTCAGACAGGAGAGGTTGTGATCAATAGTTTATTCCCACAGTCGCCTTCCACAAGAATCTGTCCTTATACCCCAAGACAAATGATGTGAATTAAAGTCTCCTGTGAGTACAATTTCGTTTCTACATGCTACCAAAACGCCGTCAAGATAACGCGTACTTTGCACACCGGAGGGGAAGTTACAATTTACAATTGAAAAGGGGTGGTATCCGGGGAGACACAAGTCTAATGCTAATATTTCACAGTCCAAGTCTAACGTTCTGAAAGAAATTTTCGCCCTATGGCATAATTTACTTGATACAAGGATCATTAAACCACCACCACGTGATGGGTGATCTAATCGAAAAGAACAAAAACCTGCAAGATGGAAATTTTTATCTGGTGTGAGCCAAGTTTCTTGGAGAATCACAATATCAAGATTAAAATTATTGCAAAAGTAATGTAAGTCGGTTGAGGCTGAAAATATAGAACGGCAGTTCCACTGTAGTACCCTCAACTGACCTACGGTGTTGAGCGCACCGCAGAGGCGCATGTCGCGCCCTTGTTAGCATCTTCACGCGAAATAGCTGATTCATTCTGTTTAGATTTGGACATGAGATCGGTGAAGATAGGGGATCTGATACGTTTATTAGTTCGCATATCGAGTTCCATATCTGTAGCAGTACTTGTGCTCGGCTGAGGCGAATGTCGGTTTAACTGCCCTTGTGCTTTCTTTTTTGTTTTCGTTGCTTTTTCTTTGTCGTACTTGACACTGCGGTCAGTCTCAGATGGTTGCAGCTATTTTTTTGTCGTAAAACACTGCCTCAAAAATTTTTCTGCATTTACGCTGCATGCTTTGTGTGCGCGATCCGTCTGTATTCCATCCTATCAAACTAAACTACACACGTCCACGCCCTCTAGTTATCACTTCGCATACTGCATGCTTCTTACCGGACCAGAGTAGGGTGGCTAGCGCGTAGGTCCGCCATCTTGCCTGGTTAGCATAGATATGCGGTGAAGACGCGCTGTTTTTGCAAGCGACTTGCTTAATGTAACTCTGCGACACAATTCGAGCATATATTTTTCATCGGTTCTTTTGGTGCTGTGGAATGCGCTGATATCAATGCCCAAGTGGCACCGCCGAAATCGACGCTGTTATAATTGGAATTCACGGGACAAACTACCTTGATTTCATGCTACAGTGAACCACATTCCCCATTTTTGTTACGGAAAGTGACGTTATGTCATGTGACGTGACGACAAAGACCGTTCGCTTTTGAGTGGCTTGAGACTAAAAGTAGCGTGTATTCATATATGGTGGCAGCTAGGTCATACGAGTGCATGCTAAAAGCAGCGAAACCCTCTTTACGCTTTTTCAGAAAGAAATCATTCCAGAGTCTAAATAAACTATTTTCAGAAGGAACATGTTACTTAGTCTGTGAACGAGGGTATGGTACGCAAACAACTTAAGATGGAAAGACATGCTGCGTTTTTAGCGAGCCAAAAATGCGACATGCGGTAGACGCCGGCGTTGACGTCGAACGCATCTTGCATGCAAGCCGAGAAATGACCCCGCCCAAAGCATATGTGTGTATCTTACATAGTATGACCATGGGAGTCATATATGGTGGGAGAGACACCCCACCCAAAGCATATGTGTGTATCTTGCATAGTATGACCATGGGAGTCATATATGGTGGGAATGTCACCCCGCCCAAAGCATATGTGTGTATCTTACATAGTATGACCATGGGAGTCATATATGGTGGGAGCATCTGCTACCCGACGCACATGATTCGTAGTAACCATGCGAACGACGCCGTTTAAAAGAGCGGTAGCGACGTATTGTATGAAATCCATCATAAGGGAAGCTTTACGGTACGTCTTTATGAGACGCGTGCTGTGATTGCAAGTGGTCTAAATGCGAAAGAAAACGCTCCTCTTCGTTGTCTGCTCGAGTTTTGAACTTTGAGGACTCATAATTTAATTAAGCGTACACTAATTTTTATTATTCTTGTTGCATTTGTCGCGGTAATCATCGCTACACGCTTTCCGATGCTAAATAAAGCTGTCTTAAGGGGCCACTCACCAGGTTTGACAATTTCGAGCTGACTAGTGCAATGCGTCGACGAGGTGTTCATGATCACGTCTGCCAAAATTCGCAACGCTATGGGCCGCGGAAATGAATCAAATTTCAAGAATGCTGCCCCCCTCCCTCCTGCCGGCGCGCCTAGAGAATGAGGGCATGAAGTGCGCGTATGAATGGCCCTACGTACACGGCTATGCAGTGACGTTGGTCCTCTACGTGGACGACTCTGCTCTGACGTTGCAAACAGTGGCACGTGGCATGGCGAAAATTATTTGACACGGCATGCGTAGTTTACGTGATTTGTTGCTTGAAGAGAATAATAAAGCTGTAGATGAATAATGAGCCACAATAAGGGAATGTGAGCGTCTTTTTTCCATTTTTCCCCCGTGAATTGCAACGAGATATGGGGCTAATGTGTCGACGTTTCGCATGCGTTCGTGTACTCGTGGTCAGCTCATCGAGTACAAGATCGCCGTGGAACGCTCCTACGCTTTCGCGCACTCATTGTGCTCATCTATTCTACTGCGTCTAAGCCAGCGTATCCAAACCATCCCGTAGAAACACGCAGAAGACCACAAAATAACCCTGGTCAACAAAGCAACGCCGCTCGCGTGCTCGGGGGTTAAACTTGTTTGGGCACTTCATGCGCATGTGACCTCTTGGTCCGATGTCTGAGAGGATGGGGAAGAGATTTGGCTTGCGAAAACTACGTGGAGGAGCGGCAGGGGTTTCGAGCTCGTGTCCTCTCATCCTCGTTTCGCGCCGCTTCAAAAAACCCGTTTTCTCCGCTCGTTATGAGCTGATTCAAAAAGTTTTTGTGGCAAAATGTTCCTTATTTGACACCCAACAACTTCCACTGTCTAACTAAAATTTGGTATGGGGCCTGGTGAGTGGCCCTTTAAAGGTTTAGGAGGGCCCCTTTAAGCCTGTCGCCAGTGGACGTGCCTTGTGTCAACGACCGGCGAAATAACAAGAAACACCAGCTTTCCCTCATCCTGTGTTCAACGCGCTCACCCCCACGCTTTCCTTACCCACATCTTCCTCGAATGCCCGGCCGACCCTCCTTACGCGACATTACATTCCAGCACCGTTGCAGCTGGTGACTGCAGCGCCAGGGCGAGTCATGGTGCGAACTAATTGGAGTGGCCGCGCCCTAGGTGCTTTTCTGCCGACCGCGCGCTACCTAGGCAACCAAATCGCGCGAAGATCCCTAAGCGCTTTAAGTGCCAATCACTGGTACGCGTATGCACGCGCCTACGCGTCAAAAGCGTCTAGTCGCGCCTGTGGAGGAAAGGGGCGTGCAACCACTGGCACGTGTCAACCGCATTGACGCCCACGCTATAGTGTTCTAGAATAATCGATAGTGAGCCCACTCTACGGGGAGAGGGTACGTTGCCGTGGCGCAAAAAATGTCAACGAGTTTTCGTTTTCTTGAGTGCCCGCATGGCGGCGCTACCATCGTCAGCAATGGGAGTTTTCACCTTTTCACTCCGCTTCTGTGTTGGCTGTGTGTCGTCGTCGCTGCAGGTTTACGGCCGAGCAGTGCTTTGTCAATACGTTACATTTTTCAGTTCTTATAGTTGTGAATAATGTAGATTGGTAGTGAACACCTCGCGGTCATCGAATCTTAGTGCGGAATGGCACCACGTCGCCAGAACCATTGTTATGCGCCTGGATGCCAGACGGGCTACGTTCACGTGAAAGGTGCTCCAAAACCGTCACTGTTCGTCGTCCCCAGGGATGAGAGACTCAAAAGACTGTGGGAGAATAATTTACACCGTGCGGACAAGCCACTCGAAGACACAAGTGCGGTTTGTGAACTCCACTTCGAGCCTCAGTACGCAATTCGCGATTATGTACACACCATCGGCGGTAAAGAAGTGCGGATCCCACGCGGGAGGCCTATGTTGAGCAGTGACGCTGTTCCCACTATTTTGCCAAATTTGCCATCCTATCTCACGAAAAAAGCAGTGAAAGAAAGGCCGCCTCGAAAAAGGAAGTCTGATAGTCATGCTTCGCCAGTGAAGCGCCGGCTGTGCACGAGTGGCAACTCGACGGTGTTGCACACAAACGCCGTAAATACTCCGGATCCAGACGCTGCAGCATCGAGGCCAGAAGACGAACAGCTGGCCATCGATGTAGAAGTTTCTTCTTCAGAAAATCCGCAGGAAGACCGCAAGTCTATGTCGTTATTTAGCTGTCTTGAGGTACCATCGCCGCACTGGACTAAGTACATCTTTCCAGATCACAAAGGCATTGTGTACTGCACGTCCGTGTTGACACCAAAGAATAAAGTACGATCGGAAAAAGTGGTCATGTTTTTTGAGTCACGCATTGCGAGCTACTGCAAAGTGTTCATCAGAGGTACCCTGTTGAAAGAAGGCACCGTGGAAACAGAGGCAGCAGCAGAAGAAGCGCTGAAAACAAGTGATCGTATGTGCATTCGCTTTGGAGCAATATCTCACGAAGACTATGAAGAACGATTTTTTACGAAGAAGCTATAGGACCATGTGGTTACATGCAACGAAATGTACTTCAGCATTAAGTGTCTTGGCCAGGTTGATAAAAAAGGTATTTATGATGTGCATTTTTACTAGTATGACCGCTATAACTCTTGTCGCTACGAAAGATTTCTTGCCAGTTATTGCAACCTAATTCACTGCACCTTTCTTTCAGGTGCACAATGTGTGTCTTGTCGCTATTTGAAACGAGCACTGCAAATCCGACGAGCCCAGGTGAAGCGAACAGCAACAAGGAATTGCCAATATGCAGCGCTGAAGTTGCGTGTTGTGGCCAGAAGAAACACTAGATTGTTTTCTCGCTTGAAAAGTGTGAAAAAGAAGCTGGAACAAATGCAAATTAGGAATGCTGCTATAAAAACAGAAACTTTAGAAGCACAGATTGCAAGGCTTCCACCAAGACAGCAGGAAGCTGTACGACAGTGCTTTGCAGCTTCAAGAGTAAAATCCAATGGGTTGCGCTATACGAAAAGCTGGGTTTTAGATTGTTTAATCATGAAGATGAAGAGCCCTCGCCTGTATGAACACCGTCGTCGCAATAACATCCTAGCCCTTCCATGTAAATCAACCCTGAAGCGCTATCTACATGCATACCGCACTGTGTTTGGCTTTAGTGAGAGAGTTCTAAAGCAGCTAAAGGAAAATACAGTGGAGCTTGATGTTTGGAAGAAACACGGTGGATTGGTCATCGACGAACTGAAACTGTCAGAACATTTTTCAGTGAAGAAGTCGGGTGCGATTGAGGGTTTTGTGGATTTAGGTCCATTTGCAACTTCCAAGGACAAAGGTGTACCATGTGACCACGGTATGGTTATCCTTTTCGTCCCATTTCAAGGCAAATGGAGTCAAGTTATTGGTTACTTTGCTACACATGGAAACATGAAAGGTGACACACTCGCCAAAGTTGTCATTGAAGCAACCATACTAGCTGAATAGAGTAGGCTCTTTGTGGATTTTATTACTTGCGATGGTGCAAGTTGGAATAGAAATATGTGGAAAGTACTTGGGATCCAAGCGACAGCTGACTCTACTACCTCGAAAATTGAACACCCCAGTGATGCATCACGGCACCTATATTTTATATCTGACTTCCCACATCTCATCAAATGCCTACGGAACTCGCTGCTGAAGTCTGGATTCAACACCCCTGCAGGTCATGTAAGTCTGATGTTGTTTTACGCATATCACACATTGGATTTCATATATGCTTACATTATCTCCAAGCTTAACCAGGTGCATTTCAATATGGTCCACTTAATTTCATTGCAGGTTGATATGCAACATGTAAGGGAAGCTCACAAAATAGACTCCTCCAACGTGACCTTTAAAGTGATGCCGGGCATAACACGGTGTCACCTGGATCCTAATGGATTTGAGAAGATGAGGGTCAGCAATGCCTTCCAGCTTTTTGGGACAAAAGTCCTCCAAGCTTTCCACCTATACAAAGACAAGTTGGAAGCAACACTTGGAAGGATGGATGTAACGCAAGAGTTCTTCAGGTGAGTCGTCTCTTGTCATATGCTGGTTAAAATTAGGTAGTGAAATATCTGATATAACCAACTTGTAAATGAAAATTATATGTTAATAGAATGCATCATTAGCACCGACATTTGGCCGAGTTGGTTTTGGTTCATAGTTATGAACGGCGCAAAACACACGAGACACAAAATGACGTCCTTGTGTTTTTCGTCATTTTGTGTCTCGTGTGTTTTGCGCCGTTCATAACTATGAAGAATGCATCATGCAATGTAAACTACAGAATTATGAAAACAGCTGTTTTGCATATTTCAGCAAAATCCACCAGCTCATAAGAGTGATGACATCGCGGTTCCCCGCTGAAGCCCTCAGACCGTGTTCATCAGGAACAGCAGTGCTGCAGGATTTTCTGTCCTACCTCAAAGCATGGGAGCAGCATACGAAAGGTGGAGGAGACTTTCTGAGCAATTCCACTGCTGCTGGCTTACGTGTGACCATTTCGAGTACACTAGAGTTGCTTGACTATCTCACTGAAAATGTTGGCTTTAAATACCTAATGACTGCAAAAATTAGCCAGGATCCTTTGGAAAACCTTTTCGGTATTATCAGGCAATCTTCTGGCAGTAATGATCATCCAACACCAACTCAGTTTTTGATTACAGTAAACTGCATGTCATTCTATGGTTTAGTTAAATGTGTCAGTCAAGGAAACTGCGAAGAGGGCATTAGGTTCCCTTTTGGAAGTTAGTAGCCTACGAGACACATCGCAAAATGCAGCAGGCATGGATTTGGCACCGAGCTCTTCTCCGAATGCGCAGGCGTTGGTTATACCTTCCCAGGACCACAGCCAGCATGTTGCGAGGAGTGACTCGAGAATTATATTTTACATTGCTGGCTACGTGGCACGAAAGTGCATTTTGAAAAGCAATTGTAAAGATTGTTTGATACTACTTTCCGCGCCTGCCCCAGACGAAAGCTTTCAGCTTGCAAGGTTGACACTATTTCGTGACAACGGTGGACTCCTCTACCCAAGTGCTTGCCTATTTCGGTTCATAAAGAAGCTTGAAGACTTGTTCACGGGCTGCTTTTTTTGTGAACAACTCCGTGCAGACAGCATTTTAGATGTGCTGACCATTGTGAAAGCAAGGCTTCGGCAAGAGGTTGGGTGCCCAAGCCATGTCTCAATGCTCTCTCAAAAAATAATACAATTCTATGTTGTTACACGACTTCATTTTTACATTAAGGGGCTAAATACAGACAGAGCAGGCAAACGCCAAAAAGCAAAGCATTTAAAGACAAGCCGCTGCTGTTAAATATTTTTTCCTTGCCTTAGAAGATTTTTAAAAATTTAATATTGTTCCTATGTGGATTTTACAAGTGTAGGTTAAAGTTGATGTATGAATCCTTTCTGAATATTCTTTTTCTGTTTCACTGACCCAAATACAAAAGAATGCCAGATTTGAAAACAAGCAAAATAGTATGTTGCCACTCGCCACGCATACTGTAGCAATGAATCCTTGACTAAGTGGCAACTCTGCTTAATTCAATTGTGAATGGTGACTTTGGTTCTTGGCGTACCATTAACAGTGCTATTAATATGATCTACGAGAACATCTGTAGATCTCTATAAAAATGCATGTTATTTGAATGGAAATGTGTGTATTATTTGTAATTTTCAGTATTTCTTCTGATTCAGTGTCTTTACTTATTGTGTGAACAATATGTGTTGAGTGTTCATGTGTTTTTGTGAACTTGTTTATGCCAAGTGTGCTATTGAAAATATTTAGCATCTCTTTGTGATTATTTGTAGATGTGAATATTTTTCTAGCATCTATTGGGCTGTTTTAGGAGACATACTCTTTGTCGCACACGCTGATAAGTACATAATGGGGCAAGGCCCTCTTCAACCTATTTCAGCTTTTCCCATCTGCTTTCACTTTGAGAAAAAAAAATGAAAGTGATTGATATGCATAGCTTTTGTGGAGTACGGTCATTGTGCTGCCCCACCAAATAAACTTTTAACTTATTCCCGTGAACGATTGTTGTCTATATTTTTTTTCCACACCTTCATTACAAATTCACTTTTATTTCTTGGGCATGATTACGATAGGTCTTTCCTTCTGTGTACTACCACACATTTTCTTGCACTTTTCAGGAGAATATATCAGCTGAGAGTGCGTAAGGTGCTTAAGTTTGTAGTAATATTGTTTTATTTAGCGAGAGTACGACTTCACTAAAGTTACTATTGAGTACAAACGCTAGCATATTGGTGGAGAAATGTGAGCCGCTTATATGCCAATCTGCTACTTATTAAATTAGTGATCATGAAAACATTAGTCTCTTTTATCTAAGGCAATCGATGTCAGTGCACGTTAAAATTTCCGGAGTCCTCCACTACGGCGTGCTTCATAAGCAGAGAGTGGTATCATAAACCAATTATCTAAAGGCAATAAAACTGGCTGTTTACAGCGTATATTGCATCCCGCTGATGACGCGCTCATGTTCAGCGATACTTCATGCGCTAGAACGACGGCCAAAGCAAGAATATGCTCAGGCAAAAGAAGAAAAGCAACTAAAATGGCTATGAACAGGGGTTGCACAAGAGTAGTTTGTGCTTGAAGCGCTGGCAAACTAACCTTCGCGCTGCGTTGGCCGAGAGCAGCAACGCGTCGCTTCCATTGCAGGTGGTGGTGGCGCTATCTACCAGGTGAAACATAAAAAGCGTCAGTGCACGGCCTCCAGTCAGCCCACTTAGGGGCTTTAAGCCCACTACCACGGCCGCTGGATCAAAGCGCACAGGGTGCGGCCTGCTGCGTGCACCCGAAACAGCGGAAGAGGCCGAGTTCATTCGCCTGCCACTGCGGCGCCACCAGTCAAGGACAATGAAAAGCGGCGGAGTAGCGGTGCGCGCGCGAATTCCCGGGATGTTTTAACTCGCGACTCTTCGTGCTGCAAGCGAACACTTTGAATTTGATATCCTCTCAGTGCTTTGTTCCACCCTACTACGGGACCCATTCCCTTGTGACAAATGGTTTATCGCTACTAAGGGAGACGGAGTGGCCTCGACTAAGCCATCCCGCCCCTGCGACAGTCAGCTTTAAATTCATGCTTATGACAAGTTTGCCCCGTCCTCAGGCCCCAGGATTAATACACGTATTTCATATTATTTTACAAAAGGACTTGAAAGTACTTTCAGACCCCTTTTACGGCATTTAACTATAGCACAACGGTTTAGCTTCTCGTTAAAATCACTTTTGTATAAAGGCCATGATTTTATGTTTGCCTTTGTCCGCCGGCGCGACGGTGGATTACATAACCTTCAATTCATTCTAGAGTATTTCAGGAGCTATAATAACTCTAAATTAGCATCCGTCTGCATATTTCCCGTTCGAAGACTGTTGAATGTGAAATTGTCTTCTTTGCTGTGCATGTGGAAATAATGAAAAGGTCGGGTATTGTGCTTACAATGAAACGTGCGTTTATTAACTGGAGCTCTACAACCTCTAAAATATCAGTATATTTTCTAATACAGCAGAACAATTTTGCCTGCATTACAAGGTAAAAAAATGGAGGTGCCATGGTCCTCAAAGGCGCAGAACTTTTCTGGAGAGGGGCTTGTGTGCCAGCCCCTACAAGACGTTGCACAGTGGCACTCACATTCCCTGCCCAGTTAGCTAGGAGTGGTCGAAGCAGCTTTAAAAAAAACATCACAGATCTGGTTCGTGTGCTGAAGGCTGCCCGAACCACACCGTAGTTCAGGGCAGGTAACCAAATGTGGAAGGAGGGCTGAGTGAAGAAGTTTACACAGATTTCCACTTCTTCGAACTTCAGTGTCTTTCATCACTTCACTGACAAAGTCACATGCGAGTTTGCAAATTTTCACGATCTCCATGTTGGGATACCGAAGTTGTCCGTTATCGATTTCCTTCACTAAATCGTAGATGCTGCCACACAGTTTCGTCTCTTGTAGGAGAACCTTGCATGATTCACAGGGCAACTGCAAGTAATAAAGTCAAGCCATGTAAAATTTTCATCAAAAGTACTATGCAACAAGTATCTAGGCTCTTTTTATTACTTCGCTTAGCTAAAGAAAAATATTATCTAAATTTCGTAAGAGTGGGAATGAAACAACCTGCGGCAAAAAGAGTGGCATACACGCATATCTGGTGTCGACCCTTACAGTGGGGGCACACCTGCGGGGCGGGACCCGCATCGTGATTCGGGCCGGAACCCTGGCTCCGGACTGACTTGAGTTTTTCTTCACTCGAGGTCAGCCTGGAACCCTGCCCTTGGTTTTTAGTGGCTAAAGAGAGGGCAAAAGGAGAAAAATATGAGAAAGAGGGAGAACTACTGGTTCGCATATTATAGTTAACATTCGAAGAAGGCGAAAGTGAAGTGAACATTGTTTAAGGCTGGCTGGCGTGCTAGCGACGCGTTCGAAAGAATGCAGCAAGTAATGCAAAGCTTAAAAATAACCGTCCTTACCTTCTCCTCACATGCACGCGCGATGTATCCGGCCAGGTATACTAGGGGTGCTAGTTCGAGGTCATCCGGCACAGCAAGCCAAACATTTAATACTTCTAGCTCATAGGAAAGCCGCTTAGCACCGAGGACGACCGCAAGTGGCACGGCCGCGGGGTTGCCTTCTCGGGCTTTGAGTTTAGAGGTGCATTTGTTTCGGAGCTATGGGGAGCGTTTCCACTCTTAGCAGCTTGGAGGATTCCAACCTGGGGAAAAAAGTGCGTAGGTTACATGGGTGTGCTCTCCAACGGGCACCAAATATACCTTTAACAGCTTTTCGGCTGTGAAGACCGCGGTTATTGCATCAACTCTATCGTTGCCTCCGTTAAACTACGAAAGCAACTAAAGAGGGACTCCACGGGGTCGCTGTTCAAGGCACGGGTCCATACGTAGCGAAAGCTGGAAAAAAGTTTGTTTGATACCTAAGTCAATACACATATACGTAACTGGGATAAAAAATATGAAGGTGAAAAAAGAAAAACCTACTTGTTGTCTAATAGATGTTGAATCAATGCCACAGTTGACCTCGTCGTCATTATCGTTGCCTCGCATGTTTCTTTTGTCATTTTATTTTTTGTTTTGCCACCAGAAAGCTGAATCTCCTCGGTGTACGTGATGAAGTCTACTTCAAGCCACGAAAGACGGTCGTCGTCGATCAAGTAGAATGGTTCTTCCCTTTGACCGCGCGGCTTCAAAGCGCCAATATTGTGAAGGTCATACCACTTCGACACCATTTTCATGAAGGTGATGGTGGGCAAACAGTCCTGAAATTCTGTCGCATCAGGGTGGCATTGCGGGTTTTCTTGTAGGAACTCAAGCGTTGCTATTACGACTGGGGAGAAAACTTGCGTAGCCCTTGACACTTTCATCTTTTCTAAGTTGTTCGGTTCAACGTGTGACTGTGTTAGGAACCTCACTGGCTTTACGAGTAGCTGTGACTGAATGCTGAGTAGCTTCTTCAAGTACAGTCCACCTTGAATTAGATTATCTCCGTCCATCATCTCTCTTTCCACAAGATTATTTCTGAGGTTCTTGATGAGGTGATTCGGATCAAAAGACAAAAAAAGAGGATCACTTTGTCGCAATAGATGTGGCACTACATGCGCAAGCATTCCGTCCTCGGAAAGGCTCTTGAAGAGCGCAACATTTGACTGGTGATTGTCGGTAACAATCCTCGTTACACGGAAACCCACATCTTCGACTGCCTTCATGACATTCATTGTCATAGAACGAAGTTGCTCACTCCTGAGGCAGCGGGTAAAGTACCCAACTGTTATTACATAGGCAGTTGATAGCCCTCGCAGGACGAAGCACAACAACCTGTTCGCCACTTCAGGCGTTGCACATGATTGCTGCTCAGGACCCATGTCAACGAAACCGAAAACCTTATCAAGTTGGCGATCGTACATAACTTTCTGCTGTATCGCCATTTCATCGATGATTAGGGAGCAGAAGATTTCTTGTTCGACTTGTAGCGCTTGAAACTCTGCGCGGAGGCGTTCTGTTATGAGTGACGTGACGCCTGTTCAGTGGCCGATGTACTTCTGTAGTGTGGCACGACAAGGCAACTTGAACAGGCCTCTTGTTCTCACATACTCGTAACCTTTGTTGGAGCACGCTTTCCAGAGGACACACTCCCTCAGAATTGATTCAGTGTACGCTGGCTTCTTGGAAGCAAAATTCGACACTTGATTCTTGAAAAATTCGGCGGTTTTATGGCCTTCGTCTGCGGCTCTTAGTACACTCACAAAACAGGCGATTTCTTTGTTTCTTTCGAAAACTTGAAGCCGTTCACGAACCGTATCGTGCTGACTTTGGAGCGTCTGCAGTGACTTATTGAGGTGGGAAATTTTCCGCTGCAGGCGGTTCGTCGTTTTCTTCGCATCCTCTATCATCCGCTTAATGTCAAGGTCTGTTTGAGACATTTTATCTGTACATGAACTGGTTTGGCACATACTATCAGCAGGCAATGAACAGTCCCACGTTCCGTCCGAAGACCCGCTTGGTGCAACATGTTCTTGATCTCCGAAGAGATCAAGCTCGACATCTTCTTGCCTGCTTTCATCTGGGCCATTTCGTGCACTCTTTTTCGCGCAAGCTGATGAACCACCATCTGGTACTTCTCTTCGAGGCCACTTTCTTATCCTTGGAACCCTTGGCTTTTGCATATAGGACGGGTAATTGGGGAACACCGTCGGGATAGCAGTTGGCAGGAGCATTCGCAGTTTGGTGCCTTTCTTATAGTCATTTTCGGTGAAGTGAAGGGAACAAACCAAAGAGCGATCACTGGGTACCCACCTCGTTTCTTTTCCGCCAGATTCCTGCCGGGAGATGTTGGTGAGCCATGCTTGTTGTCGTTCAGCGCTCGATGTAAATTCATGGTAGCTAAAACCGGGATTTTTCTTTGCGTTCGACGCGCACAGTGGAACACAGCAGTTTTTTGGCATGCTAACTGGCCACTCTAACTACCTAGCTGGACTGTGAGGCAGATCGCATCAAGCTGAACACGACTATATTTGTTTGGAGCATGTAACCTCAATCCGCGGCGAGAAATTGGCGCGAAAATGCCGCGTTCGCCGTAGCGCGCCCGCGCGTCTCTTCGGTGTGTTTCCTACTACTAGCGCCCCCCCCCCCCCCCCCCCCGCGAAACTTGCGGCCGCAACTGTCAACAACGCTCGTCCTCCCTCGCCAATGCGCGGCGGCTCCACGCAGCAGGCCGCACCCTGTGCGCTTTGATGCAGCGGCCGTGCCACTACCCCTTTCTAGAACACTTTACCCACGCGTCCAAGGCCGATGCCCAATGTTGCTTGATCTTTTGGCTTAGACCTGTCCAAGTTAAAACACGTGAAAAAATTGATAGTGCTTCACCCACCACAGTTTAGGCTATTTTAGAAGTAATTGACATTCCAGTGCCCAAAGTAACAACAGCGGTATGCACCAAAAATCAACATCGGTGCGTGTGCCGCTCCCGCAAATGAACATTCGCGTCTAGGACACTGTACTTCTATCATAGGCGTGTGCAGGGTTCTCCTTAAGGGGGAGGGGGAAAAAGTTCGTCGTAGTGCCCCCTTCCCCTTCCTATTATGTCCATGTAGGGGCTGACTTAGTGCCCTCTCCCAATTATGTCAATATATGGAGTTAACATTGAGCCCCTCCTTTCTTCTGTGAATGAGGAGACGGCTGCCCTCTTAATCAGGTTTACAAACCACTGGGATTCTATACCTGCACTACCAAATTTATTAACATTATCGGGAAAATGCTGGTACCTTCAGTACATTTGCACTTCTTATTTTATAGCACTCAACTTAATAATCATGCCTGAAACTTTATGATCTGACAGATTTAAGTCGTACGACTACAAGTGGGGCCAGAGTAGCAGGCTTTTGGCTGATGTGTGTGTTAGAAATAACCTCTAATGCAACAAAGCCCACCTTGTTCTTATTGATGCAACAGGTATTAGTCATAAAATAAAAAGCAAATACTGCGTAGAATGCCTTTGGGCATTTTACATAGTCGAATTGTGCTCCAATGCAACTAAGTGTGCCTGAAATTTCATGATTTGACAGATATTCGTCATAATATTGGAACTGAATCCTGTATGGAAGACTTCTGAACGTTGTCTTTAGTCAAAGTATTCTCTAAAACGACAAACTGCACACAACTGCTCATGAAGTCGCAGATACCGGTCACAATATTGGAACTGAACCCTGTATGGAATACTTCTGGTTGTCTTTGCTCAAAGTATTCTCTAAAGCAACAAACCACACCAAACTGTTCATGAAGTCTCAGATATCGGTCACAATATTGGAACTTAACTCTGTATAAAAGACTTCTGGACGTTGTCTTTAGTCAAAGTATTCTCTAAAACGACAAACCACACCCAACTGTTCATGAAGTCACAGATATTGGTTATCATACTTGAACTAAAACCTGTATGGAAGACTTCTGGACGTTGTCTTTAGTCAAAGTATTCTCTAAAACGACAAATCGAACACAACTCTCATGAAGTGACAAATATCGTTCATAATATTGGAACTGAACCCTGTATGAAATACTTCTGGACATTGTCTTTAGTCAAAGTATTCTCCAAAGTGACAGACCACACCCAACTGTTCATGAAGTCACAGATATCGGTCATAATATTGGAACTGAACCCTGTATAAAATGCTTTTGAACGTTGTCTGCAGCTAAAATGTTCTCCAATGCAACAACCGACAGCCTACTCTGCTTATTTTTCCAGTGTGTGGTGTAATTACATTAATGCAGTGATGGAAGTGCTGCTCGGATTGCTCCAAACTGCTCCAAAAGAGAAATGCTGCTTTTAAAGTGCCATATTTGCTAGTAACTGCTCCAAACCTGCTCTGAAAGGATGCTGGCAAACTGAAGAAAAGTCGAACCATAGGACCATCATGTGAGCCTAAGCGAAACCAAAAGCAAGCTGTATACACTATCATCCTGGTATGCTACTCAGTGGCGTAAATCCAGAAAAATCTCAAGGAGCAACGCAATTCAGGCCATGGTAGTCAATTCATATTTTTATTAAGGGGGATATTTATATTTTTGTATATATATTTATATAAGATATAAATCATGCTTTCGAATAAAATTTAAAAAAAAACGAGCATAAGGTCCTAGCTCGAGCAATTGAATGGATCCATTCAGTTTCTTTTTTTACCTTTTTTCGATTTCCATAGTTCGCACAGCTGAGAGGCATGTAACACAGGTACGCAGTAAAAGATGAAAAGCCTTTTAAATAGTTTATTGTGCTATACTTAACTGTTCACTCAATTATATCACATTCTAAAGCTAAATCTCAAGTGGGACACTTGCAAGGGTTGTCCTCTCCACCCTGAACACCAGAAAAGTCCGAACTCTCTTGACCCTTGACCCCCCCCCCTCCCACTCATGATTTAAGCCAACTATACTGCTTGTATACTAGCCTAATACTAGAATATGGTATGTTTAATAATAAATATAAATATTATGAAATACTTAAGTGATGTTTTAGACTTAGGAGTCGTTGGGAACATGCATCTGCTCCGAAAACATCGATTGGAACGCTAAGCTATAGCATTGTTTTCTGCTCCGAACGCACTTAAGGCTGCTCGAAGCTCCATTTCTTCTGCTCCATAATCTGCTCCTCATAGCAAAATGTCGCTTCCATCACTGTTAATGCAAGTTTACCTATTGTTGTTCTTATATGGGTAGTACTAGTGCATGTATAATGCCCTTGTGTATCCCTTTCTGTTAGGTTTTCATTTTTACTGTTCGTGGTATCACAATAATAGTGAAGATGTATCTCTTCCATCAATGTTGCACAACTTGTATATAGCTTATTGTTCTGACTGTAAGAATCAAACAGGTAATTAAAGAAAAGAAAGCATAGAGGGAAGTTATATATATGAGAGGGCAGTGGCTAATTTGGTCTACACAGGTTCCCTTAACATCAATTGGTGTTAACCAACACACAGGCATCCTTGCATTTTGCCTCCATCGAAATTTAGTACCTGACACTGAGATTCTTGTCTCCCGGCTCAGTATATCATTCTAATCGCTGAGCCACCACAGCGCATGTTCTCAAGGTTAAACCACAGGCCCTTATACAGCCGCTAATTACAATTATTGTCCAGATCTCTTGTCCCATGAACTGGCGCTCTTTGGCCATCAAATGGCCCTTGCGCCACAAAGCGCCAAACATCATCATCAACGTTAAACCGCACTCTCGAAACGACAGTTGCAGAGCAAAGCCTTATTTTGCGCGTGCATTTAAGTTTTTATGCCAAGATCCACCAAGAATTGATGCACGTAATTTTTGTTGTACATTAAAAAACATGCACAGGAATCTCACACGTTTTCTATTTTTTTCTCTGAATTTCTTTAACTCGGGCGTGACCGGTGAATCCAAGCCTTTGACACCACAACTTTCCAGCTTGAAAGCCTGATGCACTAACCGCTGTGTGACTTCTCGTTGCAAGTTAGTGGCGGACACGCCTAGTAAACCTAAGTTTTTGCTTTTCTTTCTGGCTTTCATCTGCTATTGAAAAGTGCTGTTGATGTCCCTCATGTTTTCTTTTGACTTCATTGTCTGTTGCTTCATCTGGCTGTAACAAACAGAAATAATGTTCCCTATTTTCTCATTATTTCTCTTTGATTTCCTACATGCTTCATTTGGCAAATGGGCTCGTAACAAATAGGATTCACATCTCTTGCAGACAAAACAGGCTGAGTGCAGAGTGGGCGTTCAAGGACTCTTCTTTTAAAGAAGCAATGTTCTCACTCAGGGATGGGGGCACAATCAGATAAAGCGCCAGAGGCAGAGTGTCCGTCAACGGAAACAGCTGAAAAAAGAGTTGATGCAAGACATTGTAAGTACAGTATTTTCAGCTGATACTTCGATTCCCTTGAAATGCGTGCTTTTATGTCTTGGAATTTCACGTTTCCGCAGCATGCATTAGTAGCCTTTATAGTTGTCAAAATATGCTCTAAGATGAGCATATATATTTCGGGGGTAAAAGTAGCTTGTAAACAGTCAACTACTCATGAAAATTGCTAGAGCTATGTCATTTACTGCATGTGAAATTATTTGTTTTTAATTTGGCATATGACAGTGAGAATTCGTACCCCTAACACAAAGGCAAAAGTAAAGTAATTTGAGTGAACCCCTTTCGTTGCTAAGAAGGACCCATTGTAGAAATCTTCGAGAAGCAGTTAGCTAGCGACGGAAGCCATTGCCAGCTTGCTATCAACTGTGAGCAAAGGTGCTGCTCCACACGATAGCAGCTCAATCTTGGGGCGCATGTAC
This sequence comes from Rhipicephalus microplus, assembly GCF_043290135.1. Classification (NCBI taxonomy): domain Eukaryota; kingdom Metazoa; phylum Arthropoda; class Arachnida; order Ixodida; family Ixodidae; genus Rhipicephalus; species Rhipicephalus microplus. Next base: position 187,041,532 of record NC_134710.1, on the reverse strand, counting down.
ACTCCAACCTCGATATAACAAACCCGGGTATTATGAAATATTGTTTATAACGAAGTAAATGAAGAACAGTCTTACAATGGTTGTGGTGTTAAGAACACGTTTATAACGAATGGTTGGATATAACAAACTTATTTTCGTGATGGATGCAGCTTCTTGATGAGGTCTGAGTGTATGTAAAGGTGCATGATCAAAACAATTGCATGTATACATAATTGAGCCATTTTACCCTGGACACCCTCCGTGGTCTCCCCTCATTGCCACAGTGAAACTTGTGCATTGAAATCATGGCTAAGTATGCTTCATTAAGTTCAAATTTGAAATGTTTTTGATTTTTTGTTAAGGTGACATTATCTATTTAAAAATTGCGCAACATTCAAGCCTCATTAAACAAAATTGCATCATGCTTGAAAATAAGTTATTTATATTCTAAAATTTGTTATAAAGGTATATTTCTGACACTATATTCATTGCAAAACTGTTTTTATCTACTTTATTATAACCAATATTTTGTTATATCCGGCTTTGTTATATGGAGGTTTGAGTGTGTACTTAAAAGTATCGAGATGCTGAAACCATCTGCTATCCGATAGTGCTTCTAGTCTATACATTTCCCAGTCACGACCACAGTGGTTCGAGCATAAAATTAATTCAGAGGTTCGATTTTAACTAATACAGTCAACTCTCATTATTTCGAACTCGAAGGGACCTCTGAATTTTGTTTGCATTATCAACAAGTTCGAATAGTCAGAGGTTTTCAGATATATGACTGTGGGTGAGGTGACATTGCACATTATGATTAGGCATTGATTTTATCAGATCTAAAAATTTTTAAAGCGATTTTGTAAAACTTAGCTGCAATGAACAGAAAGCAGATGTGTAAAGTCTACAAGTTTATTGGCTATTCACTATCGATCAGACCTTTTAAAGAAATTGTGAATTACTAACTGCTTCTTTGCTATATGCGCCTCCAGCTCGAAGCGCTTTATACCAGTTGAGAAGCATCACGATTTGCCATGCATGTGCTTCGTTTTAAACATTTGTTTACAAGCAACTCAGGTCTTGAAGGTCTGAGGCGCTTATTTTTTTGTTTTTAGACTGCTAGGATTATAAAAGCGCTTAAATTTTTTAATAGTAGTGGGAAAGCAGCTGACATTTTTTTGGTATGGAACTGCAAAAAGAATGAATCAACCGAACAATGGAGTTTGAATTAGGAGGCTTTTAAATACATTGAAAGAATACAGGGCCAATCAAAAAAATGGACTTTTGTTTTATTTAATCGTAAATATGAATTATCAGAGTTTAAATCATCGCGAGTTTACTGCATTCGGCTGCTGATCCAGAGGTCACGGGTTTGATCCCGATTACGATGGTCGCGTTTTGATGGAGGTGAAATGTTCGTGGCCGGTGTTCTATGCGATGTCAGTGCACGTTAAAAAACACCAGATGGTCGAAATTTCTAGAGCCTTCCTCTACGGCGTCTCTCGTAATGAAATGGTGGGTTTGAGACGTAAAATCCCAGATATGATTTCACATAATGGGCCTAGGAATGTGCAAATAGTTAGCTTTAAGTTTGAAGCGAAGAGCGATTTGGCCAAATAGTTACGAATCTAATATTTCTTATAAAGAAAAAATGAGCGTAGTTGTCATGACCCCAACTAATCTGTACAATATATAGATATACTTTACAATTGTAACAAGGCATGTGTGGGTGTTGTTCTTCCAAGTTAAAATTTCTTTTTATAGTTTCTCACGTAACTTGCATTGTGCAAATAATTCTTCAGTCGTCACTGGTAGCAAAAAGGGTGCTGCTTTTGAGTGGCTTATCGAAAGAACCCTCATGACCAGTTCTCCTTGCAATAACTGTGAGCACTACGTTGATCTGTTGAAACATTTTGGTTCAGGGCATTTTGTGTAGGCTTAGGTTGTGCTCTTTTAGTTTTGCTGTAATTTAGAATACTGAATGACTGACCCATGCGACCGCGTGTTTTTGAAAGTGGTAGATTGATATGTGGTGCTGCGGGGGCTACATTTTCGTTGGAGGCAAAAATGCTGTAGGCCCGTGTGCTCGTATTCGGGTGCACGTTAAAGAACCCCAGGTGGTCAAAATTTCCAGAGCCTTTCACTGCGGCGTCTCTCATAATTTGGTGTTTTGAGACTTTAAACCCCACATATAAATTGATTGATATGTGGGGTTTAACGTCTCAAAACCACCATATGATTATGAGAGATGCCGCAGTGGATGGCTCCGGAAATTTCGACCACCTGTGGTTCTTTAACGCGCACCCAAATCTGAGCACACAGGCCAACAGCATTTTCGCCTCCATCGAAAATGCAGCTGCTGAGTACTTTAGCAACTAGACCACTGCGGTGGGGCTTTTTGGAAAGGTAGCGCACTGAAATTGAGTGTGACACTACCGCCCATTGGTGCAGCAATGCTGTTTCATTTTATATGAATCGGCTTCGCTTGTCTGTTACCGGAATAAGGGCAGGGAGGCAAGCCATACGTAGGTGCAAGCTAGGCCATAGACGTGATGCCCCAGTAACGGCTTTTTTTGTGGACAGACCTCTGCTGCACTTTTGCTAACATCATGCTGTACTTTTGCTAACATTTCAAAAGCCCGAAGCATGTCACTTTAAGCATTTCGTCCCAGGTGTAATCTCTGGGGAGAAATAAGAGGAGATTAGAATTTTGAAAGTGCATATCAACACGTGTTTTATTAAAGCGAAAGTGGTCATAAGATCAAGACAGCCGATTCTGGTGCCGTAGTTGACCGCCGCCACTGCTCTCTTTAACCACTGTTCTACGAAGTAAAAAAATGCGAATAAATGAAAAATGCCGAGGGCCAAATTGAGCTTGGGCACTCTAGGAGGCAGTTCAGCGCTCAACCACTAACCTATGCCTGTGCTTGACTCTGTTGCAAACTGACTCTATGCAGTTTTTTGTCGCTTAGGGAATCGCATGTGTAATAAAGTGTTTTAGTTTAGTAAAGTAACAAACGAACGTCCCCTAATGCGAAATACGTAACGTGTGGGTCGTTGAATGCTCCAACCTATTACAAAAGCCTTGGGCATAATTCTTCGTCGTTGTCGGTCACAGAATCGACAAAATGTACGTCATACAAGTTTGTAGCAGGTACCACGCTTTTCTGAAAATGAAGGTTAATGTCATATTGGAGGCGTCCCCACTACAAAAAAAAAAAATGAGGATTTATGGCGTAGTGGGTGTGATGCACGTCTACCTGTAATAGTTGCCACAAGACTGTCTAAAAAGAGGTTTAGGAACACCACAGCACAGCAATGGCTGTGCTGTGCCTTCCGTGCAGCCCTGGCGTTCTTTTTTTTTTTCTCGACAGATTTTCATATTGAAAAGTGGCTAAATGGTGGATTGTTCATGAAAGTTTCACTTCTGTACAAGCCACCCATTTCTGTTTTCCCATTTTGCAAGAGAAGCTGAGGGATTTATTGCTCTTGCTGCTCAGTGTTGCTGGAGTCAGGATTTCGGTGCTCTTAGAAATTGTTTCATGCCAAAGTTTACGATTGCTCACTGGTTACTGATCTGTGCTTACACAAACATGCAGATAATCCTAGGCAGCCTAGCCAGAGAGCTTGAGGGCAGAAATCTAAAGGCCATCGACGAAATTCGGAAGAAGCACGCAAATATACGTAAGTGTTTCATATATATGTTATTTATCAAAGTGATTCACAATTCATGACAAGAGCCATGAGTTGTGAATTAATGAATTGTGAAATAATTTTTTTCATGTCTTTAATTTACTTTTTGTCCAAGCCATCATTATTCCCCCCCTTCATTTTCCTATCTTATTCCCCTCATACCTTCCGCTCCTCTGTCTCAACTCACCTCCTGAAAGAGTGTACAGGCATTGCGTCTTTTTTGGGGGCAATTGTCAGCCATGCCACCCACGAAGTGCTATCAGAGTACGTGGTTTTCACCCAGCCGGACGGATATACGTAGCTCGTCACAGCATGTGGTGGCAAGAGAGCTAAGCCTTGTCGGCAAGGCCCATTGCATAATGAACATGCAATGTTGGTGAACGGAGGTATGAAAGATAGGTGGACGACAAACGAGTAATGTATAGGTCATAATGTGCCCCATGAAAGTGTTGTGAAAATTTAGTAGTGTGCATGTCCTTCAATGCTATAAGGCATAGGCATTAGCGAAAATAAACACATTCCCTTATTACTGCTTGCGCATTGATGGCTGCACAGTTCTCTTGTTTTCTTTCATTAATGCACATTCCTGTCTGGCCTAGGCATACGTGCTCATGCTTTTGGCCTACAAGAACTCCAGACTTTAATCTTTTTTTAAATATCTCCTGGCATAGTATTCTTTGTCTTAACACTTTTTCTTGCACGAAGTAGATGTCTGAAAGACCAGAGGTGATTGGCAGCAACACTGGCTTCTGCTCAGTAGTTCCGTTTTGAATTTCTAGGAGGTGGAAGCAGTAAGTTTGTCGCAGCATTACAACATCTTGAATGGACACTAAAGGCAACTATCAAGTCGATGTTTATTGTTGAAATAGCAGTTCAGAAACCTCTTAGTGTTACTTTTGTTCCAAGGAATGGCTTATTTCAAAACAAAATTACGTTTTAGTGGCCTGCATCGGGTTAGCGCACTCCAAATTACCAGACTCTAGAAGCGGACCGACTCATGTCACTGTTAATTGCCGTGGACAACGTTGCCAGACTTTACTGCATGGCCACCGACACTAGTAGAAGTAAAGCGAAAGCCATAGCCACAACAACGGCCATTGATTAATTTCCCGCCATTAGCTCCGAGATAGAAGACATGTTTTAGCTCAACTGAGCCCCGCTAGGTGGCACAACCTGTCCAGTTTTACTACGCGAAAGTTGAATTTTTGCACCGCTCGCGCCGTTAACCATGGTATCGTCCAGTGGTTCTTTTTTTCTTTAATCAAACAAATACAAACAAGCAGCATTTTATTGCGTCTCTTGATGCACGGCAGGTTCTTTATTTAGGGCAGCTCGATCGATTACTAGTGATTAATTGTAGGTAGTTCGTCTGATGTCATCTGGATAATTTTGAGAATGTCCTACGGCGGCGCATGCATTCTTGTGCGTTTACCTTAATTTCTCGGTAAGTAGGGCACTGTTGTTGATAAAATTGTCGTTTTAGATGTTTTAGTACATTGCGCTTTGACTTACGTAAGTTGTTATTTGACTTTAGTGTCCCTTTAATGGGCCCTTAAACCACCCAGCGGTCAAAATTTAGTTGAGGTGAAAAAGTTGTGTTCGAGTTTACAGTGAACACGTAGCTGTAAGAATTTTTCGAAACGGTGCCGTAATAGTGGAGCAACGTGTGCTAGATGATCGAAATGTGACGATTGCTTCTTTCCCTCTTTCTTACGCTACCCTCTTCCAAAATCGCTTGGCCCCTCCTTGCTGAGTCAGCTGAGTGCCCTTCCTCTCGTGTGGCATACATCACCGCTGACGCGCTGTTCGAGACAGCGTCTACTTCCGGTTGCCGCGATCGGCCACTCCGACGCTCTGGCTCGCCGTCAACTGTGTTGTGTCATCTGAGTGCTCTGATTGTTGACTAACCACTGTTGCTGTCGTGCCGGCCTGTGCCCCTACGCTAGCGACTTGGCGGTTGCGTTACAGGCCGCAAGTGTCGATTCGCAAGCGGCAACTCGACCAAGAATAGCAAGATGCGCGCGAACAGCTGTTTTCAGAGTGACCGGAAGTCGTCGGTTGTCGTTCGGCCAATCGCAAGCATCGAAAGCTGTGACGTCATCGAGTTTCATTGGTGATGTCACACATGTCAGTAGCGGGAGAGGAGAGGACTGGAAAGGAGGAGCTATTGTTTTTTTGAAATTGTGGTGCGCCTGTACCTGTAGCGCTGCGGCATGTGGCATTGTTGATCGTGACCGCATTCTGCACGCGGTGTTTGGGAAAATATTGGAGGTGGTTTAGCGGCCCTTTAATTGAGCACGCGCGACATCTTGTGCGAGGATTCATGTAAGGACATTGAAAAAACTTGCGTATGTTTTACATATGTAGTATATATATATATATATATTGTGAGCGCTGACTATGTACTTCATCTTCATCTGTATGACCAAATCATTGTAGTGATCCTCATCGTATTCACGCTCCAGCTCAACACTAAGAAGTGTCGGTTTGCCAGTCACAATCAAGGTATTAGGTCACGTCATCAGTAAACATGGCGTTGAGCCCGATCCCGACAAGGTTGCCGCGCTACTGCACTTTCCTACACCAACCACACAGAAAGACCTCCGCAGCTTCCTTGGCTTAGCGTCGTATTTCCGCCGCTTTGTACCTGGTTTCGCTACTATTGCGGCTCCTCTGCACAAACTTCTGACCACGAGCGCACCCTTTGTCTGGTCGGATGACTGCGAAGCCGCTTTTCACACCCTCAAGCGATGTCTTACATCACGGCCAGTACTTCGCCATTTCGACCCTGCAGCACCTACTGTGCTACACACTGACGCAAGTGGACTTGGCATCGGTGCTGTTCTTCTTCAGCGGAACCACGCTTCCGAAGAACAAGTCGTGGCCTACGCGAGCCGTACTCTGTCACCTGCTGAGCGAAACTACAGCATCACTGAGCAAGAATGTCTCGCCATCGTGTGGTCCATACAAAAGTTTCGTCTTTACTTATACGGCCGGCATTTCACAATAGTGACTGACCATCATGCTCTGTGTTGGTTATCGTCTCTCAAAAATTTGTCGGGACGCCTTGGCCGTTGGGTACTACGATTGCAAGAGTATGACTACAGCGTCACATATAGGTCGGGCCGAGAGCACCAAGATGCCGACGCTTTGTCCCGTTGCCCGCTCTCGCAAAGCGCCGAAGTGTCACCTTCCATCTGTTCGTCACCGCCCGCCAAAGTGACCAAACAGACGGCTGCTGCTTCGAAACAGTTAGTTGCCTCGGCGGACCTTCTTTCGTCCACAGATCTGGCCTCGCTCCAACATGCCGATACCTACTGCCGCACAATCATCGATCGGCTCACTGGCTTATCGCGTGCTCCAAACAGCCGCCTAAGACGACAACTTGCCCGTTTCAAGCTTCAAGAGGGAACATTATGTCGGCAAATTTACCATCCTCTCGGTAACCAATGGGTTCCCGTCATTCCTCGCTCACTTCGTCTGGAAGTTCTACAAGCGTTTCATGACTATGCGACAGCTGGCCAATTAGGGTTCCACAAGACTTATGACCACCTCAGGACTCGCTGCTTTTGGCCTGGCCTCTCCACTTCTGTCGCCAAGTACGTCGCTTCCTGCGCGTCATGCCAGCCCCGAAAACGTACCACGTCTCTTCCCGCGGGGCCATTGCAACCACTGCCGCGCCCGTCCACTCCCTTTGAATTTGTGGGCATAGACTTATACGGACCTCTTCCGCTTACACCAGCCGGTCACCGTTGGATTGTTACTGCCGTAGACCACCTTACTCGCTACGCGGAGACGGCAGCTCTTTCATCTGGTGCTACCTCTGAAGTAGCCGATTTTTTCCTTCGCGCCATTATTTTACGACATGGCGCACCGCGTGTGCTCCTTAGAGACCGTGGCAAGACACTTCTTTCACATGTCCTTGCTGAAGTCTTACAGGCCTCTAACACCATCCACAAGACCACATCAGCGTATCACCCAGAAACTAATGGTCTGACTGAGCGTTTTCACCGAACCTTGTCCGACATGATCTTTATGTACGTGCAACCAGATCACAAAAACTGGGACACAATACTTCCTTTTGTCACGTTCGCATATAACACTGCCATACAGCGTACAACGAATTTCAGCCCTTTTTTTCTCGTGTATGGCCGTGTACCGACTTTTGTTCTGGACACCACCTTTTTGTCCACATCTTCCAATCCATCTTCATCTCTCCCGGAAGAGTTCGCCGCTCGCGTCGCCCGCTGCCGTGAAATCGCCCGCGCCAACACTGCTACCATTCAGGACAAGAGAAAAATCGACCTTGATGCGAAGCGTCGAGTTGTTGTGTTCCGCCCAGGCGACGAAGTCCTTTTGTGGACACCTGTTCGTGTACCTGGGCTCTGCGAAAAAATTCCTTCACCGGTATCTCGGTCCACACACCGTCCTGGAACGAACATCTGAAGTCAACTATCGCGTTGCTCCTGTCAACGCGGCTTCTGATCGTCGTCGCCGCCACACCGAGATCGCCCACGTCTCTCGACTGAAACGATATATTCGGCGTCCCAACCCTTTCTAACTTGCTGCCCTCTTTCGCCAAGGGGGGAAAATAGTGTGAGCGCTGACTATGTACTTCATCTTCATCTGTATGACCAAACCATTGTAGTGATCATCATCGTATGTCACGCGGGCTGGCTCTCTGGCTCGTGCGTCTGGATTAAAAAAGGATAACCTGGTTGCTGCCGTACCGGACGTGGTCTCATAATATTGATATTTATATACTTGCATATGTAAATTTACTTATATAGATTTGCATATATTTTACAGGGAACGATTCTCTTGCCTTCTTTTACCTTAAATAGTGCGGCTGACCTCACTGTCATGTGCGTGTAAAGGGGGGGGGGGGGTGCGGATTCCCCTTCTGGTGACCCTAGAGGGGCGACCTCAAAGGTCAACCCTCAAGAAATACGTGTGGGATCTCTCTCTCTGACAGGAAAGCATACAAAAGTGTTTGGTTTATGAGGGTACAAAGACACTAATGGTTTAGCTTAGTCATGCAATTTTTTTCCTGCAGGGTTTGCAGAATAAGGTGTCTCCATTTCTAGTTCAGCAGGGTGAGTTACGTGTCCACCATCAAATAAGCATGCTTCCGGGTTTATCTCTTTTTGGCATGGAGAAGAAGGGCAACGCAGGGGGAATAAGCAAGAGCACACATGGGCCATAAGGGTCTTTTTGCCTTAGTCTAAATGCACAGGGTCGATTTCTCTTTTGTCTTTGCACACCTTAAAGGGCCCTTCACCAGTTTTGAGAATTTCAAGCAGGCAACTGGAATGCATGCACTGGGCTTTTGCGATCTCATCTGCCGAGATTAGCAATGCTATGCGCCCCGGAAAGAGGTGAAACGTCATGTTGAATTTCAGTGGCAGAGTCAGAGCAGCCGATGGCCACTGCCAGCAAGCACTTCACTCTGGTGTAGAGCAATGCCTCCAAATCCGCAATTGGAAGACAATCCACGCTGCCGAAACAAGTATGGGGAGCAAAGTCGACGCAGAAGTTTTTGAGTTGCCCAGCATACCTTGCGTGTAGTACAGTCGAGCTTGCTTATAACAAACCTGAGCGTGACGCGGCATCTGTTCGCTGTATCCCGAAGTTGGTTGTAAGTGAAACACGGCTTTAAAAGAAGTTGCGGGTGAAAACACAATTTTTTCACCCCCCAAAAAAGTCCACGATGCACATTTTTCGAAGAGCAGAAGCGATAAGAATGGTCTCGATTTTATTTAAAACAACAGCGTGCGCTTCCCCTAGGCTAATGTCATATATACAAGCGGCCCGAGGCTATTAATGTAGCCAGTTGCTACAAGCACGCTTGTGGGCATTGGCTCTAAAATTTCATTATTTTCGCCATTCGATTCCTCTAAATCACTCTTGCCGTGCACTTCAATCACTATGCCCTTATTTTCGCACAGTTCTGCTGTGTCTGCATCATTATCGGCCGAAATGAAATCATCAAAACAGATGTCCCACACAACCTCCCATGTCTGAGTTGACGACGTGCTACCACAAATTTCCACCTGACGTATTCCTGTGCGGAAACTTCAGGCTTGGCATCAGGTCCAATGTTGACGACGTGAGCCTTGTGAAAATAGTTTTGCACACACGTAGCCGTCACCGCCACCCACAAAGCCTTTACCATCTCCACAGCTGAATACAGGGACACCTGAAGTGGTAACGCGGCACCTATAAGTGTATAACACGTGGATTACACCCAAGCCAAGCAGTCACATTTCGGCATTTTGTTGAGGGGCATAAAAAAGCGTGGAAGGTCTCCTGTCCGCCATTCCGACTACACACGCACTCCAACAGCAAGCACGATGCACATGCGTGTCGTAGAAGCCAGCACGCGTGGAACCAGTGAACTGCTTTGGGCCCGTTTCTAGTCTGAAAACGAAACTTCTGAATTTGAGCCAGCATGGTTGGCGTTGCAGCGCAACGGGGGAAGGACTTGCGATAAAGAGAGAAAAAGAGAGGGTACTTGCAGAAGACATGCGAAGGAGTTGTGGTAGAGTGAAAAGAGAGGGCAATAAATACGGTGGGAAGGCGGCGGAAAGGTGACCTTGAAAACTGAAACACTCGGGAAGGAGCAGGTTGGGTAGCTTACTTGCAGGGTCCATGAAACGCGCAGCTCGCATGTAGGAAAACTTGGGAGAGTGGTCTGCGTGTGTAGAGGTCAAAGTATCACATTGTGGCACCGGCGGACTTGCGGGGCCCGGCCGACTTCGATTATTCGTGATCGGTTTCATGTAAAAGTTGATTTTAGGCTTACAAATGTGTGCAGAGGGCATGCTAAGCCGAGTGCGAAGTGATCGAGAACAGGTCGTAAACACGAAATGAATCGCAAATTGTGAAAGTCGGTGGGGTAGCACGAGGGCGGGCACTGGAATGATATGGCATTGATCGACAAGATGTAAATGAATGGGTACAATCGGTGGCTGACAATGTTGGCAAGGATCTGGTCGCACCAGGCTGGCGACACTAACGACAAAACCAACAATCAATAACTGAGGGGAAACTAGTTGGCCGGCCAGTCTTCAAAAGATTTGTGGCAGTGTCAAAATACAGGCCTCGTCTGGGATTTCGAGGTTTTTTGAGTAGCTGTTGGACAAAGGACGGAGGGGTTCGAACAAAAACGCTCAGGGAGAGTAACATCTAGAGGGATGCGGAGGCAGGGTCGGCGTTGAACAAGAAGAGTCTATAGGCACATCGCCGATGGCTTACTATTCGTTGAAAGTGGTTTCTCTGGAAGGTGCCAGAGTGCCGACTCCATTCGTTGTAAGTGCAATTTTGTGCCATTGAATTAATGTAGATTTTCACAGTCACGTGGGTATTGTTCATTTTCAGCGAAAGTTCATTTTAAGTGGCGTCATTATAAGTGGGCTCGACTGTGTTCCATTCCGCTAATTTTGCTGTTGCGTTCTGTTGAATTGCTGCTCGTACGCGGTTGTTCGCGGTTACTCTGCGACGAATTGATTTGCCCAGTCGGCCAACATTACTGCCAAAACATGCGACAGCGGCGTCACCCTCAAGCTAGCGAACGTATTAGGGGTCACACAGTGGTAAAGCACCCCGTATTCTTACTCTCAAGGGAGTAGGGCATGCAGAGTTCGGGTCTATTCTGCCGATTTCAGTGGAGCAACTCTTCCTGCTCCTCGAAGTCGCACCCACTCTGAATCCACTCAGACTCTCGTTGGAACTCTTGACTCCCGCCCTCACTCTGCCATTATAACACACTTGCCCCAAAAGGAGCTGAAAAGCTTGCTCACACTCCGCCATTGGAATTCAACATCAGACTGAACGCCGCTTAACCTTCATTTTACTGGCGCACCATCGCACATAGTGGAGGGGAAGTATAAAACAAGGAATGGTATTGCGTACGTCCGAATAGTACGTGACACTGCAAAAATTATTCGAGGTGACATGTGTAATTTGTGCAATCTGTTGCCTGAATAGAAGTATGAAGGTTGACAGAAATATTCAAACATAGAAACGAAATTTATGCCTGTTTTTTTTCACTTCATATCGAGTCGATACGAGACTAACTTGCTTCCATTTTTTAGGGGCGAAGCTCCTTAGGGCGTGGGCTGTGCGTCCCCTGTAGCCTGTATGTAGCCACCTCTAGTTTAGTTCTTGCAGTGTTCACTAGATGGCGGTACCGTCCCCTGTATGTAGCCACCTCTAGTTTAGTTCTTGCAGTGTTCACTAGATGGCGGTACCGTCTCCTGTATGTAGCCACCTCTCGTTTAGTTCTTGTAGTGTTTACTAGATGGTGGTACTTGTAGCTGATGATGAAAAGATGCAAGATGTTATAAACTAGAAAGCGGTACTTGTAGTTGATGAAAGACGCGAGATCTTATAAAATAGGAATGATGTCACATATGGCGCGTGTCATTGGTTGAAGGAAATCGTTCGATTTAGTGCGGCGACGTACGCTAGGGGGAGCGATGTAATAAAATCGAGTGGGCAAAATGTACAGAGGATTCATGGTTTACCAGGTTTACCTCCGGAGCTTCGCCCACTCATCATCATTCACTTCGTGGATATGGCGGAATTTTTTTGCGTTGGTGTTCTCGCCGATCTCACATCGTGCTGTTGCCAGAATTCACAACGCTTGGCGTGTTTTTGGTGCATCATCGCTTAGAGCAGTTCGAGTGGAGCCAGTCTCTCCAAACGTGTGGACATAGAGGGATCTAACTCAAGGAAGATGCAGTACAATACAGATAACGTCTAAATGGCACATCAACAGTTTCGTGCATGACCTGGCATGGGCATGTCATGCGAATGTACCCTTGGGTGCGCATGACGTGCTGATGCGTCTGCATCAAGTGATCTTTCGTCTCAGAGTTCCTTCGATACCAGAGAGGGCAGGGAAGGAATTTGGGGCCCGCTGCAGTGGTCTAGTGGCTAAGGTAACGACACGGCTGCTGACCCGCAGGTCGCGGGATTGAATCCTGGCTGCGGCGGCTGCATTCTCAATGAAGGTGAAAATGCTGTAGGCCCGTGCGCTCGGATTTGGTTGCACGTTAAAGAACCCCAGGAGGTTGAAATTTTCGGAGACCTCCAATACCGCGTCTCTCATAATCATATGGTGGTTATGAAACGTTAAACCCCACATATCAATATCAAATCGGGTAAGGAATTTGGCTTGCGAAGTCTATACTGGGCAAGTGACAAGGATTTTAAGCTCACCACCTCGCATCACAATTTTGCGGCTTGTTATGAACCAATTAAAAATTTTATGGTACGAAGCTTTTCATCAGGCACGGGATGATTTCCAGTGTCTAGGTAAAATTTCTCATGTGACCTGGTAAAGCACCGTTTATGAACTAAATAACAAACAAAACAAAGACCACGTGGAAATCGTTTTTTTAATCTACACTTTACTTTCTCCTAATGACACTCCACGGTTTAGCATTCGTTCTTCATCGTCCTGCGGCTACACAAAAGCACCTCCTGTTCCCTACGCATGTGGCCACACGCTGGGAAGAGGCCGAGCAGGCGTCGCAGCGTGGATGAATACATATGTAGAGGCTAGTGGGCCTTCCTATTCTCTAAGAGGCCTTGTAGCCATGACAGTGTAAAAGGAACTTATGAGATGGAGCACGTAGGTTGCACCTCATAGAGTTCCGAAAGCTTCATTTTGTTCGGTAACATGAATACCGGTCTCCAACTGTACTTGAAAGCATAGTTTGAGGTTAAATAGTGTTCATATAGGCACCGATCTTGAAAATGGGCATTTCTGGGCACTTATGAAAATTTATATGAGTGTTTAGGCATGAACGTCAAAAATAGGCATTTATGGGTACTATGAAAGCTCTTCCTACCCTCTAATTCATGCTCATATATAAAAGTGGTTTTAGTTACAAGTCTTGTTTCGCACATTTGCGGCATTGTTTATACTCTCGAACCTCATTATAACAAGGTCGCATCTGCTAGAAATATACGTCGTTATATCCAAAAATTTGTTATAAATAAGGATTCATAACACTGTTTGACAAAATCATTGTTCACTTGCATCGTTATAACCGATACACAGTTATATCAGAATTCCTCATGTCGATGTTTGAGTGTGGTGCTTATTCTGTATTGCAGTGTATACATTTAGCGCGTTTATGGATTTACAGTACTTATTCTGTACACAGCACTACTCTATCTGGTGTGAAGGGCACAAACAACGTATGCTTTTTTTCCCCACGAGAATTACCACGAGCATCCACCGCAGTGGTCTAGTTGATAAGGTATTCAGCTGCTTACCCGCAGGTCACGGCATCGAATCCCGGCCGTGGCGGCCGCATTTTCGATGGAGATGAAAATGCTTGAGGCTTATGTGCTCATATTTGGGTGCACAATAAAGAAAGTGTAGGGAACTATGCGAACGGTGGCGAAGCAGCATGAAACGGCAAGCCACAGCGTTGGTGCACGCGCGCGTCCCGAGTTTGCGTTTGTTTTGTATTTTCGGCCTGTTGGCGTTCGTCATTCTTCTGGCGTTCCTCGGCCTTCCAGTAAGTCTGTACGTAAATAAACTGCGTGATATCTGGTGGAGGTGTGTGGACTCCAGTACAAACCTGGAACTTCGCTCCCGTACGCTTCCCCCTCTACGTGACACGAACATGGCCACCGAGACGCCTCTCCAGGTGGGACCTTCGACCGTCCATGTCACTTGCGGTGCCGTGTATCCTCAACGAGACCCTCCTATCTTCACGGGCTCCACTGAGTCAGACGTCGAAGATTGGTTGGCGAGGTACGACAAAGTCGGCGCAAGTAACAAATGGGACAACCCAAGTAGGCTGGGCTACGTCACATTCTACCTTGCGGACACCGCGCAACTGTGGTTTAATAACCACGCAGCTGACATTACTACGTGGTCTGCATTCAAGACGGCTATGACGGACGTCTTTGGACGACCTGCGGCACGCAAGCTTCAAGCCGAGCACCATTTACGTCACCGTGCGCAGCAACCAGGCGAGACCTACACGGGCTACATTGAAGATGTGTTGCATCTATGCAACCGCATCAACTCTACGATGCCTGAGGAAGGAAAAATCAGGCACATATTGAAAGGCATTGACGACGGCGCCTTTCAGATGTTGCTCGCGAGAATTCCCCCCACAATTGCTGTCCTCGTTTCTCTCTGTCAAAGCTTCGATGAATTGCGTAGGCAGCGCGCAATTGCTCGTCAAGCCCTCACGACGCCAGACACGCTCGCAAGCTTGCACCTAGCTGCCCATCCTACCGATCAGCAGCCGCTGCTTTAGACAATCAAGAACTTCGTCCGCGAAGAGGTAGCGCGCCAGCTGTCACTGCTGCCACTGACACATGAGCCCACGCAAGCTTTGGCACCGGACCTCCAACACGTCATTCGGACCCAAGTCGCTGAAGCCCTTCCGCCGGTGCATCAGCAACCACCAGTCACTACGTCTCTGACGTACGCCACCGTCGCTGCTCGTCCTACGCAACAGCGTATGCCATATGCTTAATCTGCCACACCACCCTATGTCGTGCCTACAACCCCAATCGCTGCGCCGTATCCCTACGCGAGATCTTCAGCTCCATTTTACCGTCGCTCAGACGCTTGGAGGACGCCGGATAATAGGCCCATCTGTTTCGCCAGTGGTATCGCTGGACACGTCGCCCGCCACTGTCGCCGAGATTCCCCTCCAGTCGACACCGTGGGCAGGCCAATGGCGTCGTCGTCTAGGACGCCATCAAGGTACACCACTGACGGTTCTCGACCCTACGCAAACCATCGGTCACCATCGCCCCGACGACGCTCCCTGTCACCTATGCGTCGCCGACCTGCTACGGAAGAGGGAAACTGATCGCTGCAGCTCCGGAGGCAACAGCTGCATACAATTCGAACTACTTAAGGCCTCCATCTTTCTCGCCGCAAAATGTGATTGACGTCAATGTTGAGGGGACCGCCGCACAAGCGCTAATCGACACAGGGGCCGCCGTTTCCATAATCTGTGAGACCTTATGCCGCAAGTTGAAAAAGGTGACGACGCCTCTTTCGGGTCTGACGCTCCACACGGCCAACTCGCAGTGCATAGAACCTACAGCTGTGTGCACTGCACGTGTCATTATCCAAGGTGAACTTTATGCCATTGAATTTTTTGTGCTGGCATCCTGCTCCCACGAAGTCATTCTAGGATGGGACTTTCTTTCGCGTCATCGGGCCATCATAGATTGCTCACGTGCAGAAGTTGCCCTTACACCGCTGCCAACCTCTTGTTTGGTGGATTCTCTTCCTGAACCTTACAAACTTGTCGTTGTTGCAGACACGG